>NC_090646.1:466223041-466562041 GCF_040937935.1 Hyperolius riggenbachi
TTTGAGCACCCCCCCTTGAGAATCCTCTGCACGGCCCTGCATGACGCGGCTTCCTCAGGCAGTGTCATGCATCAGGGCGGCATCCTAATTGCTCCAAGCCTCGTACGGAAGGGGGCCCCACCATCAGCAGGAAGGGGAAGCAGCACAGGACGGAGGAGCAGCGGGCATAGCGGTGGGGAGGAGGGTCCAAACCTGGGTCCTCTCCTTTGGCGCTCCCCCCTCCAGATATAAGATCAGTATCAGTGGCAGCGGGCGGTGAATGACTTACCACTTCCTACTTCTAGATGTCAGAGCACTGCGTGCCACAGGTCACATCCTCACAAGTTTGCCTCAGGAAGCAAAAAAGTTTAATACATGAACATTGAATTACAGCTTTGGGCTTTCATTTAGATTGCTATAGTAGCTTTTCAGGATCTCAAGAGTTTAATTGTGGCCGTGGTCGATTTTGTATTAAATAACATTTTTTTTATACATTTGTTTCATGGGGACTTCTTTTCTGCAGAGAAATCTGAGCCTTTATGGGGCTCAATTCTCTCCCTTCCTGCCCAACCTATACTTTTTTTCTCCTAGCAACAAATATACCAGCCATTTCATTTCATATGGCCGATATAGCGATGATTTACTGATTATACGGAAGGGCTTCACATCTATGCGGGGTGAGGTCACCGCATATTAAATCAGTAATGTTCTTAATTTGTTTACCGTACATTCCGACTCGGTCTCAAATGAATTTCTTGATCTTCAGTTGGAGGGCTTGACATCCACTAAGGGGCATAGTTATCTCAACCTTCAGAAAGGAATGTAGTGGGATTACTACTTACTATTACTACTAGCTACAAGTTACCACCCTTATACCATTAAAATGATCCCAGTTGGCTGTATGCCATTGTACTTCTGCCAAATACATACTGTAAGGTGCTGCTTATCCGTACAGATCTCTGACCTCTTTATGTTGTGCTTCTGCAGTGCCTTCAAGTTGTTGCTGCTGTTGACCTACATTGGTGGACTCTGTGGTATTACGACACCTTCAAGACCTGTTTGTGCTGTCTGAAAGAAAAAGGCTACAAAAAGCATGGGTTTTTACGGGTGGATCTTATTTCGGCGCCGCGCTATTTTGGTGAGCGCCGAATGACGGCTCTCACTGCTGCCACTAAACTCCAAGGCGGCGTTAAATACTATTCCCCCCCTGAGTTGTTGCAACTCAGAGGGAAATGTCATTTGGGGTCTGGCAGCCGCCAGAGCCCCGAATTACCGCTACGCGCCCCGCGCAGCATAGCATTGCTGCTGTGGGGCGTCCAGTTTAGGCGCTTGGCTCTCAGAGTCGCATGCCAAAATCAGCTGATCCGGGGTTTTTACTACATTTTGCTGAAGAGGTCCACAGCAGAGAAGTATTATTGCAATCCCATGACTTCACCACACTTTGAAGCATGGCCATTACAATTGATTATCACCTTTGTAATTGAAAGTGGTTAGGCCATAACAGGTAAAAAAAAATAATTGCTATTGATCAGGTCAGTGATAACGAATGGGGACCCATTGGGGAACATGGGGAATAGTTCTGTAAGGGGTTTATGCAGTGATATAGCTTCATATCCACAGGCCTCACAGCATTGTTCCCTCTCTAGCTTTTCTTTCCTCCCTTGCCATTGCATTACCTCTCTACCTCTATGTTCCCCGAAGGCACACTAGCTTTTACATTTACATATTAAAATGTTGGCGGTGTAGTGTCAAATGGTTACCAAAATACAAGCAGTATATGTGCATAGTGGTAATTGTTAGCAATGTTGATCTCCTGCTCGCACCTTTCTAAGATCAATGAGAACCCTGACATTGGCATATTTGAATGCCCTACAAAGGCTTCTCATTGGTCCAGGCCTAAAGACAAGAGTATTTTGCATGGTGGGGAATAGCGTATAGCTCCCGACTTTCTATCCATGCAAAATTAACCCACCACCCCGATGTTGAAAGTTGTACAAAAAGTCATACAGGTTGGTTTTGGCCAGGGGCAGTATTTATTGGTTACGGGCTCCTCTCTGGCCACCTACATTGCATGGTTGATGAAGATAGTGAGGGAGATATGAGTGGGTGGGAAGCTTGCAGCTCTAGACAGTCAGTCCCTTTGTTGTTGTCATCAAGGTGGTCTGAGATCTTTATATCTATGGTGAGAATTATGGTTAATTGTTTAACCTAAATGGTGGGCATAGAATGGTAGGTTTGTGTGCACAGTACAGTAGCATACAGCCCCTTCCCTCAAAATATCAGAAAATAGTCTCATTAACACATCTCCACTCAATGAGCATAAATAATTAAAGTGAATGTGCAGTAAAACTACATACACACAGAGTATAAATGTCGCCTGAAACAATCTTTGTGATCACTACAGGTGTAAGATGAACTGCACCTTCTCCCAAGCAGGCTTTCTGCCAAGCAACTCCTTCTGCTCTATGGAGATATGAGGAAAATAAATGAACAGAAAAAAAGCCCTCAAAAGGTGGCCATGTGAGAATGAGCAGAAAATGGGTCCAAGCAGATCCAAGAATGAGTTCACAGGACAGCTCATGCATGTCTTAAATATTTATCTGGTGGTGGGCACAGATCTAGCATACCAGGCATATTGCTGAAAGAGACAACACCAGGTTGCCTCAGTCTGCATTTTGTTTCCACTTGCACATCAAGATCAAATTGTATAGGATGACCTATTTTGCTGGTGCATATGGACCTATCACTAACTGGACATGTTGAAAAGCCAAACCCATTCACTATTGTTATTCTTTGCCACAGGTAGCCAGTTGCAGCTCATTTCTACCCTCATTTCAATATAGATGACATGTGCAAAGGATCCAGGCACATTAATTCACAACAAATGAGAACACATACAGTAAGTTAAATTGCATTAGTGGCTAGGAAGGCGGGGCAGTGCTTTACTGATTTGGCAAGCATTTCTCCTTTAAAATTGGTTCATGAGTGGTTAGACAAGTCACAAAGACACTTGTTCATCACATGATTCTGCTGATTGTGGTTGAGTAGATGGGTGTCATCTCACATGTACCTCCAACTTTACAAACTCTTTGCAATCTTTATAGGTGCTTATCCAACATTCTGATTCGGTCTGATACTATAAGAGTGCTTTTTACCAATTTACTGGAAGTTCCTACATCTGTGAAAGCACATGTATTTCTTGTAACCTAGGAATTCATACACTGAACTGAATGATTAATTTTTGGCAGCAGGCCGCCTTTCTTACAACACAACTGCTGATAAGTTACCTTTGTTTGCCATTACCAGGAGACACCTCCTAATGGAGTTGCCAGAACTCATAAATCAAAGACATCAAACGCTCATACAGAATACTGACAATGTGCAGCCCAGTCTGTGTAACAACTTGCAGTTTCTGGAATCTGATGCCTGTCCCTACAGCTTTTATCATCTACAGGAGAATAGACAGCATTGCACTTCTTTCTTTACCTATATACTAGTGCTAGATGACGTGCAGTGTAGATTCTATGTTATATGGCTGGGCTTATGCATGTTAAGGCTAATTTGAGATCCAGCTTCAGTCAAAATGTCTTTCTTTTTCAGTTTTGGATAGAATCACTTCCAGACTTTTACTGCCATCTCTGCTCCCTTTAGAGAGGAACATGAACTTCCTGTCTCTGATACCACTGAGTCAATAGTAGTAAAAAACCCAACAGAATTCCTACCTTTTCCATGCTCAGACTCAAACTGAGAAAGGTTTTATCACTGCTGAAAAAAAATGTAAATTTCCCTTCTTGACGCAGAAGGTATTTGCAATTATTCAGCTATATGTGAGCAAGAAGGAACTCCCATGATGCATTCCTTATTTCAGTGTGTTATTATGAAAATCATTCCTTTATGTCCCTTGAAAAGCCAGACACATCCAGAACTGGTGGTGTGCAGTATACCTCTTGTCCATGCAATGTAGTGTGGTCTCCAGACCACACTTCCCTACAGCTTGAATGAGGTGCAAGGTCAGTCCGCCAGAGAGCAAGGCCGGACACGACTCAAAACTTCCACAAGGACCAGCACTGTCTCACAGTTCTTATGAAAATACCAACGTTCTTAATTAGCAAAATATTTCTACAAAATCACATTTAAAAAGTCGTGACAGATCCGAAGAACAAACCAGCATCAGATAATCATCAAAAATGATTATAGTGTTCACAGCCTTAAACTTTTTGGGGACATGTGATTTTGGGGACATATGATTTTTTTGTGATCTGGAGTCTACCCATTACCACTAGAAATAAGCTAGCATACACTCACGTATGCAATTTTTCAAATTCTGATCAGATTTCGGATAATTTTTCTGATTGGATAACGATTTAAAAGACATACACATGGAACGATAGCAAGTATTTCAATCAATATTTTCCGGAATATTCGATCTGCTTTCAATCAAAAAATAGATTGATTTCAAACTGGAATCGGTCAGTGGCAATCAGGAGGCTGTACAATTTTGTTTGCCCGATCCGATCTTTTTCTCAATTCAAAATAGAATTTGAACTAAAAATTGCATGATGTGTACCAGCCTTTACAAAAGCTAAACCAAATTACTAGATTGAACGTGCATGAAGGTTGCTCATTAATTTTGCGCATTATTAGCTTCTCCCTAATAGCAACAACTCTTGGGATGTTATAAGAGTAGAGAGAAAGACACAATAGCATACCAAGATAGGCACAGAGAAGGATGTAAATCTAACACTTGTGCAGTGTTGTCCAGACTGGTAATTGGCTAAATTTGCACGACAGAATGGACTTTGATAAACGTGAAAAATCATATACATACCTGTATTTAAAATAGTTACATACTGTATTTTAATACATATTTCCTCCTGTTGTACAAAGATGTATAAACTTTAAAAGATGAAAAAAAAAAAACATGATACTTACCTCAAGAGGGGAGGCCTCTTGATCCTAATGAGACTTCCCCCGTCCTCCTCACCAGCCGGATCCAACACTGGAACCACTGCACAATTGTTAACAATACTAGTGGCCTCACCTGTCTGGGCCCTAGTGGCTTTCCACTCGTTCCAGTGGAGATAGACAAGACAAGAAAATCCTAGGAAAACGAAAAATCCCCCTTCTCCTCTCTGCCCACACAATTAACTTATAGCAGAGATGAATAATGAAGGAAGCACTCCAATGGCAAATAAACTTGCGTTTATAATTCAGGTAGCAAACACGACATGTTTCTCAAGTGTTCGCCCCGAAACATGTCGTGTTGCTACCTGAATTATAAATGCAAGTTTATTCGCCATTGGAGTGCCTCTTTCATTATTCATCTCTGGTATGACTGTTGTGGATTGGTGACCCACGGAGGGATCGAGAACCGGCGGACCAGCTTGATTGACCTCAGCAACCCCACCCTTTCACAATTACCTTATAGCACCCCGGGATATTTTTGTCACCAGAGTCGGGCTTCCGCGTAGATGCTGGCAGGGCTACCTGTGGCTGGGAGCGCACTGCCATGCCGGGGTGTCGGGGTGCACTGCCATGCCGGGGTAATCCCAGGGTGCTATAAGGCAATTGCGGGGTCAGAGAGGAGAACAGAGATTTTTTGTTTTCCTAGGATTTTCAGCTCTGATATCCTTTAACATACAGTATGTTGCAATTTTGGTGAGAATAGCATGCATGGGGCTGTGCTAGTACCGCTAAAGTCGGCATGAAATTACATGAAAATTACACAAAATTACTAATGATTACAAATTACAGATTACAAATCGTAATTACGGAAGTGTGTAATTGCGAAAATATATGCGTAATTGTGATTAGCTGATTATGATCATCACTAGTAATCTTTTTTTTTTTTTTACAAGAAACGACGAAATTGTGAGTAACACAAAATTAAACACGAAATTACAAAAACAGAAAACACACACAAATTCTGCCATGTGTGAAAGGGGCATCAATCTGGCTAGGATGCTTATTTTAAATGTTTCTGTTATATCTGTAGATCAGTCTGTTAGTTTGTTACAAAATACCTAATAAGTAGGAAAAAATGTACCTTCATATTTGCATAAGCTTACTGAGATGAGCATTTATTTCCAGAACGCCGTTTGTTAAAGATAACTAAGCAAGGAAGTAAAATTGTTATTAATTACAGGATCATGCTTCCATGTATTATCCAGAACCTTTCACCACATCCATTCATCATTCTCTTTACATCCTCTCTGAAGCTTTACCCCATCCCGTTATCAGCCCTTCTGTGACAGCGGATCAGAGAAGAGCAGAAAACCAACTCAGAAAACTTGTGGCTTACTGTGGAATCTAAGAGGAACATTCTTCAGTGATCTAACATAGGCCAAACTTATCCATCACCATTAACATTTCTCAGAGGAGAATTTGCTTTATGCCTAACCCAATCCCATCCATAAATACGTAAGAGCCAACGCCAAAAGAACTGCCTAAAAATAATTTTTCCACTTAGGGATATTAAACCTCATCACGCTTAATTGATCTGCATCTTAACAATTGTTTCTTAGAAATACCACTAAACACATTTTTTGTATACTCTAGCACCTTATTTTATATGAATTCATACTGATTCAAACGCATCGCATTATTTTTAAATTGATATCAGTTGGGCGGTACATCGTACTACACAATACTGATGAAATAATACACGTGTATGAAATTCCTCCATTTAAAGAAAACCATTTTCAGAAAACCTAGCTGGCATTTGACTCAAAGAAAGGCAAAAACCTTCTGCTGGCAACGCTAAAACTTCACAGCTTTTCTAATGGGCAAACATGTGGCAGTAAAAATTGATGGTGAAGCCTAGTCTTGATTAATTTGATTTTGATTTCTGATTAATTGAGACCGCCTGTGAAATCTTTTTTTATAGACTTGACAACTTTATTTTATTCCATTCTATCTTTTTCAATTTTATTAATAAACTTAATCACCCAAAAAAATGGTGAACTAATGTTCGTGTTGAATGTCACAATTTCAAGGAATTGCAAGAGAAATTTACCTAATTTCCGGCTTAGTTAAATTTTGTGATTATGAAGTGGTGCAGCTTGAATCATTGCATACAGTATTTGAGAGTAAATCAGGATAATCCATTCTAAAAAAACAATTTAGAAAACAGATCTTCAAACTAACAACCACACGGAAGGCCTTTTCAAGTAAGTTCATTCACTTTGCCATCTAGACATCTGCTGAGGACATACCTAAGTTCCTTCTTCTGATCTGCTCAACTCAAGTGGAAGCTCATTTCTATTTATTTCCTTAAGGCTAGGTTCACAGTGGGACCAGTGCAATACCTAGGGCGTTTGACACCCCGTGCTGGGTATTAAATGACACGTCCCCACCCCCAAAAATGGAAATGAGCAAGTGTGGCATGCTGAATGCACCACAGTGGGTAATACCAGGTATAGGTGAACCCAGTATAGGTAGCCTGGAATAGTTTTCCCCAGTATAGGTGGCCTAGTATAGCTACAATGTGCAATGTATATAATGTGGCAGTGATTAGGTAGCCAGATAACCCCCATTTAGCACATATAGCCAGATGAACCCCCTTCCCCATTTATAGTATTGGTAGCTAGTTAACCTCTATTTAGGATAGGTAACCAACATGATTCCCAATTACAGTATATATAGCCAGAACTCCCTTTAGTATATAGCCAGATCCCCCTTCAGTGTATATAGCCAGACCCCCTTTTAGTATTTACGCAGCCCATGACTAAGGTTGCAGGGGGGCCATTTGTCACCCCTCCTGCAAGCTGAGACCTGGACCGGGTCACTCCAGTTGCCATCCCCTTCAGACGCCACTGAGTGATGTTATTGTCCTACGGTATAAAGTCTTATATTCATTGGCTGTATGTTTCACTGTACTTCCTTTATGCAACGTTATTCCGGTGTTAATGTGCGTTGTGACTTTTTTGTTGCATGGTAATTTTGTGTTGCAACTTTAATGTCACATTTACAACACAACGTCCTACTGTGAACCTAGCCTAATGCATAGCTGGTATTTTGTAGACATGTTCTGGAACTCTGATGTAGAGTCTTCCACTTTATAATTAATTTCAACACAGTGCACACTTCACAGAATCTAAAAATTGTAGGGTTTTTGGTTTATCCAAAGGTACCTAGTGTGTGTTCAAAAATGTCCAAAGGTAATGACATATGCTGCCCAATAAATGAATCTCATACACAGCCCAGAAGTTACATTGGAGTCTAGTCATTAATGGCCAGTAAAGTTTACGTTTCAATGGCAATGTTTGCATTTAGGCCAAGAAGAAGTGAGATACATTTTCCCATAAACACTCTGGACCTAACAGGTCTGAATGCAGAATTTGAGCTGAGATGCTTCATAGTCAATTCATAGCTTACACTATCTGGCTATAATATGCATAGTTGTTGTTTTTTTTTTTTTTTTTTTTGCAGGCCTGATCTCTAATCAGACTAGACTGTCTTGCAGAAATGAATTGATGAGACAGAAGTAGTGTAAGGTAAGTGAGAGTTTCTAATATACGTGAGTTTTATATGTACAGTAGTTGTTATGCATTATTTTTTTAACCTTCCTGGCGGTAACCCTGCGCCCCCCCCCCCCCCAGACCCCGTGCGCTGCCTGGCCAATCAGTGCCAGGCAGTGCCGAGGGGTGGATCGGGACTCCCAATGACGTCACGACGTCGCTGACGTCGGTGACGTCATCCCGCCCCCTCGCCATGGCGACGGGGGAAGCCCTCCAGGAAATCCCGTTCTTTGAACGGGTTTTCCTGATCGGAGATCGCTGAAGGCGATCGAAGCGGGCGGGTGGATGCCGCTGAGCAGCGGCTATCATGTAGCGAGCCCTGGGCTCGCTACATGATTTTAAAAAAAAAAAACTGCCGCGCTGCCTCCTGCCGGAATTTTTCATACTGCCAGGAGGGTTAAGTAACCTGTTTTATGTGTGATACTGATTTTAAAACATATATTAAAAAAAAAACAAGCAAACTTTTATTTCCCTCTATTATAAGGGCCTATGCATAAATTTTCCATATCTGCTAACAGGTGGTGAACTAATTCCAGTATAAAAAAAACAACTTTATTTGGTCTTAGTAAACAAAATGAATATGATAGAAAATGTAGTGGAGAAACCGCGCAACTTTAAATATCAGCTGCTACAGTGGACTAGGTGTTCCTCCAACACCCTAGATACCAAAAGATCAATAATATAGAATGTCCACAGCGCTAGGGAAAATATAAACCAATTTTATTGTTTTGCAATAAAAATCAATGGTACCAATGAGACCTTAAACTAAAATAGCACCTCTCCCCTTAAATCACATGCAACCACACACAGCACTCACTCCAACTCATTGCAGTGAGCACACTTAGGTATGTAAAAAAGGGGATCCCGGAAAAAAAGTCAAAAAGGTCCACTGATGAATAAATGTCCACTGAAAAAGGTATTGGAATAAAAATCCTGATATGTTAGGCATGCATAAAAGTTATCCTCAAAGTGCATATATTACATGGAGCAGATCCATACTATATTGAAGCAGTGAATTAGTGCACAAGTTCATGCAAGCAGCAAGCGCTGTAACAGACAGCGTTGTTAGGCAGCTATGGAGGTAAGCAGCAGTATAGATATATTCCAATCAATATTGCACATTAGATGTAGTCGAATCAATAGTCCATTCGTGACTTGGACATGTATTAAGCACTTCATACACCCGTGGGTCTTACCCTCCTCTCATCCGGGTGCTCGGAATTCTGCGCTGCCTCGATCCTCCACTCCTGCTGGCCAGTGCACGGAGCGTGGAGAGGCTAACAGCGCGTTAGTGTCGGGGCAGGAAGCCGGAAACAAGTCCCTCATTCTCCGTTGTGGGGGGCAGAGTTAGCAGCGCTGCACCGTGGCGAAGATGTTATCCTTGAGTGACGTCACTCCTGCGTATAGCGTGTGGGCGCTTACGTTTCAAGGGGTACGCCCCTCTTCTTCAGAGCTGCCCACCAGCCACCTCTAGCCACTTATGAGCGCTCCTCTCTCCCTGAAACTCCACCCCTTCACCATAGAAACACTCTGACGCCGTCTTTCCTCCTCTGCTGCATCCATCTTTAACATAAAGCATTTTCTAGCGCTATTATTGCCAGACCGATTAGCTGATTCACAATTCAGATGAATAAAAATTATATACTACTCCATAATGGCTGCTCATGTGTCTAAAATATATCTTAAACAGCAACTAAATTAAAATTGAATTAAAATCCGATAAAGTAAATAAAAATTGCTCAATTCAAAAAAGCATAAATTTCAAAGTCACAATTGAGGCCCTTTGGAGTCATAGTATCCAGCTTATAGATCCAGGCTGATTCAGTCCTTGATAGTTTTTTGATATAATCTCCTCCCCTCCAGTCCTTCTCCACCTTCTCCAGGCCACAAAAAGATGAGCCTTGTAAAGAACAGCTGTGGAAGGTTTTATAATGCATCGATAATGGATGTTTCTCATATCCTCTTGTAATATTATATAGATGTTCTCCCAAACGCTTATTCAAAGATCTCTTTGTTCTCCCTATATATTGTTTTTTACAGGGACAACATATCATGTACACCAGTCCTTTAGTTGAACAAGAAAAATTCCCCTTTATCTGGAATATATTGCCATTGTGGAACGAGGTAACCTCCTGCACAACTCTCATACCCCCCACCGTTCCACACATTCCACAATCTCCACATCTCCTAAATGTATTACTTGTAGTATTCTTTTTTGAAGTTTGGTCAGGTACTGTAGGAGCTATAATCTGTCCAACATTAGCACTTCTCCTATAAATAATTTTAGGAAAGTCACCCAAATATGCATTCAATGACTCATCTTCCTTTAACAGATCCCAATGTTTCTCAATAATATTTTTGACTTTTTTCACCTGTCCACAGTAATCTAACAACAGGACTGGACAGTCTCCTGTCCAGCTCTTTTCCCCCTTCTTTCCTGCTAATAGTACTTCCCTGCTTGTGGCCTCTGTACTTTCCAGAGCCCTATCAAGCAGTTCCTCCTCATAACCTTTCTCCATAAATCGATCACTCAAAACAGCAGCTTCCACCCTAAAATCCTCAGGTCTGGAACAGTTGCGCTTTAACCGCAAAAATTGTCCTTTTGGTATATTAGTTAGCCATCTAGACAGATGGCAACTATCAATATTGATGAAACTGTTACAGTCAACAGGTTTGAAGAAAGTACAAGTATGCACAACATTAGATTCAATAAATATCCTTAGGTCTAAAAAATTGACCGATGTTGTGCTATAGTCAGCTGTAAATGTAAGATTATAACAATTATTCCCAATTTCTTTCAAAAAAAGTTCCAAAGATACTTTGCCGCCACGCCATATAAAAAAGGCGTCGTCTATGAATCGTCGCCAGAATACGAGGGCCGCGCCGGAGCACACGGACCACTGGTCGAGGGTATTAGCCTCCCAGTAGGCCATGTACAAATGAATATGATGTGGACTGTGTAGTACATTTCTGTACATTAGTGAGGTATACATCCTGTGTGGAGGTGTGGTGAATCCATTTAACAAGATTTATTCAAGTGGTGCTGCTTGTTGAATGATTCTTGCCATTGTATGCAAGTTGAATAGTGTGAAGGTAAGATTTTGACAGTGGCGTAGCAATATTGGTTGCAGAGGTTTCTACTGCACATGGGCTCTTGGGCTAGAGGGGCCCATAGGGCTGTTCCTCAACCGCAGTATTAGCTCTCTATTGGTCCTGTGCTTGTAATAATACCTTCTATAGATGCTTTGAATGATAATAATCATTAACAAGCTGTTCCCCATCCCCATCTTGCACCCCTGACACTGTGGTTGCACTTGGCAGGTTTTAGTGCCCCGTATCAATTGTTATGTATAGAGTGCTTGGGGGGGGTGGCAATGTAAAACTCGCACTGGGGCCCAACGCTTCTTAGCTACGCCACTGGATTTTGAACCTGTTTTTGCACAGTACTATAGTGAGCATGCAGGTAAAACAGATACAATAAGGTAACATAAACTTATGCTGCTTTGCAATATCTTACCTGTGTTTTTAAATGTGTATAGTATACCTGATGCCAAAAAGTGTGTACAAGATCAAGCTCCTGCTTGCAAATGAATTGATTTTATACTCAGCAATTTTTGTTTTGGCTTACATCTCCTCGCTGACATTTACAATGATGTGGAAAGAAAGGTGTGAAGTCATCCAGCATGAGAGCACTTGTCAGTTTCCCTGAAACACATGCCGATGCACCTGTTCCAAGCTCAGTACATAGTGGCACCACTGATTGTTCTGTCCATGGCGCAGGGTGTGCAACAAAACTAAAGTATTGGCAAGTTCCTCTTTACGACTCCAGTAACTAACAACCAGCAAGCTCACCAAAAAGTCCATAGCTCTTTGAAGGACAGAAGGGAAGCTCAGTTTTGATTATTACTTCCAACCAGCTGACCAGTTATTCATTTCTTTGGGATAATTTTTACAAGAATATTTCACCATGCAACTTCTTCCCTAAATGACAATGGTCGCACTCCGCAAAGCTTTTATCCCATCTATATTAATGGAATCTGAGTCATTTTACTTGTAATCAACATTATGAAAAATCATGTAGTACTCAGCCTGTTTCTCACACAGTGCTGGTCGTAATGGAGAAAGCTACGCTTACGGATCATTACGCGTAATTTTACGCTATTACGCATTACGAAATTACGCTTACGGCATAGACAGACAATTTCGGTACATGTCTATAATTACGCATAGCACTTACGCAATTACGCGTAAGTATACCGTAATTCAGGTTATTACGTTATAGGTTTACGCGTAAAATTCTACTAGCAATTAATGCGTAAGGTCATGCTGCCAAGCGGAAAAGTTGACGCATGGATCAATGTTAGGTAGCCGCCGACTTTAAGGGTTAATAGCAAAGCCCCCTTAAGTGCTAAGAGCCTCAAATTTGGAGAATATATTAAGGAGATCAGAAGGAATAAGAGGAAAAATTTTTTTTTCAAAAAGACCTTATAGTTTTTGAGAAAATCGATGTTAAAGTTTCAAAGGAAAAATATATACATTTAAAAACCCGCCGACTTTAACGGTTAATAGCAAAGCCTGCTTAAAATTTAGGAACACCAAATTCACAGGGTATATTAAGGGGATCAGTGGGAATAAGAGGAAAAAATTTTTTTCAAAAAGACCTTATAGTTTTTGAGAAAATCGATTTTTAAGTTTCAAGGGCGAAAATGTCTTTTAAATGCGGAAAATGTCAGTTTTTTTTGCACAGGTAACAATAGTGTTTTATTTTCATAGATTCCCCCAAGTGGGAAGAGTTTTACTTACTTCGTTCTGAGTGTGGGAAATATAAAAAAAAAACGACGTGGGGTCCCCCCTCCCAGACCTCTTTAACCCCTTGTCCCCCATGCAGACTGGGATAGCCAGAATGCTCCGCACCGGCCGCGTGGGGCTCCGCACCCTGACTATACCAGCCCGCATGGTCCATGGATTGGGGGGTCTCGGAAGGGGAGGGGCAGCCAAGCTTTCCCCTCCCCCTCCGAGCCCTTGTCCAATCCAAGGACAAGGGGCTCTTCTCCACCTCCGATGGGCGGTGGAGGTGGAGGCCGCGATTTCCTGGGGAGGGGTTCATGGTGGCATCTGGGAGTCCCCTTTAAAAAGGGGTCCCCCAGATGCCCACCCCCCTCCCAGGAGAAATGAGTATAGAGGTACTTGTAGTACCCCTTACCCATTTCCTTTAAGAGTTAAAAGTAAATAAACACACAAACACATAGAAAAAGTATTTTAATTGAACAAAAAACATAACCACGAAAAAAGTCCTTTAATATTCTTAATTAACCATTAATACTTACCTGTCCCTTTAAAAGCCAGTTCCCACGCAATATCCTCGGAAATATACTAATCAGTTACAATGTAACAAAGTTATTACAATGTAACAACTTTGTTACTTTGTAACACCACCGCACCCGACGTCACTCGCCGCTCACCTGCCGGCCGCCGCATACACGCTAGTCCCCGCCGGCTCCCGCCGTCCACTCCACCCACACCTGTCACTCATATACATGCTGGCACCCATGGGTGCCAGCATGTATATAGGTGACATGTGGGAGAGGCGGGGAGGGCAGCGGAGCCGGCGGGGACTTAGCGTCCCTTCACCCGACAGAGCTCTGAGCTATATTAGCTCAGAGCTCTCGAAAGCATCTTTGTATTTGGGCTCCAAGGAGCCCCATTGGTCCTTAGCAGACCAATGGGGTTCCTTCAAATCAGAAGGAACCCCATTGGTCTGCTAAGGACCAATGGGGCTCCTTGGAGCCCAAATACAAAGATGCTTAGAGAGCTCTGAGCTATAGCTCAGAGCTCTGTCGGGTCCTGCAGCACAGACGCGGTGGCGGCGGCGGCGGTGAGTGACGTCGGGTGCGGCGTAGTTACAATGTAACAAAGTTGTTACATTGTAATAACTTTGTTACATTGTAACTGATTAGTATATTTCCGAGGATATTGCGTGGGAACTGGCTTTTAAAGGGACAGGTAAGTATTAATGGTTAATTAAGAATATTAAAGGACTTTTTTCGTGGTTATGTTTTTTGTTCAATTAAAATACTTTTTCTATTTGTTTGTGTGTTTATTTACTTTTAACTCTTAAAGGAAATGGGTAAGGGGTACTACAAGTACCTCTATACTCATTTCTCCTGGGAGGGGGGTGGGCATCTGGGGGACCCCTTTTTAAAGGGGACTCCCAGATGCCACCATGAACCCCTCCCCAGGAAATCGCGGCCTCCACCTCCACCGCCCATCGGAGGTGGAGAAGAGCCCCTTGTCCTTGGATTGGACAAGGGCTCGGAGGGGGAGGGGAAAGCTTGGCTGCCCCTCCCCTTCCGAGACCCCCCAATCCATGGACCATGCGGGCTGGTATAGTCAGGGTGCGGAGCCCCACGCGGCCGGTGCGGAGCATTCTGGCTATCCCAGTCTGCATGGGGGACAAGGGGTTAAAGAGGTCTGGGAGGGGGGACCCCACGTCGTTTTTTTTTATATTTCCCACACTCAGAACGAAGTAAGTAAAACTCTTCCCACTTGGGGGAATCTATGAAAATAAAACACTATTGTTACCTGTGCAAAAAAAACTGACATTTTCCGCATTTAAAAGACATTTTCGCCCTTGAAACTTAAAAATCGATTTTCTCAAAAACTATAAGGTCTTTTTGAAAAAAAAATTTTTCCTCTTATTCCCACCGATCCCCTTAATATACCCTGTGAATTTGGTGTTCCTAAATTTTAAGCAGGCTTTGCTATTAACCGTTAAAGTCGGCGGGTTTTTAAATGTATATATTTTTCCTTTGAAACTTTAACATCGATTTTCTCAAAAACTATAAGGTCTTTTTGAAAAAAATTTTTTTCCTCTTATTCCTTCTGATCTCCTTAATATATTCTCCAAATTTGAGGCTCTTAGCACTTAAGGGGGCTTTGCTATTAACCCTTAAAGTCGGCGGCTTTTTTATATTATACGGGAGCGTAATATTACGCGATTACGGCAGACTGTGTAATTTCAATGGGAGTTTACTGTCTTACGCGTAATTTGTTACGTGTAAAACGTAACCCTACGGTCTACGCGTAATTAATTACGCGTAATACCGTAACCTTACACGTAACGCTTACGGTGCATTTGTAGTGAATTACGATGCGTAATTACGCTAATGCGTAATTTCGGCCCAGCACTGTTCTCACATTGTATTTGTCTCACGATTCTGTACCGCGACCTAACCGACCTGTTACCGACTCTGCCTATACGACCTCTCTTATACTAGTGATAGTCCCTACAGCTAAGGGCTATCATCTAGGAGTACTCCTAAGTTACTGTGCACTAAAACACAAGTGATCACAATCACATCATTAAAATACTGACTATTGTGCTATTTGAACTACTACTCATTTTTGTATCACAGACAGTCCTGACTGAGCTCACTCTGATCAGCAGAGATACCACTGTTCGTTACACTAATCTAAAGAAAGTAGCATGTGATTGATTAGGTGCATATATATTAACAAAAGTATAAACCTGACCCAAAAAAATAAATCAGCCCAACTCATCATTCTTTTTATCCATGAATACAAACGGTCAGGACTTACTCACTGCTATCGCAACTCCTTTAGCTTTTTTAATCAGAGAATTTGAGAAAAAACACCTATCAAATATGGACAAGGGCATACCTGGCATCCTATCCCCACAAAAAATGAGTCTCCTGCAAAAAAAGGATCTGGGGCTCAAGTCTGTGCAACTCCATTCACAATTTTCACCTCTTAACTGGAAATCCTAGACCAGGCTTTCTCAACCTTTTTTGGGCCAATGAACCCTTAATTTTTTTTTCAAATCACAGGGAACCCCTGCATGAAAATGATGCAGAGAAACCGCCATTTTTCGCCAACTCACATAAAAAATGCATTTATCACCCCTGGTATACAATGTAGCAATCACCCCACATATAAATTTCACCAATCTACTACCAAAGCAAATGCAGTAATCATCTCACATAATAAATGCATTTATCACCCCTGTATACAATGTAGCAATCACTCCACAGGGACCCCAAGTAAAAGGTAACCAGATATAGATGTTCTCAATATAGGTAGGCAGGAATAGGGACCCCCAATATAGGTAACCAGACACAGATGTTCTCAGTATAGGTAGGCAGGAATAGGAACCCCCAATATAGGTAACCAGGCACAGATGTTCTCAGTATAGGTAGGCAGGAATATGGATCCCCAATATAGATAACCAGGCACAGATGTTCTCAGTACAGGTAGGCAGGAATATGAATCCCCAATATGGGTAACCAGGCACAGATGTTCTCAGTATCAACGTGTGGGGAAAGTGACAACCAGCCCCCGGAGTGAAGCCTCAAGTTCCCCTAGATGTCAAGTGCACGGGGGACTCGGCTATCAGCCACCCTACACGCTGATATGCAGGCTACAGTGCATGCTGACAGGCTCAAACATACTCACTGCCTGTCTCGATGTGTCTCCTCCTTGCCGTCTCCTATTTGCCCGCCATCTCCTCCTCCACGTATGTCGACCAGTGACGCTGCTCTCTTCTGCATCACCGAAGGGCACGAAAACTGCCCTATAAGAGAGCGGCGTGATGCGCCACGGATTGAATCAATCCGCCGGTCGCATCAGTGGGACTATTTTATCCCACGGAAGGAGAAAGCGGGACCAATCTGTCCCGCAGAAGAAACAAAACGCCGCGGAACCCCTGAGGGGTTCTCACGGAACCCTGGTTGAAAATCGCTGTCCTACACCCTTAACATTATAAGAGAGGATCCTCAAAGTGTCATTCTTCTGAGACATCTAACACATATTCCTATAGTTGCTTAGACCAGAGCATAAGAAAGAAAAAAAATAACACAACATAATAAAAAAAACAAAAAAATAGAAAAACAAAACAACACTGGGAAAAACAACCCAATCGTCCACTCAGGACACCCCCCACCAGAGAACCCCATTCTCTTTGTCTCCGTCCTCCTCCTGCAACACCCCCCCTCCCCCCACCCCCACTAGGAAAATTCTCATATTATTATTTAAACAACCTTTATCATATTGCTAATCATTCAATTTTTCTTCTCCCATCTATCCTGCCTGGAAAATTATACATTAAGTCCAGAACATCTCCAATCTTCAAAATCTACCAAAGATATCCCCAAAATCACACAGAACTTTTTTGCATCATCCTTGGATCTCAAAATTGCAGATTTTACATTTAAACTTGCAGTTAGACTAATGCTGGGATTACACGACACATTTTTTGCGTTCGATTCGGCGTGCAATCTATTAACCAGGGATGCTCACCGGGATTCCGGATATCCAGGTAACCCGGATATCCGAACTTTTTTACGCTATCGGATTTGGATTCCAGATTTTTAAAAAAATCTGAATAGCTATCTGCGGATATTTGGAAGCATGACACGGATATCTGCGGATATTGCAGATATCCGGATCCGAAATCAATTACAAAGTAAAAATCCCTCCTCCCTCCACTCTCCAGATATCCGGATCCAAAATCCCTCCTCCCTCCACCCTCCACGCCTTTTGTGTTCAACAGTTGTCTGAAGAGATCCCCAGATAGCCATGTAGATGCATCTCTCTTTCTCTCTCTAGTAGGGATGGTCACCGCTTTCCGCGGAATTGTATTTTCCGCGATTCCAGGCGGAAATTAGTCATTCAGTTCCGTCAGAACGGAATTGCTTTTTCAATCCGGCGGAATACCGAAATTTTTAGGACTCAATGACCTATGCCCCCTCTCAATCTCAATAGATCTGTCACTATTCAAAAGAATATGGAAAATCTTCATAACTGACTCTTTCAAATCAATTGTATTAACATCAGAGAGCCCTTTTATTCTAATATTATGTCTGCGATTTCGATTCTCAAAATCATCCAATTGGGACATCATCTCCTCAAACTTTTTATCATGCAAATTAAACTGGGAAGTGTAACGATTGGTGGCAGCAAGCACAGATTCTGATTATTGATGATCTGCAGTATCACCAATAATGCAGATGCTATACCTGATTATATGGTGATCTGCAGAATCACCAATAATGCAAGTATAGCGCGACACAGTACAATCGTAAGCAAGAGGGTGCTTAGTACAATCGAGTATCTCTATAGGGCACAGAGATACAACCTCCAGGCAAGCTGGAACAGCAGACAACAAATAATATACAGCGTAAATACAAGTCTGTGGGTGGAAAAATCCACCACACAGTAATTCCTCAGAGGTGTGGTTACCTCTGAATGGGAACCCCGTGTGTGAGATCCTCCAAAGGACGGAGTGGAGGGATCTCGGCCTCTAGCTGCAAGGGTTTGCTAGTGGCAGTCGTCTCAAAGAGGCAAGCCTCTGATAGAACCCTACAGTGGGAGACGTTCCACTGAATGGAGAAAGATCAGACAAAATGAGGTTTGGCAACAGATCAGGCGGCAGCAGTACAGAAACGTGAGACAAGAGAATAGTCGGAAACCAAGCCAATAGTCGATAACGGTACGGGCTGGTGAAGTACAGAATCAGGAAGCAGAAGAGTAGTGAAGACAGTATAATATGTGTATATATTGGCGATAAACCAATATATGACACAATCTCAAATACAAGGCAAGAGTATTACAAATACAATACAAGAGTGCTGACACAGGGTATCGCAAACACAGACGAAGTGTGACTGAAAAGCACTTCCTTATATACTGCCTGGAAGAGAAGTCTCCACCCCAGGCAGCAACCAATAAGAGCAGGCTAAAATGTCAGCTGACCTCCAGGTCAGCTAAAACGCTTTCTAAGAGTATAAAGGCGTGTCTGGCGCATGCGCGCACCCCCTAGAGGCAAGATGACAGAGCCCTGGTAAGCAGCATGGTGGTGAGTTTGGAGCAGAGCGCTTGGACGGGTTTGCACAGCGGATGCGGACGAATTTCCGCATCCCGCGTTGGAAGGTCTGCTTGCCGGACTGGATGCGACCATTTTACCGCAATCCATCCGGCGTTGCGGATTTTTCGTTACAGGAAGAAACTTCAGATACATATTGCTCCATCTTTTCTACCGTAACCTCTACAGCTACTACCCTCTGACTAATACTCATCAACACTTCATTTTTAATCTCCATCTTTTCCGTATGAAACGCTTTTTCTAAACGTTCAATCAATCCTTCCATATCAGACAATGTGGGAAGGGACCTCACTCGATCTTTCCAACTTTCCTCCTCCACCTCCTCCAACTCAGCACCAGACAGAGTTTTCCTTTTCCTTGCAGGTCTTTTTGTAGATACACATTCATTTCCAATTCCACCATCCTCCCCAGGGGATTCACTAGGAGTCTCCTCCATTCTTTCTCCATTTCCAACAGATTTTTTAGATTTCACCTCCATAAAACCGCATATTAGAGATGGCCCGAACGGTTCACCGGCAAATGGTTCCCGGCGAACTTCCGGGGTTCGCGATTGCGGAGAACCGCAAACTTTTCCGGAAGTTCGGTTCGCCCCCATAGTGCACCATTAGGGTCAACTTTGACCCTCTACATCACAGTCAGCAGGCACATTGTAGCCAATCAGGCTACACTCCATCCTGGAGCCACTCCGCCCCTTATAAAAGGCAGGCAGCCAGAGCCGAATATTATACTCACTCGTGTGCCTGCAATAGTGAGAGAAGGGAAAGCTGCTGCAGACTCTCTCATAGGGAAAGATTAGTGCACCCACCTCATCACTGTATATACCTACCTGTTGTGTTGAGTGCACCCACCTCATCACTGCATATACCTACCTGTTGTGTTGAGTGCATCCACCTCATCACTGCATATACCTACCTGTTGTGTTCAGGGCACCCACCTACCTACGTGAGTGCACGCAGTGTGATATACCACTCCGTGCATACCTGTTAACTGCACCTGTGTGACTGCACATTGTATTAGTCAAGTCAGTGCATACCTTTCACTTTATCCCCCCAGATATGGACAAAACGGACAAACCAAGTAGAGGAAGAGGTAGAGGCAGACCCAGAGGAAGGTCACCCGGCAGGTCTGTGCAAGGTCGTGTTGATGTGATTTTGTGCGGCCCTGGCCCAAAGTACAGTGCTCAGAAGAAGGCACATCAACTCCCAAGATTGTCAGGACATGGTTGACTATTTAACACAGAACACCTCATGTTCCGCAGCCACCAGCACTACTACAAGCACCACATCCGCTGCATTTGACACTTTGCAGGAGTTATTTGGTGGTGAAATCAGTGATTCATAGCCACTACTGCTACAACAAGATGAAGGCACTAAGCAAGTTACACCACCTCATATGTGTGAGTTAGGTGACACTATGGACGTAATGTGTAAGGAGGAGGATGATGAAGTACCCGCTGTTGGTGCAGTTTTGCAGGTGTCTGGGGATAGCGAAGCTGGGGAGGGTGATTATGATGATGACGATGATACAGAGGTGCCTGGCTCTTCTACTGACCACATATGCTATTGCTCCATTGTTATTGCCTGAAGAAGCGGGATCAAACCTGCGAAATGCGTTGCATATTTGGAGTTCATAAATAAAATATATTGACTGTCTTTACTACAGTCATTGTGTGTCTACTTGGAGGAGGTAAGTCCACCATTACCTCCTCTATTTACCAAGAATTTGGTTTTAAAGCTCATTTGGCTTCCTTTTATCCTTTTGGCGCTTCTGTTCTCCTGCATAATATTGAGTCCACCCTCGGTGGAGAGTTGAACCCCATTTTTCTCATCTACAGAGAGCGACTTCTTATACCTGAGTGGGGTCAGGATAATCTCCCCACCTGCCTTTACAGTGGTTGCCTAATGGTAACCCTGGTTTGTGAGTATTAATATTTACTCTATCTAGTAACCATTTACCAGTACATATTATACTATTGGGGCTCTTGGTGTTCCTTGTGTTTACACCACCTCATATGTGTGAGTTAGGCGACACTATGGACGTAATGTGTGAGGAGGAGGATGATGAAGTATCCACTGTTGGTGCAGTTTTGGAGGTGTCTGAGGCAAGCAAAGCTGGGGAGGGTGATTATGATGATGACGATGATACGGATGTCACGTGGGATCCTAAGAGACAAGCTGACCAAGGGGACAGTTCAGAGGGGGAGTCAGAGAGGAGTAGGAGGAGACGAGTTCCTGAAAGAAGCAGGGGAGCTTGTCATCTGAAACAGCTGGTGGCAGTGTCCGGCGCCATGTATCGCCACCTATGTACAGCCTTACCCCTCCACGGCTGGCAGGCAGGCCTCCTGCCACCTCCTCTCCGCCTGCTACATCCTCTTCTCTGTAGTCATCCTCCTCATCCTCCTTGGCTGGTGCAGCGATCTCCTTTCCAGCTACAAAGCCCCATCTCCCCAGGGCCTATGCTGCATGCCATGTACGACGGTGTCACGCCATCTTAGACATGTCTTGCCTCAAAGCGGAGAGTCACACTGGACCTGCTCTCCTGGCTGCTCCTAACAAACAGGTGGATCACTGGCTGACCCGGCACCAGTTGGAGATCGGCAACATGGTGTGTGACAATGGCAGCAATTTTCTTTCTGCTTTGAATTTGAGAAAGCTGACACATGTACCCTGCATGGCACATGTGCTGAATCTAGTCGATCAAAGATTTGTGTTAAAGTACCCAGGCTTAGAGGACGTCCTGAAGCAAGCCAGGAAGTTGTGTGGGCATTTCAGGGGGTCTTACACGGCCATGGCACGCTTTGCGGACATTCAGCGGAGAAACAACTTGCCGGTGAGACGCTGGTCATGTTCTCTTGCCTGCTAGAACAGGAGAAAGCCGTCACCCAGTACCTGTACAATTACAGTAGAAGGACACAATCTGGGGAGATGGGGATGTTCTGCCCCAACAACTGGAATATGATGCGAAATGCCTGCAGGCTCATGCGGCCCTTTGAGGAGGTGACCAACCTGGTGAGTCACAATGAAGGCACCATCAGCGACTTGATCCCGTACGCTTACATCCTGGAGCGTGCCGTGCGTAGAGTGGTGGATCAAGCTGTGGAGGAGCGTGAAGAGGAACAGTTAGGGGCAGAAGCATTTTGGGATCTATTCACATCAGACCCAGGTGTTTCCTCAACACCTGCGGCAGCACAGAGGGAGAAGGACTTACCTGACGTCACTGAGGAAGAGCAAGTGGAGATGGATAGTACGTCTGGATCCAACTTTGTGCAGATGGCGTCTTTCATGCTGTCCAGCCTGTTGAGGGACCACTGTATACAAAAACTCAAGGGGAATGACCTGTACTGGGTGGCCACGCTACTAGACCCTCGGTATAGGCACAAAGTGGCGGACATGTTACCAACTCACCAGAAGGCAGAAAGGATGCAGCACATGCAGAACAAGCTGGCAAGTATGCTTTACAGTGCATTTAAGGGAGATGTCACAGCACAACGCAATAAAGGTAACACTGCCAGTAATCCTTCTCCCATGTCCAAGCAGGCAAGGACAGGACGCTCCAGCGATCTCATGGTGATGTCGGACATGCGAACATTCTTTACTCCAATGCCTCACCTTAGCCCTTCTGGATCCACCCTCCACCAGCGCCTGGACCAGCAGGTAGCCGACTACCTGGCTTTAAGTGTGGATGTAGACACTGTGAGCAGCGATGAACCCTTGGACTACTTGGTGCGCAGTCTTGACCTGTGGCCAGAGCTGTCCCAATTTGCCATCCAACTTCTGTCTTGCCCTGCGTCCTGTCAGAAAGGACCTTCAGCGCAGCTGGAGGCATTGTCACTGAGAAGAGAAGTCGCCTAAGTCAAAAAAGTGTTCAGTACCTAACCTTTTTCAAAATGAATGAGGCATGGATCCCGGATGGCTACTGCCCGCCCGAATACTAAGTCACTCCTCACACACAGCATCTCTGCCTGCACGCCGTGTGACTGCCTGGCTGCCCCAAGACTAACTCGCTCCCCACACAGCATCTCTGCCCACAGGCCGCTTGACTGCCTTCTCTGCCACCACCAACAGGGTCCAGGACACCAGGTGGATTCCTGAATTTTTAGGACCGCTCCTAGCAGCTAGTGTTGATTGAATACCCAGATATTCGGGCTCGGGACATGGTCCGGATGTTCGGGATATTCTGCCGAACATCGAGCCTAATTAAAGTCAATGGGGACCCGAGCATGCCTGCTTTGCAGGCCTGAAAAAACTTGCAAAATGAGGGAAACTTCTACAAAATGGGTTGGAAAAAGTGGGGGGGCATTTTACACATAGATCTTAGGCTCAGAATAAAAGCAGGGACTCATGCAGAGCAGTGCGCCAATTATACTTGACTGCCAATAAAACAAACAAAATTCCCAAAAAAAGGCATACGTGTATGGGGAAAAACTACACGCTTAAAGGGACACTTAAGCCAGAAAAAAAAATTAGTTTTACTTACCTGGGGCTTCTACCAGCCCCCTGCAGCAGTCCTGTGCCCTCGCAGACACTCACTAATCCTCTGGTCCCCTGCTGCCAGCTAGTTTCGTTTTTGCCGTCAGGCCCGTCAGGACTGGCCATGCATAGCTTTTCCGCATTCCCGACTGTAATTAGCGCTATTGCGGGTCGCAACGCGTACAAAAATACGTGGCTGCGAGGGCACAGGACTGCTGCGGGGGGCTGGTAGAAGCCCCAGGTGAGTAAAACTCATTTTTTTTGGCTTAAGGTTCACTTTAAGGCCAATGCAGTTTATCACCATGCATTTATACATTTTATACAAATGAGATCCTGAAAAGCTATCCTAGTACCAATGGGACCGGCAACGCTAGCCTAGCACACAAGATAGAAGAGGAGGTACAGGAGAGCAAGGCCCCGCTTTTTGACACAACCCAGGCCTTGCATGAGGACAAAATGCATGCTTAAAGTGAACCCGAGGTGAGAGTGACATGGAGGCTGGCATATTTATTTCCTTTTAAGCAACACCAGTGGCCTTGTTGTCCTGCTTATCCTCTGCTTCTAATACATTCAGGCATAGACCCTGAACAAGCATGCAGCAGATCAGGTGTTTCCGAGAATAATGTCCAACATGGCAAGATTACCTGCATAATTCTTTCTGGTTTAATTCACACACCACTGCGTCCAAATAGATCATTATGGCTGCCAGGTAACTGGTATAGTTTAAAAGGAAATAAATATGGCAACCTCCATCTCATTCTCACCTCAGGTTCACTTTAAACCAATGCATTTTGCCGCCATGCATTGATAAATATTATACAAAGGAGATATTCCTGAAAAGCAGTCCTATTCCTATCTGGGACCGGCAACGCTAACCCAGCACAGATGTTCATGGTGCTTGGTCGGGAGGTGTTGCGAAATTGGTTCCAATCCACCATTTATTCATTTTTATTTGTGTCAGACGGTCTGCATTTGCTGTGGAGAGGCGGATACACCTATCTGTAAAGATTCCTCTGGCAGCACTGAAACAACGTTTGGACATAACGCTGGCAGCAGGGCAAGCCAGCACCTCTATTGCGTACAGTACCAGTTCGTGCCAGGTGTCTAGCTTAGAGACCCACTAATTAAAGGGGACTGATGGATCATTGAACACGGCTACGCCATCTGACATGTAGTCCTTGACCATCCTCTGCAGGCGAGCGGTGTTGGAGGTGTAACTGCGCGAATGCTGTTCTGTGGGCTGCTGCCAGGGTGTCAGAAAACTTTGCCACACCTTGGACACTGCTGATACCATTCCCTTGTGGGCACTAGCTGCAGCTTGTGTTGTTCTTTGCTCCCCTCCTAGTCCTGCGTTAGCGGAAGTCAGTCTTTCGGCGTGGCTGGAGGAGGACGCAAATCTCCTCGCCAATTTCTCCACAAGGGCCTTCTGGTACTCTTGCATTTTGACCTGTCTGACACTTTCTTCAATCAATGTTGGAAAATTTTCTTTGTACCGTGGATCCAGAAGGGTATAAACCCAGTACTCCACGTCCGCCAGAATTCGGACAATGCGCGGGTCGTGTTCAATGCATCCTAACATGAACTGAGCCATGTGTGCCAGAGTCCCAACAGGTTGCTCGTCATCATCATCATGTTCTGTGCTTGCTTGTGATGCACCATCACCAGCATCATGCCCACCTTCTTCCTCGTCTTCTCCTGCCCATTCCTGCTGAATTGTGGAAGTCAAACGTGCACGGCCATGTCCCTCGGCAGTGGAGGCAGGGCCGGGCCGAGGCATAGGCTGGAGAGGCTCCAGCCTCAGGGCGCAGTGTAGGAGGGGGCGCACAATTCATTCAGCTGTCATTCCTAATTGTGTATGAAGCAGAAAGAAATAAGAAAAGGGGATACATAGCAGTGACTGCAAGCCAGATAACTAGATATTAAGGTGTTGGGGAGGTTGTGGGCCCTGTGGCCCTCTTAGTCTAATAGCAATCGGTGTGTGACAGCTGAGGTGGGAGGGATGGAGGGGCGCACTTTGGGGTCTCAGCCTTGGGTGCTGGAGGACCTTGTCCCTGCTTTGAGTGGAGGCATCCATGTCCTGCTCCAACTCCAGCTGTTCCTCGTCCTCTTCATCATACAAGGGACCAGCAGTTCCTGAGGCAGATTGCCTGATGTGGATAATATCACACTGTGCGGTGTCCTCTCCGAATTCCTCCTCTTCCATCCTGATTGCGTCTTCCTTGATCTTCCACATTGATTTCTTCAGTAAACACAGCAGTGGTATTGTAATGCTGACTAATGAGTTATCACCGCTCACAAGCAACGTGGATTGCTCAAAATTTTGGAGGACTACGCAGAGGTCCAACATGGGGGCCCAATCTAAACCACAAAAGTTTGGCAGCTGTGTGCCTCGGTACTGCTCCATCAGGTACTGGACTACTGCACTCTTCTGCTTGCAAAGGCGTGCTAACATGTGCCGCGTCAAATTCCAGCGTGTGGGGACATCAGACACCAAGCGATAGTTGGGTAGACTGAATCACTGCTGCAACTTGGTGAGTGCGGCCAAAGCGGCACTGGATTTGCGAAAATGCTTTGCCACTCGTCACACCTTCTGCAGAAGATCCGCCACGTCTGGGTATGTCCTCAGGAACTGCTGAACCACTAGGTTCAGAACGTGGGCAAGGCAAGGGATGAGTCTCAGCTTTGCCAACTGTAACGCACTAATGAGATTGCTCCCATTATTACACACAATAAGGCCTGGTTCCAGGTCCAGCGGTGCCATCCACAACTGGGTCTGTTCCTGTATTCCCTTCCAAATTTCAGCACCTGTGTCCTATCCTCACCCCTCCCACCACGCACGGGAGAGATGAGAAGCCCGCAGCCTCCAAGCTGCAATTAACACAGAATGTACACATATCAACAACGTAAATCATACTTGCCTGATCAGCGGACACTTCGCAATTCACCAGCTCTCGCAACTTTCCCTCCGCGAAACTCAAATTTGGACTCCGGAACGTCGGGGGGGGGGGGGGGGGGCCTCCCACCTCCCCTCACAGTGGATCGATCTCCAGCGGCAGTTGCGAGCAGCCGTCGCCTCGGAGGGTTCCTTCCGACCCAGGTTTAGGCTTGTAACTGTGTGCACATTCAGTTACAGTGTCACGTCCAAGAGTTTCGCCGCTGATTCCTCGAATTGCAGCCCGTGTGTGCTCGGTTCCCACACACTCCCACACCACTTATCAGGTTGATAAGCTTTTCCGTCTATTCCGCTTGTTTGGCTGTGGAATATCTTGAAAACTTCTTCGGCCCCCGGCCCCTGTCTGCTTGTTCTGCTAGACAGTGTTTAATCAGGGTTTAATCGGCACCATTGTTATAAACTGTTCTAATTCACCTTTTTCCGGCACCAGCAAACTCCTCCTCAAGAGTTTGCAAACACGATCACACAGCAAGCTGGAGATAGACTTTTCTCAGGCTTCTTCAATATTCACAAAGTTTATTCAGGAGACATATATACAGATATAGTTTATCATATCCTTGCAAAGCAGATTTCCATGTTGCGTTACAAGCTTCTTGATTAGACTTCCTGCTGAAGTCAATCAGGTACCTTCTTCCTAACTACGTTACACCAGACTACCTACAGTATGTACAGCATACATTATATCAGATTATATATAGAATGAAAAATAGAGGTTCCAGTCAGCCTTTAGATCTAGTGGGAAAGTCAGAAGCAGAGTGAGCTCTGAGCGCCCACCTAGGTTTTTAATACCGACTAGGAAAGAGTTAAACGTGACATCATATTTGCCATCCCCTAGACCCGACTATTGGATGAGCCTCATCGTGGTGTCATAATACCCACCCACTTGATTAATATTTAATGTCACCTTTCCTTTACTTACTGGAATGTGGATATTTAGTAAATATGGCTGATGTTTATTGTTCCAGTGGCGTACAAGCTGAGGTCAGTGAGACCTGCGGCCTTGTCCATAGAACAGCTTCTTGGTATGTTCTAGTTCTGCTGACAGAACTGCAGATTTTCTCTCTAAGAGAAAATCCCTTAAAGGGCAGGTCTGCCCCTCAAGCCTTTTTGACTAACTCAGTCCAAATAACTGAGGCCTACTTAAATTATAACACTGCTTATCTCCAAGGCAGATCAGCTTTAATAAGGCCTGCTGACGCATGGCAAAAGCTGTGCTGCAACCCTTCTACGCACCTATTGCTGAGTTAGCGCTGCCAAATAAGGTAGAGTTTGGAGAGGCGGTGGAGGAGAAGGAGCCAGAGAGGTAGGTGCTGTCATCACTCAGGCTTCAGATGATGTTTGCGACCACGTGCTCCTGTAATGCTGGCATGGCACAGCGCGAAAATTAGTGGCAGCTGGGAACCACGTAACGTGGTATGGCCATCGACATCATGGATTTGAAGCTCTCTGTCTCCACCACTCTATATGGCAGCATTTTGCAGGCCAGGAATTTGGCAATACTGGCTGTTAGTGCCATGGCCCGGGAGTCGTTTGCTGGCAATTTTCTCCTGAGCTCAAACATCTCCGGGACAGACAACTGAACAGCAGGCTCTCACACCGAAGGGCAGTTGGTTGTTCTCGTTGATGACTGGGAACAGTCAAGAGCACTACTGCTGCAACTGACATCGGGTACTGATGGTTGGCCAACACGTAATGGCTGGTCTGCTGAGAAGGGTCTGGTGTCCAAAAAGGAGGCAGTGTTGCTGGGGGCTGGAAGCGAGCCGATACCCTGGCCTTGTGTGTCTGCCCACAGATTGCGATGTTTGGCTTCCATGTGCCGGCGCATACTGGTGGTGGTGAGGTTATTGACATTTTTTCCCCTGCTCATTGTGGTCCTGCACACCTTGCAAACCACCTTGGTTACATCCTCCTTGCTGTCGTCAAAAAAAGACCAGACTTTCAAAGACCTACTGCTTTGCTGGGGAGTTTGGCGCATGCCTCTTTGGCGTCTCACTTGTGCGCTTGTTGTGGTCGATATTCCCTGAATACTTTGTGGCACAAGGGGAACTCTTGCAGCAGTGGGTTCTTCAGATGACTCATCTGTAGTGCTATCCCGACGGCGATGGCCTGCTTCCCATGTTGGGTCTGTGACCTCATCGTCCGTAACCTCCTCTTCCATCTCATGTGTGTGCACTGGACTAGAGCTCCTCAGAACAACCTCTGCACACCTCAATCCCATCTCTTCCTCATTTTGGCAGACCTCCTGCGATTAAAATTCCTGCGCACATTGCGAGATTTGGGTGTCTTCGTCCTCGCTTTGCCTTTCAGTAATTGGTGCATTTTCAGCATCCACTGCTTGTGAATCCAGGCACAACATTTGTGGCTGTTCCATTGACCTTTCACAGATGCAAGGTTGCACATCTGGGAGGGAGAATAGCTCCGGCGAATATCCCATTGTGTCGTGGAACAATTGGTCGGACTCGGTATGTGGCCGTTGTGTGCATGGTGTAGCTGCCGGTTGTGTCACGTTTGTGCCCACTACCTCCTTGTTGTAACTGGCAGAGGACCTCGTGCCTGACAAGGATGGGCTGGTGCTTAACCCACTGCTGGATGCTTGAGAGGTCAACCAATTCACTACCTGGTCCCGTTCTTGTGGGTTATTGAGGGTTGTTTTTTGCCCGTACAAGATGGGCGGTATTAAGTGGGTTTTCTTCTTTGGTGCGCAAACACGGCCTCTACGTGAACCATCAGGGGAAACACCTCTTACCCTGCCCCTCCCTCTTTCACTGGATTTCTTCATAGTAGTCATTGGCACAAGTTTTCCCAGCTAGCCCTGAAAGTACTGCTTTTTTATACAACACTAAGCAACAGTAAAATGCAATAAACTGAATTTTTTGTATGGGCACAACTGTTCCCAGCTGGCACTGAAAGTACTGTTTTTTTTCAACAATAAGCAACAGTAAAATTCAATAAACTGTGATTTTTTTATGGGCACATCTGTTCCCAGCTGACAGCCTGGCACCGAAAGTACTTTTTTTTCTTAAACAATAAGCAACAGTAAAATTCAATAAACTGTGTTTTTTTATGGGCACAACTGTTCCCAGCTGACACTGAAAGTTATTTTTTTTCAACAAAAAGCAAGAGTAAAATTCAATAAACTGTGTTTTTTATGGGCACAACTGTTCCCAGCTGGCACTGAAACTGGGACCAAATATGATGGGCACGGTGGCTGCTGGCAGTACCTGCTGGCAGTGGTGAGGCAGGTGCACTGTGGCTGGTAACAAAAAAGATGGGCACTGTGGCTGCTGGCAGTGCCTGCTGGCAGTGGTGAGACATGTGCACTGTGGCTGACCTAGCAACAAACAATGGGCACAGTGGCTTCTGACAGTGCCTGCCGGCAGTGGGCTGGCAGTGCCTGCTGGCAGTGGTGAGGCAGGGGCACTGTGGCTGCTTCCAATGCCTCGCAGTGGTGAGGCAGGGGCTCTGTGGCTGTTGCTGGCAGTGGGTGAGGCTGGGGCTCTGTGGCTGCTGCTGGCAGTGGTGAGGCTGGGGCTCTGTAGCTGCTGTTGACCTGAGGAAGTGAACAACACCAACGAAACACGTTGGCTACTTTGTCTATAGAAGAGGTAAGCCAACCACCACCTCTCCATTTTAATCTGTTTTTAGCTGTTTTACTATTTAGACTTAAAGAGTAACTGTCAGGCTGCAGAAGCTAATTTAAGCCTCTATTCTCCTGTGTTAAACAGTTTAGACAGAAGCCAAAAAGGCATTACTAAAGATAAAAATCTCTCTTACATTTGATGTGTGCTTATCAGCAAAGCTAAGCTCCTAAGGAGGACGCAAGCCGCATTCCATACTGCAAAGCATTCTGGGGCCCTCCCCTCGGCTGCTAAGGAGAAGACGGGATCAAGTTTCAGCAGCTTCTAACTCAGTCCAGCCACAGCACAGATAAATCTCAGGGCAGAGTACACTGCAGGAGTCCGCTATTGTTCCTAGCCACATGGCTCATTAATATTCACTGCACACTGTGTTATTCTGTACCAGCTCCTCTGTGATCAGGAAGCAGGCAGGACATGACGACACATTTGGCTTCACAAACATGGAACCTGCCATGGGCTGTCAGGAGCATCATTCTCTGCATATACTATATAAAAATTCTGTGAAATCCAAACGTGGACAGTGAAATGCATATGTAATGTAAGTACAGCCAATCTTTAGCTACTGATATATGTGTTTATTTTCTCTGAGACCTTATACCTAACAGCTCCTCTTTAAGAGAAGTGGTTGGTAAAGGTGGGTCTTGGGTAGTAAAAAGTAAAAATTCTGGCCCTGCCCTTCCTATAATTGTTATTAGGACTGGGTATGTTGCCACTTGACAAAACATTTGTGACGATTTCGGGATATCTCCATGGTCAGCGCACAAGGTGTGCGCTGACACTACGGAAGTCCTCCACAAGCGTATTAAATGATAGAACCCAGATTTGGTGCAATGCACCTGTAGAGAGAAAAGTAAGCACAGAGACAGAATGTATGTGTGTCCACCAATCGAGTCGCCACCCAGCGACGGTGAACACACAACAGCGAAAACCAAGTGGGAACGCAATCGCAAGAGTGGTGATTGCCAACAGTGACACAAGACTGAAAGAGCACAGAGATAGAATGTATGTGTGTCCACCAATCTAGTCGCCACCCAGCGACGGTGAACACACAACAGCGGAAACCAAGTGGGAACGCAATTGCAAGAGTGGCGATTGCCAACAGCGACACAAGACTGAAAGAGCACAGAGATAGAATGTATGTGTGTCCACCAATCTAGTCGCCACCCAGCGACGGTGAACACACAACAGCGGAAACAAAGTGGGAACGCAATCGCAAGAGAGGCGATTGCCAGAAGCGACACAAGTCCGAGCAGGACAGAGCACGAGAGTAGCAAAGGCACAGCAAACAAGAACAATAAGGAAAATAACAAACGCTAACTAAACGCGAACACCACACTCATTCGCAACAGCGAACGCGTTTAACCACTTAAGGACCAGCTAATGCCCATAGGCGTCAGCAGGTCTTAAGTGGGTTACCATGGAAACGGCAGCTCAATCGAGCGGCCTTTCCATGTCAGTTCACGGAGGGTGTCTCCGTGAACAGCCGGAGAGCCGCCGATCGCGGCTCGCCGGCAAAATGTACACACGCGGGGAAGAAATCCCTGCTGTTTACATCATACGGCGCTGCTGCGCAGCAGTGCCGTAGAGCAGATCGGCGATCCCCAGCCTCTGATTGGCCGGGGATTGCCGGCATATGATAGGCTGAAGCCTATCCTGCAATGCGCAGGATGGATATCCGTCCTGCGCTGCTCACAGGGGGAGGGAGAGGGAGGGAAAGGGAGAGAGCGCCGAAAACGATGCGGAGGGGGGCTTTGAAGAGCCCCCGCAAAGCGCAGCAAGCCGGCAGCGATCAGACCCCCCCAGGAGGACATCCCCCTAGTGGGGAAAAAAGGGGGTAAGTCTGATCGCCTGGCTATTTCCTGATCGGTGCTGCGGGCTGGAGGGTCCACACAGCACTGATCAGAAGAAAATCCCCTGGTCCTTATTAAGCACGATCACCGCGCGTTAGGCGCCCAGTGATAAGCGTGCCACCCTAACTAACCAACGACAGACAAACACGAAATAGAGAACGCGAACGCTTGCTAAACGGTTACCTCACCGAGCCTACAGCAAGCGTTCATACAAGACAAGACAGAGAGAAGGAGCAGGCAGCAGCAACTGCAGCTCTGGCCTACACTCCCAGACAGAGTTCAGAAGGAACCACCGCTGCTACAGCTAGAGCGAATGTGATCCAGACAGACAAACAGATGGGGCTACCAGTAGCAACCGCTGCTCTGGTTAGCACCCCTAAGGCAGAATACAGAAGGAAGTACTGCCACTACCACTAGGGCGAATGCAATCCAAACAGATGAAGCAGCCAGTAGCAACCGCAGCTCTGGCCTACACTCCCAGACAGAGTACAGAAGGAACCACCACCCCTACCGCTAGGGCGAGTGCGATCCCAACAGACAGAACGATTTCCTGTTGACCGCCGCTGGCGACAAGACAATCGCAAGACAGACAAGACAGGATAGGCAGTACAAATTATACACAAACCGACTGCACTAAATAGGAGTGCAAGGAGCACTCCCCAGAATTAGCTATACTAAGATAGCAATGGCTGACATTTCAGGTGAGTTCAGCAGGAACAAACCTCTATGACAAGCAAGGGATTCTGGGAGCAAAAGGTATTTATACTGCAAGCCATCAAAGGAGGCAGGTAGGCAATTTGCATGACAAGTATATGCATATTCCTCAGCAGCAGAGCAACTCTGAAACTTGCAAAGGGAAGACAGGTCTCTTTTCCAGAGATCTGCAACACTCAGACCTAAAGAATGGTTTTGGTTAGGTTTCATGCAGGTGAAATAAAATCAAGGAAGAATTGAGACAATGAATACAGATCAAATGTAAAACAGCTTTATTATCTCACATAACTGTTATGCTATTCATGCCTTCTTTCATATGATAATGAGCAGTGCCCATTTAGGTGGTAACATTACCATCCATGCATTTCCTAATAGAAGTAACAGAAGTCCATTATGCACAGTCTGCTTTATGTGTGCCATCCCCTGGAACTAGTTGTAAAACATTTCCATGTATTTTTGTGCACTGTATATAATTATAGCATTGAGTAGCTATTTTAAGCTAATTTCTGAGTTTGTTTTGACTCAAGGTGCTTGTTTATCCGTTCATATGGATATATTAAGCACATGCTGAGCTCATACTGTGTGGGAAATCTCCATTTGTAACAAATAACAGTATATTATGGTTTGTATTTTTATTACTGTCTGTGATGGAGCCTTGCAGGCATTTAAAATTGCTTATACGGGACAGTTGTTATGTAGCATCGTTACTGTCTATTGTTGATTAACAACAGGCCAAAACTGAGCAAAAGTAACTTTATTACTTTCAGTATCTGTATCCAATAAACCGTGGAGTAAAAAAGTATTTGCCCCTTTCATCTTTTGTTTCGGATTTGTCATACTGAATAGCTTCTGATCTTTACACAAAATATAATACAGTACTGTAGACTGCAGGATGTGAGAGTCACTGTTGTGCTTCCCTCTCGCTCATGTATGTGCACGCCCCCTCTTCCATAGCCACATGCTTCTGCACACACGTGCACCCATTCAATGGTGAATGATTAAGCCAATCATTCATACAAAGTTTTTTTTCAAGTTAAAGTGACATTGTCACACTACAAAATAAAGTGGTTTTTTTTCTGTAGAGAAGTGTTTACCACTACCTAACTAATTAAACCCTTGTGTCACCCATGCTTGGCTTTAAAGAACAACGGAAGTGAGAGTGATATGGAGGCTGCCGTATTTATTTCCTTTTAATAACAATGCCAGTTACCTGGCAGCCCAGCGCTAATCTTGTCAGATCTGACAATAATATCAGAAACACCTTATCTTCTGCATGCTTGTTCAGGGTCTATGGCTAAATGTATTAAAGAAAGAGGATCAGCAGAACAGCCAGGCAACTGGTATTGCTTAAAGTGAACCTAAAGTCAAGTAAAAAAAATGAGATCAACTCACTGGTGATGGCCAAACCGGAAGTGTTCGCCGGCGGGTCCTGGACCATCGGAGCGGGGCTGCGAGGGCACCCATCGGCTGCAGGGGGCTGAGGGAAGCCCCAGGTGAGTTGATCTCATTTTTTTTACTTGACTTTAGGTTCACTTTAAAAGTAAATAAATATGGCTGCCTCCATATCTCTCTCACTTCAGTTGTCCTTTAAGATTCATGGACCACCTTTAATGGCTGTTAGTGATAAAATATAGCATATGTGGTATCATTTTAACCAACACAAGCCAAATAATGTTGTTTGAGGGGTTTCATAACTGTGGCACTTGTCATGTGAAAATTATGAAGGGTGGTAAATGAACAAATTAGTATTTTTTGTATTTACACTTATCTTGCACTTGCCCCTGTAAAATGCCCCTGTAAAATGCCTGTAAAATTAACAATTTTTGAAAAACAATAGTACCCAAAGAAAACCGAGATTGTCCCTAAAAACAATATATCTATTACTTTAGGTAATTCTGGACTCTGAGCTCTCATTTACACCACATATCAACACATTAACTACCTCCAGCTACTTCCACCTCAAAAACATTGCCAGAATCCGTCCCTTCCTCTCACAAGAGGCAACCAAAATGCTTGTACATGCTCTAATCATATCTCGTCTTGACTACTGTAGCATCCTACACTGTGGTTTACCAGAAAGCAGACTGGCACCTCTCCAGTCCCTATTAAACTCTGCTGCCCATCTCATCCACCTCTCTTCACAATCTTCTGAGGTAGCTCCTCTCTGCCAGTCTCTCCATTGGTTACCAATTACCTAAAGAGTTCAGTTTCATATAAAGCTCTACACAAGCTGTCACCTCATTAATCTCATGTTACTTCGCTGTCCGAAACCTCTGCTCTTCACACCCTTTCGTCCTCTAGCCTGGTCACCTCCTCTCGCATCCAGTACTTCTCACGGGCTGTCCCTTTACTTTGGATCTTTCTCCCACATCCTGTCTGCCCTGCTCCAAGCCTGGAAACGTACTCTGAAAACACAGCTATTTAGACAGGCCTATAATCTGCTATAGGTAGCATTGAAAGTTCACTACTCCATCCCCTGTGTTTCCTTCCCTATTGTTTCCACCCCACTATCCTCTAGATTGTAAGCTTGCAAGGGCAGGGACCTCCTGCTAGTGCTTCTGATATTGCTGTAATTTACCACACGAACATGTACCAACTTTAGAGATACCTTAAACTACACATTAACTATGTATGTACTTGAACTTGTACCATTGAGTGCTAAAGTCAGTACTTTTCATGTACATATGTTCCCCAATATTTGTTTTGTACTACGTATAGCGCTGCGAAAGACGTTGGTGCTATAAATAAAAATTAACAATAATAATATTAATCACTTTGATGGCACACATAATAAAAAGTTATTGGCGTATTAATAGCAACACTGCTTAAATGCCAAAATTGTCAAGAATCTTAAGGGGTAAAAACCCAGGAATGTAAAGTTTAACCACTTCACATTCCTGGATTTTTATCCCTTAAAGCGGTTTAAAACTCTGACAAAATATTCAACAAAAATGTGTTAAAAAAAACAAAAACATTGTGTTAGTCAGTGGTGCTCAAATACCCCTTTTTAAAATTCGAGTTTGGTCGAATTCGAATAGTAAATTATTCGAGGTCAGTCGAATATTCGAGTCGAATAATTTTTACTATTCGATTCGACCTCGGACTTCGAGCTCACTATTCGAGTCGGTATTCGAGCTCATTATTCGAGCTGACTATTCGAATTGGCCTTAAATAGCTTCCAACACTTGTTTTGAGGGTGAATGATGCAAGAAACATCTTTTTTTCCAAGTAACAACAGCAAGTGATTATGTGGGGATGTTCCTTTAAAAAAAAAAAAGGTGGAAAGAGAAGTTGTGTCCAGAATTTTGTTCAGTACTGTATATACTTCTTCTTCTTCTTCTTCTTCATCTTCTATATCTTCTTCTTCTTCTTCTATATCTTCTTCTATATCTTCTTCTTCTATATCTTCTTCTTCTTCTTCTATATTGTCTTCTTCTTCTTCTTCTTCTTCTTCTTCTTCATCTTCTTCATCTTCTTCATCATCATCTTCTTCTTCTTCATCTTCTTCTTCTTCATCTTCTTCTTCATCTTCTTCTTCATCTTCTTCATCTTCTTCTTCTTCTTCTTCTTCTTCTTCTTCTTCTTCTTCTTCATCTTCTTCATCTTCTTCATCTTCTTCTTCTTCATCTTCTTCATCTTCTTCTTCTTCTTCTTCTTCATCTTCTCCATCTTCTTCTTCTTCATCTTCTTCATCTTCTTCTTCTTGATCTTCTTCATCTTCTTCTTCATTTTCTTCATCTTCTTCTTCTTCATCTTCTTCTTCTTCTTCATCATCTTCTTCATCTTCTTCTTCTTCTTCTTCATCTTCTTCATCTTCTTCATCTTCTCCATCTTCTTCTTCTTCATCTTCTTCATCTTCTTCTTCTTGATCTTCTTCATCTTCTTCATCTTCTTCTTCTTCTTCTTCATCTTCTTCTTCTTCTTCTTCATCTTCTTCTTCTTCTCCTTCTTCTTCATCTTCTTCTTCTTCTTCTTCTCCTTCTTCTTCTTCTCCTTCTTTTTCTATATTGTCTTCTTCTTCTTCACTTATTTCTCTTTTCAATTTTTTTTTTTAAAGAAATGCAGCTATTTTTGAGCGTAACAAATAGCTGGTGGCGCACGCATGTTGGAAGCGCCATTGTATGTGCTCCCTGGCAGTGGAAACACACAGACAGCAGGAGGTAAATTCAGCAGCAGGAGGAGGAGGATGAGTGTGTGGCAGCAGGCAGTCAATGAGGCAGGCAGCGTGACATAATAGCCCTGGTACCTAGCGGTGATACCAGGGCTGTAAATAAACACAGCAGGCAGGAGGTCCCAGACAGCGGTCGTGCAGCCCACATCGTGTCCAATACACAACTGGGACAACACAGTTTTCAACCCGGGCACCTCTGAAAAATTAAACCTTTTTTTTTTTTTATGGTTTTTTGGTTTTGTTTGTAAAACAAATTACACAGATATATAGCTATTTTTTGACGTAATAGCTGGTGGCAGAGTGGCAGCAGAATGTAATTCTGTGTACCCTGGCAGTGGGAAACACGACCGACAGCAGCAGCAGCAGGAGGAATGGAGGAGCAATGTGAGCAGCTATTGTTTGACGTAATAGCTCGTGGCAGAGTGGCAGCAGAATGTAATTCTGTGTACCCTGGCAGTGGGAAACACAGACAGACAGCAGCAGCAGCAGGAGAAATGGAGGAGTAGTGTGAGTGTGGCAGCAGGCAGGCAGCGTGACATAATAGCCCTGGTACCTAGCGGGTGATACCAGGGCTGTAAATAAACACAACAGGAGGTCCCAGACAGCGGTCGTGCAGCCCACATCGTGTCCAATACACAACTGGGACAACACAGTTTTCAACCCGGGCACCTCTGAAAAATTAAACCTTTTTTTTTTTTTTATGGTTTTGTAGTTTTGGTTTTACAACCAATTACACAGATATAGCTATTTTTTGACGTAATAGCTGGTGGCAGAGTGGCAGCAGAATGTAATTCTGTGTACCCTGGCAGTGGGAAACACAGACAGACAGCAGAAGGGCAGTACACAGCAGCCCACTGTAGTTGTAAAATGTGTGGCTGCAGGCGACGTAATAGTCAAAGTGAACCAGGCTGGCTTAGTGAGCAGGAGCCAGGAGGTGGTAAAGGGTGGTAAGGCACATTAACGATGGTTCTAAGTTCCGGCAGCCAGTTCATGTCCCCCTCTCGCCGACAACAGGGGCCAGGAACTCGCCTTCCACCCACGCCTGGTTCATCTTGAGAAACGTCAGTCTGTCCACAGACTTGTGTGACAGACGTGAGCGTTTCTCGGTGACCACACCACCAGCTGCACTGAAGCAGCGCTCGGACAGCACGCTGGAAGGGGGGCAGGACAGCACTTCCAGGGCGTACTGCGCCAGCTCGCTCCAGATCTCCAGGCGCTTGACCCAATACTCCATGGGATCAACAGGGGCATCGCTGTCAAGCCCGCTGTAGGACCCCATGTAGTCAGCCACCATGCGGGTCAGGCGCTGGCTGTGACCGGAGGAGGATGCTGCTGCATGCACCTCCTCTCTAGTCACTGCTGCCGGAGCCTCTACAGTCCTGTAGAGCTCGTGGCTGAGAGACAGCAGGTCTGTGGGGTGCTTGCTGCTGGATGCAGGCACCTGCTGCTGCCTCTGTGCTGGCTGGACAGTGGGGGTGGAAGGCTGGGGGAAGGCTTCCTCCAAGCGCTCAACAAGGGCCTGCTGCAAGCTCCTTATTTGTTGCGCTGGGTCTCCTCCTGCAGGCGGCAGGAACTGGCTCAACTTCCCCTTGAGGCACGGGTCCAACATCATGCTGATCCAGATGTCCTCCCTCTGCTTCATCTGGATCACCCTGGGGTCCCTGCGCAGGCACGTCTGCATGTGCGCTGCCATTAGGAAGAGGCGGGCCACGTCTGCTGGCACATCGACGGCAGTGCTGTCCTCCTCATCCTCCTCCTCTGCCGCCTCATCCTCTCTCCACCCCCGCACCAACTCAGCTGCGCTGTGCTGATCCCCCTCATCAGCAGCAAGGTCAGGGACCTCCACCAAGTCCTCCTCCTCCTCCCCCTCAGAGGTGGACTGTGCAGCTGCTTGCCGCTCCTGCTGGTCCAAGGCTGCCGCTCCCTGTTCCAGCAAAGCATCGAGGGCCCTGTTCAGCAGACAGACCAGGGGCACCCACTCGCAGACATTAGCATGGTCCCTGCTTACCATGTTAGTGGCCTGCAGAAAGGGAGCCAGCACTAAGCACACCTGCTGCATGTGCCTCCAGTCATCATCGGGGACGATGGACGGGATGTTGCTGGTCTTGTCCCTTCTCTGAGCGGCGGAAACAGTGGCCAGGGCAAGGTACTGGTTGACAGCGTGCTTCTGTTCAACCAGACGCTCCAACATCGCCAGGGTGGAGTTCCAGTGAGTCGGAACGTCAAGGATCAGCTCCTTTTGCACGTCTTCCAGGCTCGCACAGGCTGCAGCCGAGCGCCGGAAGTGACGCACAACGTTCCTTGCCGTTTCCAGAAGTTCGCCCATCCCCTGGTAGGTGCGCAAGAACTTCTGCACCACCAGGTTCAGCACGTGGGCAAGACAGGGGATGTGGGTCAGGTTTCCCCTGTCTATTGCGGCAACCAGATTGGCCCCATTGTCGGCCACCACCTCTCCGACTCTGAGGCCTCTGGGGGTCAGCCAAATCCTCTCCTGCTCCTGGAGTTTGGCCAACACAAGGCTGACCAAGTGCAGCAGCGCTTGGCAGTGGCGGGGCTTTACGCTGCTGCTGAGGCGGGGGGTTTGGCCAGGTGTGCCGGAGGATGGCAGAGGATCGAAGGAACCTGCTGCAGTTCCCCCGACCCTGCGGGGTGGCACCACCCACTGTGTTGCTGCTGCTGCTGTGCCCGCTGCTGCTCTCCCATCCTCACACCCTTCCACCAAGCTGACCCAGTGGACAGTGAAGGACAGGTAGCGGCCTGTCCCGAAGCGGCTGCTCCAGGAGTCCATGGTGACGTGGACCCTTTCACCAACCGCGTGCTCCAGCCCTCGCTCCACATTGGCCATCACAAAGCGGTGCAGTGCAGGAATGGCCTTGCGGGCGAAGAAGTGTCTGCTGGGGAGCTGCCAGTCTGGGGCTGCGCAAGCAAGAAGCGCACGAATGTCGCTCCCCTCCTGCACGAGCGTGTACGGCAGGAGTTGGGAGCACATGGCCCGTGCCAGCAAGCCGTTCAGCTGCCGCACGCGACGGCTGCTGGGAGGCAGAGCCCTAACCACCCCCTGGAAGGACTCGCTCAAAAGGCTCTGGCGTGGCCTTTTGCTGGCACGGGAATCAGCAGACACAGCAGAGGAGGCCACTGAGGACTGGTTGCCAGAACAGGCCTCAGTGTCGGCGGCAGGAGTTGCAGAGGGGGGAGGAGCAGTGCGTTTCCACACTCCTGCTGGTGCTGCTGGAGGAGCAGGAGGGCGGGTGGCTGCTGTTGCTGCTGCTGCTGCTGAAGGCTGTGCAGTGATGGGTGTGGTGCCACTGCCAGCACCAGATGCCTTCAGCCTCTGGAACTCCTCATGCTGGTGGAAATGTTTCGCAGCAAGGTGGTTGATGAGCGAGCTGGTGCTGAACTTTAAGGGGTCTGCACCTCTGCTCAACTTCCGCTGACAGTGGTTGCAAGTGGTGTACTTGCTGTACACTGTGGGCATGGTGAAAAAGCACTAGATTGGTGACAAAAACAACCCCCTACGGCATGGAACCGCTGCTGCCTGTCTCCCTGTGGTGGTTGGGGGGGGGGGGGGGGCTTGGGTGCGGCTGGTGGTGGTACTGGCAGATGCTGCTGCTGCTGCTGCTGAGCCTGAGACACCAGCAGGCTGGGGGATCTGCCTACTGCTGCCAATGCTTGCAATGATGCGCCTCCTTGCAAGGCCCACAAGCGCATCCTCCTCCTCCTCCTCAGAGCTGCTGATGACGACATCCCCTGGAGCTGGTGGCACCCAGTCTCTGTCTGTCACCGTGTCATCATCATCCTCCCCCTCCTGAAACATGTCCTGCTGGGATGATGACCCCCCAAACTCCTCTCCTGATGCATGGATGGGCTGCTTGACTGTCGCCACAGTCTTGCTGTCCAATCCCTCATCCCCCAAAGTGCCCATCAGCATCTCCTCCTCCAAATCGCCAACAACAGCAGACAATTGACTCATCATGCCTGGGGTCAAAAGAGTGCTGAGTGACAGGTCGGCGACTGACGATGAACTGGCCTCCTCCCCAGGCCCTGCTGGGCGGCTGCTGCGAACAGGGGTGGTGGTGGTGGTGGTGAGGGTGGAGGCCTCGGATGCAGAGCTGATGGCGGGCTGCTCATCCTCCGTCATCAGTTGCACCACAGTGTCTGCATCCTTTTCCTCAATGGGACGTTTCCGACCCGGCTGGAGGAAAATCGGAGCAGGTGCTACACGCCGCTGCTGCTGTTTCTCTGCAGCGTGAGTTGCAGATGCTCCTGCTGGGCGGCGCCCAAGGCGTCCACGGCCAGTGGCTATAGGAGGAATGTTAGCCACTGACGCTGCTGCTGCGGAACTGTGCATGGTGGCGCGGCCGCGCCCGCGGCTTGCCACAATGCTGCTCCCTCTCCTCCTGATTCCCTTGCTGCCCTTCCCCTTGCCCAGACCGCGCTGGCTGCCACTTCCAGACATCTTCGATGTTTTGGGCGTAAACACAAAAGTTTTTTAAAAGGGCGGGTGAAAAGTGGGGTACTTTAATGGAGTGGGTTGGTGGGCGAGGTGACTGAGTGAGTGTCTAGTACAGTAAGTAAGTAGTAACAGAGTCAGTAAGTACAACTAGAAGTTACAATAATCAGTAGTAATAATCACAAGGAAATAGAGTGTGTGTACACAGACAGTGAGTGAGTGCACGCACACGCAGGAGCTAGCCTATGAACAGTGACTGAGTGTCCCTACTAGTACAGTAAGTAGTAAAAGTAAGTACAACCAGAAATTACAATAATCAATCAGTAATCAGAAGGAAATAGAGTGTGTGTACATTACACAGACAGTGAGTGCACGCACACGCAGGAGCTAGTAGCCTATGAACAGTGACAGTGAGTGTCCTAGTACAGTTACAGTATATAACTATTCAGAAGGAAATAGAGTGTGTGTACACTACAGTACACAGACAGTGAGTGCACGCACACGCAGGAGCTAGTAGCCTATGAACAGTGTCAGTGAGTGAGTGTCCTAGTACAGTTACAGTATATAACTATTCAGAAGGAAATAGAGTGTGTGTACACTACACAGACAATGAGTGCACGCACACGCAGGAGCTAGTAGCCTATGAACAGTGACAGTGAGCGTCCTAGTACAGTTACAGTATATAACTATTCAGAAGGAAATAGAGTGTGTGTACACTACAGTACACAGACAGTGAGTGCACGCACACGCAGGAGCTAGTAGCCTATGAACAGTGACAGTGAGTGTCCTAGTACAGTTACAGTATATAACTATTCAGAAGGAAATAGAGTGTGTGTACAGTACACAGACAGTGAGTGCACGCACACGCAGGAGCTAGTAGCCTATGAACAGTGACAGTGAGTGTCCTAGTACAGTTACAGTATATAACTATTCAGAAGGAAATAGAGTGTGTGTACACTACAGTTCACAGACAGTGAGTGCACGCACACGCAGGAGCTAGTAGCCTATGAACAGTGTCAGTGAGTGAGTGTCCTAGTACAGTTACAGTATATAACTATTCAGAAGGAAATAGAGTGTGTGTACACTACACAGACAGTGAGTGCACGCACACGCAGGAGCTAGTAGCCTATGAACAGTGACAGTGAGTGTCCTAGTACAGTTACAGTATATAACTATTCAGAAGGAAATAGAGTGTGTGTACACTACAGTACACAGACAGTGAGTGCACGCACACGCAGGAGCTAGTAGCCTATGAACAGTGTCAGTGAGTGAGTGTCCTAGTACAGTTACAGTATATAACTATTCAGAAGGAAATAGAGTGTGTGTACACTACAGTACACAGACAGTGAGTGCACACACACGCAGGAGCTAGCCTATGAACAGTGACAGTCAGTGAGTGTCCTAGTACAGTTACAGTATATAACTATTCAGAAGGAAATAGAGTGTGTGTACAGTACACAGACAGTGAGTGCACGCACACGCAGGAGCTAGTAGCCTATGAACAGTGACTGAGTGAGTGTCCTAGTACAGTTACAGTATATAACTACAATACAAAATACAATCAATCAGTACTAAAGGACAGCAGAAATACTGGTATAGATGAGAAATAAACAGAGGACAGGAGAGAACAGCTGCCCACACAGGCAAGGCCCTGAGGCCTAAAGCTGTAAGCCTGCAGCAGCTGTCTGAGTCTCTCTCTATGTAACACAAAAGCTACTAACTAAAATACAATGTCTATCTAACTAACAACAATATAGGTGCATATAGGAGGTGTATGTGAGCAAAAACGCTAGGTAAATGACCACAATAAAGCTCTTGCTAAGCCAACGCACAAAGGAGCAGATCTCTCTCTGTGCAAAGTCGGGCAAGGACGGAGAAACGGAACATGGCGGCCGCTATTTATAGAGTAGGGGCTGGCCAGGGTCCCCCTCAGTGATTGGCTGCCGTCAGAGGACCTGGGAGCCCTCTGATTGGCTCTAAGGACATCAATCTGGGCTATGACGCTATTCGAGCTCGGTATTCGAGCTCGAATAGCGCTGTTAGCTCGAATAGCGTGAATAGTGAATGGGCTATTCGAGTTCACTCGAATAGCCCATTCGAATAGCTCCAGCTATTCGGAGCTCGAATACCGAGCTCGAATAGCTGAAAAAGAGCTCGAATATTCGAGCTACTCGAATATTCGAGCTCTGCTGAGCACCACTGGTGTTAGTATATTATATGCTGTTTAATAATCTTTTAGAGCAAAGAAGAATACATGGGTTATATTCCACTTTAAGATTAACAATTGAAAACTGTCAAAGTTGTTTTCACAACAAAAACTGTCCCTGATTGGTGTGTGTGGAGTGGGGGAGGGGGAGCTATACTGTACATATGACCCTGTCAGTGCACTCAGCCTCAGGGTCATATGAATCTCATTTTCAATGTTGCGGTTCACCACAACGCACTGGCCAGGTATAAAACCAGCCTCAAAGTAGTCACCTCTGAAAAAGTTTTCCACCTGTGTACCAACAGATATGCTGTAGTTATGTTTTGTTTTGTTCATTCTTGTTTTGTTTTTGAGTTTATACTTTTTTTTCTAGTTGTTTTCCTACCACATGGCATCGCATTTGAGACAGCAATTTTGAAAGAGATAGACATTGACACTGATCGAGAGTAAGTCTAATTTTTGTGCCCTAAATTGCAAGGAGAAAATGTTATTAATGTTCTTCTCTACTGTGGTAAATTTGTTGCACATAGCTTCACATCTCTGATTTGTGAATTACAGGTTCAGTGAACCTTCTCCTTCAAGGTTTAACTTTTTAGCTACATTATCTTAAAGGCTGAAATTAAAACATGAAGTAGTATTCCTTATGTTAATATTTGGACCATGCATATGATGTTGAGTCTTTGCAGTCAGTTTGATTAAACACTGCTCTTTGTCCTAGTCTTTTTATACCTGCATTTGTGGTCTCTAATAAAGCTGTTTTGTACAATAAAACATGAAGTATCTGAGCATCAGTCTTTCCAGGAGCAAAACAGTTAAGAAGAATAACACTCCTCAGACAAAATACCAAGCATTTTTTCCTGCAGTTGTTGCAATTATGAATTAGTGACTGTAATGAACTGTGAATATTTTCTTTGCAGTGGGCAAACTAGACAGGATTTTCTCATGCAATTCATTCTTTTTAGTTCTTTAACTGGCAAGTGGAAACATTGCCCTATGACATAAAACAGAAAAAACGAAGTTATCAAAAGTCTAAAGTTTGAATTGTATAGACACTTATTATTTAGCAGTATGATATTTAAAAACACAGTGATTTGCCTACTCTACTAAATATTCCAGCTCCAGAAAAGGAAGACAAGTGGTAACCATAAACAGGGGTGTTGCTAGCCCCAGAGATCAGTGGCACATGCCCTGGATCTATTCTGGGGTGCCCCAGATGTCCTCCAGATAGAGCCAGGTAGAGGACAGCAGTACCTAATTTGGCCTCCAAATTCTGCAGACATTTTCCCTTCTGGGCTTCTCCCCCTAGTGTCTAAGATTGAATCAGATTCTAGATTCTCAGATGCTAGGCGGAGAGTAGCCAGCTACAGAGGATGTCTCTCCACACTTGGAGAGTGGATGGATAGTTAGTGGGTAGTTCCTCCCACTGTGCTACTCTGCTGGGGTGTGGTTTGGGGTAAGAACAGTGAGGATATACACAACAATGCATGCTCCCTGTGGAGGCTCCAGGCACCACAGCACCCAGCATGCCCCATAGAGGCACCACAGCTTTCAGCTTGGCACAATATGCCCCCATTTAGACAACACAGCTCCCAAGATATCGCCATAGAGGCACCACACCTCCCAGCATACCCCTATAGAGCTGTGGAGACTCTATGCTGGGAGATGTGGTGCATCAATGGGGGTATGTTGTGTGCTGTGGTGCCTCTATGTGGGCATACTGTGTGCCGTGGTGCCATGCTGGGTGCTGTGATTATTTCATGGGGGCATACAGAGAACTGTGGTTCTTCTTTTATGGGACATGCTGGGAGTTGTGGTGCCTTAATGCAAGGCCCGTGGGAGCATGGGAGGGGGTCAATGAGAAGTTTAGGAAATGCTATGGGGGAGGCTGCCAGACAAGATGGCAGCAGGCCAGTCCATCCAGCAGAAAGCCAGAACAGCCTAGTTATGTGTAAGTGACACTGCCTATTCATTTGACATGTTGCATTTTTTTTTTGTATATGGGGGGGGGGCGTCATTCAACATTTTGTTGGGCAGGCCTACTTAGACCACTGTTAATGTCATGTAAATTTGGCTCCACCCATGAACACACCCACATTCTGGTGCATGGCCACATCCATTTTTTAGCTTCCGTGCCCAAAAGTACCCCAAATCTCTAAGGATCCTAGCAACACCACTGACCGTAAATGTGGCTTTGATGTCAAGTGACAACAGTACATGGGTATAGTGAAATAAAGGCCTTCAGAGGCATTTTCCTTCTTTCTTTCTTTCTTTCTTTCTTTCTTTCTTTCTTTCTTTCTTTCTTTCTTTCTTTCTTTCTTTCTTTCTTTCTTTCTTTCTTTCTTTCTTTCTTTCTTTCTTTCTTTCTTTCTTTCTTGCATGCTAGCTTGCTAACTATGCTTTAATCCTTACACTGATTACTGGGTCCTCCTCTCTTCATCTAACATTTATTAACATGGAAATGTTGAAATTAGAGAACTCAGTGTTTTATTTTGTTGTCATGACAGTACATAATTATTCAGTTTAATTGGGATAGACCTACAGAACGATTTTACTGAATAGTCATTAGTGCAGTGAATATCCTGATTTAATTGTATGCATCTAAATATTTTGTCATTTCTATGACCCATAAGAGTCCAAATATCTGTCATCTCTTGCATACTGTATATCTTCAGCTCCCTCCAGGCTAAGAAAGCTTAAAACACTCCCTTTCCTTTCCTCTACCTCCCCTTTCAGCAGTTATCATGAGGCTTGGTTTAATATTAGCGTGTTAGACATGTTGTCTGACCTATAAACACCATATTAACTATGTGATTCTCATTTGTCTTGCCCAGGCCTGTCACTGCAACTCCAGTGAGGGAGAACACAGAAGATATATCCTAGAGAATGTCAGCAGCAATTGATTTTTTCTCAAATACTCACTGATCCTTCTAATCTGGTTTAAGAAATTATATGTTATGCATTAAACAAATTTACAAAAGATCTATAAAGATTATACAGATTAGCTGCTGATAATAACAACTGTAATGCTATAAAATACACCTGCTTAGATACAATATTATTTAACCCAGATCCTGGAACTGGGCACCAATGTCTCTTAAAGTGGATCCAAGATAAACTTTTACTCATTGCATAATTGTGTTCCTTTCATATAATTTCTAGGGCATTCCCCAAGCCAAATCCTTTTTTTTCAACTCTAATTCCCTATAAACTAAACAAGCCTCGCCCACTGCTTCTCCAGTGCTTTGGCATTCAGACCCATGTAGCAAGGGCTTATGGGAGCTCAGTCTGGGCAGGAGGAGGAGGTGTTACTAGCCAGAAATTTCAGAGGCAGAGGGGAGGAGGGAGGAGGAGAGGGGAGTGAAGTTTTTTCACAGGCTGAGGGCTGGAGATACAGATCAGCTTGCCTGCGTGTAATGAAGACAAGCAGAACATGGCTGCTCTCAATGTATCTCAGGAAGAAATAATCATAAACTGTTGAAGCTGTTGGCAGCTAGATTTGCTGTGTAAACTATCTAAACTTTAGATAAGATCTATAGACAAGTTACTTGTTATAGTTAGTTTTTCATCTCGGATCCGCTTTAAAGCCTGGTCCACACATGCAATTTTGATTGGCCAATGACATGAGAGGTGTAGGATAAGTGGGCTAATTTTACCATCTCTGTCACTCCATGTAGTATGAGTGCTTATATACACAATCTGTTCATAGTATTCAGAATCTGTTGGCCCTCATACTGCATGGAAATGGTAAAATTGGTCACTGATTGGCCAATGAAAACTGTACGTGTGTATGCACCTTAATAGTAACCTTAACGGAGAGGGCTATGAATGTTTCTTTTAAACAACACCAGTTGCTTGTCAGTCCTGCTGATCTCTTTGGCTGCAGTAGTGGCTGAATCACACACCTGAAACAAACATGCAGCTAATCCAGTGTGACTTCAGTCTGAGCACCTGATCTGCATGCTTGTTGAGGGGCTGTGGCTAAAAGTATTAGAGACACAGGATCAGCAGGAGAGTCAGGCAACTGGTATTATTTTAAAAGGAAAAATCCTTCTCAGTTGAGGTTCCCTTTAAGTCTGTACGGAGAATCACTTATAGAGCTTTTTTTTTCATAAACGTCTGCATCAGTTGGTGTCAAATAAATCATTTTTAAAATACTTGGTCAGGATCCCCTGCTGCAGCTCCTTCCTCCACCATTGATATCTACAGTTATAGACTCCAATGTTTTCAGAGTATTCAGTCTATGCCCCATCCTCTTGCAGTTTCAACAACATCATTATTATGCAAACCAACCACAGCAGCCCCACCCACGTAGCCTGCTGTCACCCTTCACTTCTGCTACTGGGTAATGTGACCAAGAATTTAAAACGTGATTTCAGCTGTTATAATATTTATTCACATAAAAAGAAATTTCTGGCATCTTTATCCACTGTGCTAACAGTTTATGTATTAATACCTGTAAAGAAACATGTTCCGGGACGTGTCAGGGGAATAATTTTCTCAAAACATGTCCCAACTGGGACTGGGCCCTAAAGACACACAATATAAGATATAACCTTTAATAAGACTGTTTAAAAATAGATGCTAAAACTGGTTAGATAAATACAGTGGTGTGAAAAACTATTTGCCCCCTTCCTGATTTCTTATTCTTTTGCATGTTTGTCACACTTAAATGTTTCTGCTCATCAAAAACCGTTAACTATTAGTCAAAGATAACATAATTGAACACAAAATGCAGTTTTAAATGATGGTTTTTATTATTTAGTGAGGAAAAAAAACTCAAAACCTACATGGCCCTGTGTGAAAAAGTGATTGCCCCCCTTGTTAAAAAATAACTTAACTGTGGTTTATCAGACTTGAGTTCAATTTCTGTAGTCACCCCTAGGCCTGATTACTGCCACACCTGTTTCAATCAAGAAATCACTTAAATTGAAGCTATCTGACACAGAGAAGTAGACCAAAAGCACCTCAAAAGCTAGACATCATACCAAGATCCAAAGAAATTCAGGAACAAATGAGAACAAAAGTACTGTAATTGAGATCTATCAGTCTGGTAAAGGTTATAAAGCCATTTCTAAAGCTTTGGGACTCCAGCGAACCACAGTAAGAGCCATTATCCACAAATGGCAAAAACATGGAACAGTGATGAACCCTCCCAGGAGTGGCTGGCCGACCGAAATTACCCCAAGAGCGCAGAGAAAACTCATCCGAGAGGCCACAAAAGACCCTAGGAAAACATCTAAAGAACTGCAGGCCTCACTTGCCTCAATTAAGGTCAGTGTTCACAACTCCACCATAAGAAAGAGACTGGGCAAAAACGGCCTGCATGGAAGATATCCAAGGCGCAAACCACTTTTAAGCAAAAAGAACATTAAGGCTTGTCTCAATTTTGCTAAAAAAAACATCTCAATGATTGCCAAGACTTGTGGGAAAATACCTTGTGAACTTTTTGGAAGGTGCGTGTCCTGTTGAATCTGTCGTAGAAATAACACAGCATTTCAGCAAAATAACATCATACCAACAGTAAAATATGGTGGTGGTAGTGTGATGGTCTGGGGTTGTTTTGCTGCTTCAGGACCTGGAAGGCTTGCTGTGATAGATGGAACCATGAATTCTACTGTCTACCAAAAAATCCTGAAGGAGAATGTCCGGCCATCTGTTCGTCAACTCAAGCTGAAGCGATCTTGGGTGCTGCAGCAGGACAATGACCCAAAAGACACCAGCAAATCCACCTCTGAATGGCTGAAGTAGTGTTGGGCGAACATCTAGATGTTCGGGTTCGGGCCGAACAGGCCGAACATGGCCGCGATGTTCGGGTGTTCGACCCGAACTCCGAACATAATGGAAGTCAATGGGGACCCGAACTTTTGTGGTTTGTAAAGCCTCCTTACATGCTACATACCCCAAATTTACAGGGTATGTGCACCTTGGGAGTGGGTACAAGAGGAAAAAAAATTTAGCAAAAAGAGCTTATAGTTTTTGAGAAAATCGATTTTAAAGTTTCAAAGGGAAAACTGTCTTTTAAATGCGGGAAATGTCTGTTTTCTTTGCACAGGTAACATGCTTTTTGTCGGCATGCAGTCATAAATGTAATACATATAAGAGGTTCCAGGAAAAGGGACCGGTAATGCTAACCCAGCAGCAGCACACGTGATGGAACAGGAGGAGGGTGGCGCAGGAGGAGAAGGCCACGCTTTGAGACACAACAACCCAGGCCTTGCATGAGGACAAGAAGCGTGCGGATAGCATGCTTTGTACCACCATGCAGTCATAAATGTAATAAAGATAAGTGGTTCAATAAACAGGGACCACGCGGCAACGCTAACCCAGCAGCAGCACACGTGATGGAACAGGAGGAGGCGCAGGAGGAGAAGGCCACGCTTTGTGAGACACAACAACCCAGGCCTTGCATGAGGACAAAAAGCGTGCGGATAGCATGCTTTGTACCGCCATGTAGTCATAAATGTAATAAAGATAAGAGGTTCCATAAACAGGGACCGGCAACGGTAACCCAGCAGCAGCAGCAGCAGCAGCAGCACACGTGATGGAACAGGAGGAGGCGCAGGAGGAGAAGGCCACGCTTTGTGAGACACAACAACCCAGGCCTTGCATGAGGACAAAAAGCGTGCGGATAGCATGCTTTGTACCGCCATGTAGTCATAAATGTAATAAAGATAAGAGGTTCCATAAACAGGGACCGGCAACGGTAACCCAGCAGCAGCAGCAGCAGCACACGTGATGGAACAGGAGGAGGCGCAGGAGGAGAAGGCCACGCTTTGTGAGACACAACAACCCAGGCCTTGCATGAGGACAAAAAGCGTGCGGATATAGCAGCAATGCTTTTTGCCGCCATGCAGTCATAAATGTAATACAGATGAGAGGTTCAATAAACAGGGACCGGAAACGCTAAACCATCCCAGATGTTCATCGGTCATGTTACTTGGTTGGGGTCCAGGAGTGTTGCGTAGTCGTTTCCAATCCAGGATTGATTCATTTTAATTTGAGTCAGACGGTCTGCATTTTCTGTGGAGAGGCGGATACGCCGATCTGTGATGATGCCTCCGGCAGCACTGAAACAGCGTTCCGACATAACGCTGGCTGCCGGGCAAGCCAGCACCTCTATTGCGTGCATTGCCAGTTCGTGCCAGGTGTCTAGCTTCATGCCCGGTTTCAGGTCCAGCGGTGCCAGCCACAAATCCGTCTGTTCCTTTATTCCCCTCCAAATTTCCTCCCCTGTGTGCTGCTTATCCCCAAGGCAGATCAGCTTCAGCAACGCTTGCTGACGCATGCCAACAGCTGTGCTGCACTGCTTCCACGATCCTACTGCTGCTGGTGCTGGGTTAGCATTTCCGGATGAGGTACAGCTTTGAGATGCGTTGGAGGAGAAGGAGTCAGAGAGGTAGGTGCTGCTGTTGTTATCCAGCTGTTTGCGGCGTGGGCAACACCCGCGCCGTAGCAGGTGAGGAATCGCTGCCAGGCTCCACAAGGTTCACCCAGTGCGCGGTAAGGGAGATGTATCGACCCTGGCCGAACGCACTCGTCCAGGTGTCAGTGGTGAGGTGAACCTTGCAGGCAACGGCATTCTTCAAGCTTCGGGTTATTTAGCTGACCACGTGCTCATGCAACTCAGGCACTGCAGAGCGCGCAAAGTGGTAGCGGCTGGGAACCACGTAACGTGGGATGGCCACTGACATCATGCCCTTGAAGCTGTTTGTCTCCACCACTCGATATGGCAGCATTTCGCAGGCCAGAAGCTTGGCTATGCTGGCTGGCTGTTACTGCCACGGCCCGGGGGTCATTTGCTGGCAATTTCCTCTTGTGCTCAAACATCTCAGAGACAGACAACTCAACCGTAGCGCTGCACACCGAAGGGCTGTTGGTTGTTGTGTTTGATGAACACTGGGAGACCTCAAGAGCACTAGTCCGGAAAGTGACAGTGTCAGCATCGTCTGATGTTTGTGAATGTTGTGAACCACGCAATGGCTGGGCTACTGCTGCTGCTGAGGCGGGTCTGGTGGTGAGTCTGGTGAACCCAAGGGAGGCAGTGTTGCTGGTGGTACCCTGTCCTGCCGCGTTTGCCCACAGAGTGGGATGTTTGGATAGAATGTGGCGGCTCATGCTGGTGGTGGAGAGGTTGTTAATACTTTTCCCCCTGCTCAGGCGGGTCTTGCACACCTTGCAAATCGCCATGGTAACATCCTCAGTGCAGTCTTCAAAGAAAGCCCAGACTTTAACTGGCTGAGGACTCGGACCTCGTGCGTGATGTGCTGGTGCTGCTTAACCCACTGCTGGACGCTTGAGAGGTCATCCAAGTAATTATCTGGTCCTGTTCTTTTGGATCTGTGAGGGTTGTTGTCCTGGACAACATGGGCAGTATTGAGTGGGTTTTCTTGGGTGCTCCCCTGTGGCCTGTACGTGAACCGTCAGGGGAAACACCTCTTCCCTTGCCCCTCCCTCTTTCACCGGATTTCTTCCTCATTTCACTTATCCTTAAAGTACACGCTGACTGGCAGCAGTACAGTGGCAGTACAGAAATGCTATACAGTGGTGGGTGAGCGGTGTACCACTATTGTCAGCAGTGACACAGAGCACAATGCTATACAGTGGCGGGTGAGCGGTGTACTACTGTTCCCAGCAGACACAGAGTGGAAGTAAACACAATGCTATATAGTGTGGCTGAGCCGTGTACACAGAGTGGCATTAAACACAATGCTATATAGTCTGCTATATAGTCACCCCGAACAGGGTGATGTTCTGCAGAACCCAAACAGTGGCAAACACTGTTCGCCCAACACTACTGGGAGGGAACGCAGATTTTAGTACCTAAACACACGATACAACATGTTTTCCGGGGTCGGACTCTGAGGCACATACAGATGGTCCCGATCATCATCCTCATCATACAACTCTTCTCCTGAGTCTGACCCACCCACCACCTCTGCCACCCCAACATCCCCAGACACAGACCCCTCATCGTCCTCAACATTAACTTGGGATGCTGGCCTGAGCCAGACCTCCTCCTCCACATCAGGCCCCATCATCTCCTCAATGGCAGCCCTCATTAATCGCTCTGGCGACGGACTGATGGACACAACGTTCTCCTCCGGGGAGGGCTGCTGCTGACCACTGGCTGCTGGGGTGGATGTTATAGCTTGCGTGGGGCGTTGGCTGTTGCTGTTGTTGGGAGTGCTGCTCACAGCGGAGGTCTCTGGGGAACTCATGTTGAGCTCATATAGTGGTTGACGGTGAGTGGAGTATTACTGATCCCAGCAATATACACACTGACTGGCAGAGTACGCAATGCTATATAGTGTGGCTGAGCGGTGTACACAGAGTGGCAGTAAACACAATGCTATATAGTCTGGCTGAGCGAGCGGTGTACTACTGTTCCCAGCAGAATCAGAGTGGCAGTAAACAATGGTATATAGTCTGGCTGAGCGGTGTACACAGAGTGTCAGTAAACAATGGTATATAGTCTGGCTGAGCGAGCGGTGTACTACTGTTCCCAGCAGAATCAGAGTGGCAGTAAACAATGGTATATAGTCTGGCTGAGCGAGCGGTGTACTACTGTTCCCAGCAGAATCAGAGTGGCAGTAAACAATGGTATATAGTCTGGCTGAGCGGTGTACACAGAGTGTCAGTAAACAATGGTATATAGTCTGGCTGAGCGAGCGGTGTACTACTGTTCCCAGCAGAATCAGAGTGGCAGTAAACAATGGTATATAGTCTGGCTGAGCGGTGTACACAGAGTGTCAGTAAACAATGGTATATAGTCTGGCTGAGCGGTGTACACACAATGCTATATAGTCTGCTATATAGTGTCAGTAAACAATGGTATATAGTCTGGCTGAGCGAGCGGTGTACTACTGTTCCCAGCAGAATCAGAGTGGCAGTAAACAATGGTATATAGTCTGGCTGAGCGGTGTACACAGAGTTTCAGTAAACAATGGTATATAGTCTGGCTGAGCGGTGTACACAGAGTGTCAGTAAACAATGGTAAATAGTCTGGCTGAGCGGTGTACACAGGGTGGCAGTAAACACAATGCTATATAGTCTGGCTGAGCGAGCGGTGTACTACTGTTCCCAGCAGAATCAGAGTGGCAGTAAACAATGGTATATAGTCTGGCTGAGCGGTGTACACAGAGTGTCAGTAAACAATGGTATATAGTCTGGCTGAGCGGTGTACACAGAGTGTCAGTAAACAATGGTATATAGTCTGGCTGAGCGGTGTACACAGAGTGGCAGTAAACACAATGCTATATACTCTGGCTGAGCGAGCGGTGTACTACTGTTCCCAGCAGACACAGAACAGTAAACAGAATGCTATATAGTGTGGCTGAGCGAGCGGTGTACCACTATTCCCAGCAGACACAGAACAGTAAACAGAATGCTATATAGTGTGGCTGAGCGAGCGGTGTACCACTATTCCCAGCAGACACAGAACAGTAAACAGAATGCTATATAGTGTGGCTGAGCGAGCGGTGTACCACTATTCCAAACAGACACAGAACAGTGAACAGAATGCTATATAGTGTGGCTGAGCGAGCGGTGTACCACTATTCCCAGCAGACACAGAGTGGCAGTAAACAGAATGCTATATAGTGTGGCTGAGCGAGGTACACAGAGTGGCAGTAAACAGAATGCTATATAGTGTGGCTGAGCAAGCGGTGTACTACTATTCCCAGCAGACACAGAGTGGCAGTAAACAGAATGCTATATAGTGTGGCTGAGCGAGGTACACAGAGTGGCAGTAAACAGAATGCTATATAGTGTGGCTGAGCAAGCGGTGTACTACTGTTCCCAGCAGTGACACAATGACAGGGGGGACCCTGGCTAGCGTGGCTGGAGCGCGAACTACCCTGCCTGCCTACCCAAAGCTAAACCCACAGACAAATGGCGGAGATATGACGTGGTTCGGGTATTTATTTACCCGAACCACGTGACCGTTCGGCCAATCAGAGCGCGTTCGGGTCCGAACCACGTGACCCGTTCGGCCAATCACAGCGCTAGCCGAACGTTCGGGGAACGTTCGGCCATGCGCTCTTAGTTCGGCCATGTGGCCGAACGGTTTGGCCGAGCACCGTCAGGTGTTCGGCCGAACTCGAACATCACCCGAACAGGGTGATGTTCTGCAGAACCCGAACAGTGGCGAACACTGTTCGCCCAACACTAGGCTGAAGAAAAACAAAATGAAGACTTTGGAGTGGCCTAGTCAAAGCCCTGACCTGAATCCTATTGAGATGTTGTGGCATGACCTTAAAAAGGCAGTTCATGCTAGAAAACCCTCAAATAAAGCTGAATTACAACAATTCTGCAAAGATGAGTGGGCCAAAATTCCTCCAGAGCGCTGTAAAAGACTTGTTGCAAGTTATCGCAAACGCTTGATTGCAGTTATTGCTGCTAAGGGTGGCCCAACCAGTTATTAGGTTCAGGGGGCAATTTCTTTTTCACACAGGGCCATGTAGGTTTTGAGTTTTTTTCTCACTAAATAATAAAAACCATCATTTAAAACTGCATTTTGTGTTCAATTATGTTATCTTTAACTAATGGTTAACGGTTTTTGATGAGCAGAAACATTTAAGTGTGACAAACATGCAAAAGAATAAGAAATCAGGAAGGGGGCAAATAGTTTTTCACACCACTGTATAATTACAATCATGCATGGTATCAAGGGAGCAGGCAGTAAGTGAGAGTCAGGACAAAATACCAGGGTTGGCAACATATTAGGAGATACAGGCATAGTACAAAAGGGGCAGAGTGAGAAGGCGCAGTCCCGACTCTGCAAGTAGTGGAGTCAGGACATGCTTACACAGCATTGGGTAATCTATGTCCTGCAGGTAGTATCTGGCCTGCATGCACTGTTACTGGTTACCGCCTATTGGCGGGCTGAGCCCTTTCCTTCCCTGCAGAGTTGCGAGTGGGCAGTGTGGGATTTGAAACTCACATTGATCACCAATTCCCACGTCACATCTCCCTGGCAACAGGGTGTCACATGAAGTGACGCCGGGACATGCCAGCGTATTACAGGCTCGGACGTCCCGACGTCACATCATGTGGCGCCATGTTGCCATGAAGACAAAACGCAGGATTCGGGGCTCAAGTTTCAAATCCCCCGCCGCCTGCTCGCAACTTTGCAGGAAGGGAGGGGAGTTGGAATTGGAATTTAAGAAATGTGGCCCCCGTCTTGGTCCTGGGATAACAGGTTCGGCAACAGGTAAGCAGATACAGGCAACAGGATTCAGGTCAAAGAACGAGAGGTGTTCTACATGCAACAAGAACACAGAAGAAGAGTTAAAGATAAGATTAATAGATGCCAATTATTATACTTGAATTTAATTTAAAGGATAAAACTTTAAAACTACTGTATATGTTTTTTAGGTTATTCATTTTTTTTTTAAATCATGCATGTAGATAGGTAAGGGTTTTTCATCTACTTACCAGAGTTGGAGTGGCTATTTGGTTGCTACCTTATATTTCCTTATTAAAAAGGGTAACCAGATACCGCTGTAAATCTCACTCCTAGAACTACCCTGCCTCCTCCTGACTACCAGTGCTAGGGAGGAGCCTTTTGTTCTTCTTAACACTGGAGCAAGGGCAATTTGAAAGAGGGGGAGCTATTGCTGTGACTCTGTGTCCCTCATGGCCAAAGTCAAAGAGACGCTCTCTTACCCACAGCTCCCAAATTCATAGCAATTTTAAATCGACAAATAGAAATGACCCTGAATTTACATTTTTGTCTGATGTTAAACTTTTGGGATAAAATATAATGGATACATTATCGCAAAAAATGAGAACGTTCTTTAACCTGTTAACAGTCAGAAGTGAGTTATCTCACTTTTAAAATAATACACTCTTTTGTCTTCAGCCAACAGAACTCCTTGTGCTGTAAATTCTTGGCTTGCTTTTATCTCTCTCTCAAAGCAGAAAACCTAGAAACTGAAAGCAGAAGTCCTCTTTTATTGATTCACAATGCCCCCTAGTGACAAGAGGCCATAGATACACTTTACAGCAGTACTATTTAGAAGCTAGGAAATCTAACAAAGAAGAAATTAAAAAATATGCTAAAATAAATTGGTCTGGAGCACTTGGAAGCTTCTAAATAAATTGGTTGCTAAATAGTTAAAAGTTGTTTTCTCATGCCGATTGAATTCAATGAATTTTGCAAAATTGTATTTTCACATAACCATATTTGTTTGAGAATATTCTAATTTTTGTAGTAATTACTTTCCTCATGCCCATTGACTTCAACAAAGTTGGTGAAAATGTATTTTCCCTTGCCCATATATTTTTGCACATATTCTATTCTATGCAAAACTGCGTTTTCCTATTCCCACATGTTTTCATAAATATTTTCATTTCTGCAAAAATGTAAACTTTTTTTTATAAAATGATGGTAAAAAAAACTGAATTATTTTCCTTAACGTTAAATTACCATACTACTTGCCTGCATAGTTATGTACAGAGTGCTGTACCACTCCACATTTTTACTTCTGAAAGTCTTATGCTAAGTTCCCACTTCAAGACTGAATTGCTAGAAACTGCCAACAAACAAAGTTTCCATGATCTATTCTTTACGCTAAAGATATTTAGCAAGGGGATGTGGAGACAGCAATAGACCGCAAGAAGATTACTGATGATAGGATCGTTAAACGAAGAAGGTTGCAGGGGAAGTTCCATATACTTCAATGGAAAAATCATTTTAAGATCTGTGTACACACAGAGGACATTTAACTGCTTGCCGACCGCGTCACACCGCTGGGACCGCCTAATGCCGATCGGCGTAAAGTCCTGGGGCTTTGTTTTGCAGGAGATCGTGTGCACGCTGCGTGCACATATCATGCTTGGTAGGTGGAGCGGAGAGTCTCCCAGTAGCGACCGCTGCTCGGAGACTGTTAGACGCCGAGACTGACGTCTAATTACCGTGTACAGCGAGCGCGATCTACAGCAGCGATGTACTGGGGACAGCCGTGTGACACAGCTGTCCCTTCCATAATCTCAGCGGTGATGACAGCCAACCACAGTGATTGGCTGGCGGGGGGAGCACCTTTTATTACAAAAATAAAGAAATAAATATTTGTAAAAACAAACAAACAAACAAACAAACAAATATTGGGGGAGCGATTAGACCCCACCAACAGAGTGCTCTGTTGGTGTGGAGAAAAGGGGGGAATCAATTTTGTGCTGTGTTGTGTGGCCCTGCGGCTTGGTCTTAAAGCTGCAGTGGCCTATTTTACAAAAAATGGCCTGGTCTTGGGGGGGGGGGGGGGGGTAAAGCCTGTGGTCCTGAAGTGGTTAATGAAGTGAGCCTATTTGATCTGTTATGATGGTCTTCAAAAATGCATTGTCTTATATCGGCCATCTGTAATCGTCTTTTACTACTTTTCTTAAGATAGTTAAACAATGTTGGTTGGAACGATTGTTCATCTGTTTTGACGGATTAAATCTTGCTGTGGGTATGGAACTTTAGCTTCTCTGGGATGCTGTTTTAAAAAACAGTTGTGTTACTGACCATTTGCCAATGAACCTAAGTATTTGTGAGATGTACTACCAGTTTTTTGTTAACATTACACAAATTTGCCATTCTTTTATTGCCCCGTTGAAATTTTGTTAGCATCAGAAAAAATAATGGAACATTAATACTGAGACAAGGTCAGCCAAATGTCAAATCATACACTCTCACCAGAACTACTTGCATTGTTTGTAGAGGCTGATCCGGGAGTATCGCATGCCCTGAAGGTGCTATCTAACTTATAACTGAAGACTGTAGAAACTCTTTACAGATTTTAATATTGAACACATAAGAGAAAGACTTTCTGCAATGCATGCTGTTTCAGACATTAAAGTTTAGTTTTTAATAGCAGTGGTATCCCCAAATATTTTTGAATAAAACATGTTATATGCAAATTGTTGTTTACATACCTTTATAATTGTTGAAATTGCAATTAGTATATTAACGTATATATAAATTTAATTCAATGTAAAGCTTCCAATACTTAGTCTGAAAACCGCAATGTCCTATAAGCCCAGAAGGTGGCAATGCTTTCCATTTATTCTGTAATTTTATTTGCTATTTAAATTAAATGTTACTTTCATGTTTTAAGTGACTAAAATCTGTAGCTATAAAGGGGAGTAACTGGAGAAAGTGTTGAAAAATTTGAAAATAATCCACAAAACGTTCTCATAAATTATTTCCCTCATCCATTTCTCACCTTATATAAATTAAATATTTTAAGCACACAAAACAAAAACAAATAGATTAACGCAATAAAAAATAAACTAAACATAATCCAGGAAAAGTAAAATCAAAATTAAAAGTTAAGTTAGTCACTAGTCAGTAACAATTTTTTTTTTTGCTTGGAAGGTGATGATTGAAACGTTATTTTATAGGCAATGTGATGAACAGGTAAAAAGCGATGATTCATGAGATAAGGCTTGTAAATCAATCCCTCAGTTTGAAAGCAGCAGGCGGGTGCATTGTACTAGTGGTTTAAAGCACACCTGGGGCTTGATTCACTAAACCATGATAACTGATATCACGGTCACGCTGGCGTTTTGCGCGCATTATAATGCGTAATGTTTTGCATGCGTTAACAGCAAATTTTCGCTCGAAACATACATTTTTGTGCAAAAGCGCAGTCGTTTTCATGCGAAAATTCACATTAGCGCATGAAAAATGTTATGCACGTTATAACGCACCCAAAACGCTTGTGCGACCGTGATATCAGTTATCACGGTTTAGTGAATCAAGCCCTTGATGTGAGAGGGATATGGAGGCTGCCATATTTATTTTCTTTTTCAACAGTGCAGATTGCCTGGCTGTCCTGCTGATGATCATCTGCCTCAGAGCTCCGATGTATTCAGGTCAGATTTTTGACTGAAGTCAGACTGCATTTTCCCCATGCTTGTTGCAGGTGAGTAGTTCAGACACTACTGATGCATGAAAGATCCGCAGAATGAAGGACAACTTTTTATTTAACAAATGTATAAAATACACATTTGTTAAATATATGTATTCATATAAATGAATAAATCCTCCCTAACTCGCCCTTCCTCTCCCCTTTCTTGGTCGTGGATTTTTCTGCCCTAAGCACTTCCGTGTGAGGCAGAGCTATGAGCTGCAGCCCTGCCTCACACACTTCTGTCAGCGGCGGATCTGCGCCTCTCCCCCGCCCCTCTCAGTGAAGAAAGACTGAGAGGGGCGGGGGAGAGGCGGCGATCCGGGCTGACAGACACGCTGAGAGGCAGAGCTGCGGCTCATAGCACTGCCTCTCACTGAAGCGCTGCCCGGATTTCCCCCCGGGGGGGTTTAGATAGTGTACAGCGTCGGGAATGCGGCGGTTTAGTTAGGGCTAACATATTAAACATATTTGTTAAATAAAAAGAAGGGTTTTTTGAGACTTCAGAGTCTCTTTAAGGGGAATAAATACAGTATGATACTCTACATTAGTGATGATCATAATCAGCTAATTACGATTATTTGAAATTACACGTCCATTTTTGCAATTATGCCTACACGTAATTATAAATTGTTAATTCAATTGACTTTGTATTATCAATCGTAATTATGCATGAATTTATGCATAATTAAACATATTTGCTACATATCTTAAGGTGAATAGTGGATACAAGTGAATTTTTTTTCAAAAAAGTAGTTTTTGAGAAAATGTACCCACTATTCTCCTTAACATAGTTGGTAGGGTATTAGGTAGGCTGATAGGTAGCAGTGTGTGGGTTTAGGTAGGTAGGTAGCAGTGTGTGGGTAGGTAGGAAGGTAGCAGTGTGTGGGTTTGGGTGGGTGGTTAGGTAGGTAGGTAGGTAAGGTTTAGGTAGGTAGCAGTGTGCGGGTGGTTAGGTAAGTAGGTAGGGTGATTAGGTAGGTAGGTAAGGTTTAGGTAGGTAGGTAGGATGGTTAGGTAGGTTGGCAAGGTTTAGGTAGGTAGGCAGCAGTGGGGGTGGTTAGGTAAGTAGGATGGTTATGTAGGTAGGTAGGTAGATGGGTAGCAATGTGTGGGTTTAGGTAGGTAGCAGTGAGTGGTAGGTAGTTAGTTAGTTTCTCTCTTCCCTCCTCCCTCCTGTAAGACCTGCAGATCAGTGCGGGGAGCTGGGACAGACCTCAGATCAGCGTGGGACCCAGCTGAAAGAGCAGTGCACAGTATGCAGCCTCTCGAGTCAGTTCATATGCAGGAGGTGACGAGTGACGTCACTTCCGCATATGAAGTAGTAGGAGATACTTTGCGCTGCTCTGTCCGCCGGCCCCCACGATGTCCGCAGGTCTGTCCTGTTCACCTCTCTGACCTGCAGGTCTGACGGGAGGGAGGGGAACACAGGGGGACCGCCCAGCCCAAGGCCCCTGCAGGGGTTGAGGCCCCAGGTGAGCCGAGCACATCGTACAGGGGCGGCTGCACAGGGCTCCTGGTGTCACCCCCACCATGATGAAACCCGGGGGTGGGCTGCTTTTGCAGCTTGACAGTAGAAACGCCACTAGTTGTCCTTTAACATGTTTATGTTTAACATAAGCTTATCTGGATCTTCTGTGAAAAAAACCTAATCCCCCCTCCTCCTCCCTCCTCCCCTCTGCCTCTGAAATCCCTGGCTTGTAATACCTTCCCCTCCTCCTGCCCAGACTGAGCTCCCATGAGCCATTGCTACTGCCAAGGCTCTCTGAAAAACTGTGGGCGAGGCTTGTTTAGTTTATAGGGAATTAGAGTATTAAAACAAAAACAAAAAAGTATTTGGCTTGAGGAATGCCCTATATACAATAGGAAAGGAACACAATTATGCAATGAGTAAAAGTTCATCTCGGATCCACTTTAAGGAGATTTTATTGACCAGGACCACACTCCTAAATGCATTGAAACAACTACAATGTAATTGGTTGATTAGATCATTGCATTAATGAGAAATTGAACCGGTGTTCTTAATAATCCTTTATGTGAGTGTACATACTGTATTTTACTTCAAGCAAATACAATTATGTATCTTTTCACCATGTGTTCAGCTTGAAATGTCCAAGTTTATAATAAAAATACTCTAAAAAAGTTAAGCAAGCATTAGAATAAAAAGTTGGATATTTATAACTATTATTGTGTATATTTATAGTGCTTTCTTTTGCAGCGCATTTACATAGAGCAGTGGTTCCCAACCTTTTTGGAGTCGTGACACATCAAACCAAACGTTCAGATCTCCGTGACACATAGACTAAATGCATGTAATGAGAGACAGCGTTTCCCCACTAAATGCACATAAGAGACAGCGTTTCACCAGTAAATGCAGGTAATGACAGACAGCCTTTCACCAGTAAATGCATGTAATGAGAGACAGCGTTTTCCCAGTAAATGCACATAAGAGACAGCTTTTCACCAGTAAATGTACATAATAAGAGACTTATTTTCACCAATAAATGCACATAATAAGAGACCTCTTTTCACCAGTAATGCACATAATAAGAGACCTCTTTTCACCAGTAAATGCACATAATAAGAGACAGCTTTTCACCAGTAAATGCACATAATAAGAGACAGCTCATCACCGGTAAATGTACTGAAGAGACAGCCTTTCACCAGTGAATGCACATAATAAGAGACCTCTTTTCACCAGTAAATGCACATAATAAGAGACCTCTTTTCACCAGTAAATGCACATAATAAGAGACCTCTTTTCACCAGTAAATGCACATAATAAGATACCTCTTTTCACCAGTAAATGCACATAATAAGAGACAGCTTTTCACCAGTAAATGCACATAATAAGAGACAGCTTTTCACCAGTAAATGCACATAATAAGAGACAGCTTTTCACCATTAAATGCACATGATAAGAGACAGCTTTTCACCAGTAAATGCACATAATGACAAACAGCTAGTTGTCCCCAGTATATGTAGCCAGGGATATATCTGCCCAGTATATGTAGCCAGAGGTATATGTCCCCAGTATATGTAGGCAGGTGTATATGTGGCCAGTATATGTAGGCAGGTGTATATGTGCCCAGTATATGTAGTCAGGGGTATATGTGCCCAGTATATGTAGCCAGAGGTATATGTGCCCAGTATATGTAGCCAGGGGCATATGTGCCCAGTATATGTAGCCAGGGGTATATGTGCCCAGTATATGTAGCCAGGGGTAAATGTGCCCAGTATATGTAGCCAGGGGTATATGTGCCCAGTATATGTAGCCAGGGGTATATGTGCCCAGTATATGTAGGCAGATGTATATGTGGCCAGTATATGTAGCCAGGGGTATATGTGCCCAGTATATGTAGCCAGGGGTAAATGTGCCCAGTATATGTAGGCAGGTGTATATGTGGCCAGTATATGTAGCCAGGGGTATATGTGCCCAGTATATGTAGGCAGGTGTATATGTGGCCAGTATATGTAGCCTGGGGTATATGTGCCCAGTATATGTAGCCAGGGGTATATGTGCCCAGTATATGTAGGCAGGTGTACATGTGGCCAGTATATGTAGCCAGGGGTATATGTGCCCAGTATATGTAGCCAGGGGTATATGTGCCCAGTATATGTAGTCAGGTGTATATATGCCCAGTATATGTAGCCAGGGGTATATGTGCCCAGTATATGTAGCCAGGTGCCCCCCCCCCCCCCCCCCAGGTGGAGAGAGCGAGGGAAGGAGAGCGTCACCTCAGGGTGCTCTCCCTCCCTCGCTCTCTCCTCCGGAACAAAGTGCGGTGGCTGGCAGAGGGGCGGAACTTACCTTCCGTGTCTCCGTCTGGTCTCGTCGCAGGCGCGGGATGATTTGCCACTACTCTGGTCTGATCCAGACCAGAGCAGCGGCTGCGGCACCAGAACTTCTGGCGCTTGGAGCGACACGGAAGGTAAGTCCCGCCCGCTGCAAATGCCTGACCGCAGTTAGCTCCGGAGGAGAGAGCGAGGGAGGGAGAGCACTCTAAGGTGAAGGAAGGGGGGGAGATGGCCCCCTTCTCCGCCGCTGCCCACAGCTCTCCCTCCACTGCGCTGCTTTCCTCTGAGAGCTGACACTGCGACACATACCCGAAGCTGCCGCGACACATGTATGTATCGCGGCACATAGGTTGGGAACCACTGACATAGAGTATATGGACGTCCACAGAAAATTTTCTCAGGGGGAAGGGAGGGGGGGGGGGCAGTCAGTGCAGTGCTGAAAAATGGGCGAGGCCATGGACAAGAATGTGGGTGTGGTTACAGGTGTAACAAAATTTACATGAATTTAGCAATGGACATTAGGCTAGGACTATGGTAGGGATTAGATTGTGTCCAACACAGGTGCTGGTGACAGGTGCCCCCCCCCCCAGTTTAGGTAGTGACAGGGACCCCCCAAGTTTAGTGACAGGGGCCTCCCCAGTTTAGGTGGTGACAGGTGCCCCCCAGTGTAGGAAGTGACAAGGACCCCCCAAGTTTAGTGACAGGGACTCCCCAGTTCAGTTGGGGACAGGTGCCCCCCCAGTTTAGGCAGTGACAGGGACCCCCCAAGTTTAGTGACAGGGACCCCCCTAGTTTAGGTGGTGACAGGTGCTCCCCAGTTTTAAGTAGTGAAATGGACCCCCACCCCACTCATTGTGACGTCAGACCTAAGATCAGTGCTAGACCTGAAGAAGGCTTGGTTAACGCCGAAATGTGTAGTGATGTCAGATGGCTCGCACGTGACCAGGCTCCGCCCACTGCTTATCCCTCCAGATGCACATCGCTCCTGCAGCTCTGGCCAAGCTGTGGAGCTGGGAGAGGACCCCCATGGCGGCTTGACACGCGATATTAACTACAAAATCACGGTAAGTGCATATTAAAGTGGACATTCATCTATTAAAAGGGTATTGCACCATTGGAGCGCTCCTGTTCTCTTTCACTCAGATCAGTGCTGCCTGCCTGCTGTGTCCCATCCCTGCTACCTAAATCATGTTACAGGCATCATCACTCAGCAGTGGTGGACCGAAATTTCGCATATGCGAAATTTCACATCGAAATTCGCAATTCGCATTCGTAATGCAAAATTTTCTGAGAAAATAATAATTAATTTCTAATGCAATCGTAGTATTTCAAAATTTCGCTTAATTTTTTTTGTAATTTTCGTGAAATTTTGCATAATTTTGTGCTGACTAGAGATGGCTTGAACCTCCAATTTTCGTGAACCTCCGCAAAAAGTTTGGTTCGCATTAACTTTTTGAACCGCAATAGACTTCAATGGGGAGGCGAACTTCGAAAACTAGAAACATTTATGCTGGCCACAAAAGTGATGGAAAAGATGTTTCAAGGGGTGTAACATATGAGTTTGCATGGAGGAGTGGGATACACGCCAAAAGTCCCAGGGGAAAATCTGGATTTGACGCAATGCAGCGTTTTAAGGGAAAAAAAATCACTTTGCATGCTAAATTGGAGGCCTAAAGTGCTTTAAAACATCTTGCATGTGTATACATCAATCAGGGAGTGTAATTAGAGTACTGCTTCACACTGACACACCAAACTCACTGTGTAATGCACCGCACACAGCTGTTTGTGTTGTAGTGACGGCCATGCTGGACTGGTGCGCACCATGGCGAGAGTGCAAGTGATGGCGGCTTTCAAGCGCATATGGTCGCCGGGCTGAGGTAGCTCAATGACAGAACCATGACTGTGCAGCTGATCGAATTTGGTCTGTCCACATTGAAGCAATGACATTATTGTCTTGGGTGTGCCCCGCCCGAGACACTCATATAGCCGTCGGTCATTGCTTCATTGGGATACGCAAGCCCCTTCACCGCGGCAAGGTAACGATCACAAAGGGGAATTGGCACATGTACATGCCTTTTGTTTTGTTGTTGCAGCTGCAGTGCAGCCAGAAAAGTTAGGCAGGCATGTACACGCACCAGAAAAATTATTATAGCGGCCGCTGCTAGCAACGGCCTTAAAAATTCAGGAATCCGCCTGGAGTCCTGGACCCTGTTGGTGGTGGCGGAGAAGGCAGTCAAGCGGCCTGCAGGCAGAGATGCTGTGTGGGGAGCGACTTAGTCTTGGGGCAGGCAGTCACACGACGTGCAGGCAGTTCCGGTTCAAGTAACAATTGGGCCCCAGGGCAAAATTAGCCTGGGGGTCCCCCAACAGACACCCCCGACCAAAAAGCGTCATTAGAGGCCCTTTGTTACAGCCAAATTTCCCTCCTGGGCCCCTGAGCTGGCTGCTGACCCTCCCCCAATCACCTACCAACTTAACAGACTGTGCAGAGTCCCTGGGGAACAACAGTTAAGATGGGGAGGGACACCTTGGGGACCCCTACAGGCTCTAGGGCCCTGGGGCAATTGCCCATTTTTTCTTATGGTAGCTCTGGCCCTGCGTGCAGGCAGAGATGCTGTGTGTGAGGACTGACTTAGTCTTTCGGGCAGGCCTGCCCATGCATTGCAGACCACGTGGTCAGTTGGACCCTTGACCCAATGCTGTGTGCCAGAGATGACACAACTTGCCTTTCAACATCACAGTACAGTTTGGGTATCGCCTTTTTTTTAGAAAAAATTGCGGCCTGGTATCTTTCACTGCGGTGTGTGGCTTTGCTTTTGTGTGCTGCTTTTCCTCAGGTGGTCATCCCATTGCAGTTTGTGCTTTGTCATCATGTGCCTTCCTAAGGAATTTGTCCCTACGTGGGTCTTGGTCTTTCCACAGCTCAATTTTTGGTGGCAGAGAGTAAAGATGGCATTTCTCTCATCTGAGGCAGACACACAAAAACATTTTCATACCGCTGAGCCCTGGGGTGATGGCACTTTGGTGATGGCAGCCAACTGAGTGTTAAGTGGGGTGACCGAATCAGAGCAGGAGGAGGAAGATATGTCACGCTTCTGTGCGGAAGCTGAGGAAGATGAGGTGCTCTGTGTTCATTAGTCAACTACGTCCTGACAATCTTGGGGGTTGATGGCACGCGCCTTCTGAACACTGTGAGGTCCAGGTCCGCACGAAATCAAAGCAGTACGACAGCGAACAGACCTGCCAGGTGGCCTGCCTCTGCCTGTTTTGCCCATATTGGGGGGATGAAGTGAAAGATATGCACTAACTTGACTAATATAATGTGCAGTCACACAGGTGCAGTGAACAGGTATGCAGTGACTGGTATCAATACAATGTTCAGCTGTCACACACACAGGTACTGTGAACAGGTGCAGTGACTGGTGGTATATAACACTGCATGCGCTCACGTAGGTAGGTAGGTGCACTGAACAGGTGGGTATGCAGTGATTGGTATTACAAATGTGCAGCTGCCACACACACAGTTAGTCACTGAATGTGCTGGGCCTGGCAGTGGCACAGTAGGAATTACCAAGGGGCAAAGGTCCAGCAGCTGCGCCTCACTGACAGAGCTGTATATGCAACACAAGTGTCTGTGGGACACACAAAAAAAAAATAGATCACCAGAACCACATTAGCTCTCAAAAGAGCTGTTGAGGATGAGGAGTGCTTTTTAGTAATAAGTATCAGCAAGAAGGAGCAACCTAACAAGCCTAACACAAGAGCCTAACTAAGCTTTCCCTATGTCAGCAGGTTCTCCCCCTTCTCTAATTACTGCAGCCACACGAGCGAGTGAAAAGGCTGACGCTGCCTGCATTTTATAAGGGGGGCTCCAGGAGGGAGTGTAGCCTGATTGGCTACCCTGTGTCTGCTGACTGTGATATATAGGGTCAAAGTTGACCCTAATGATGTAGTATAGGGGGCAGGTCGAACTCGCATATAGTTTGCGGTTCACCGCGAATGCGAACCACCGAAGTTCGTGCAAATAAGTTCGCGGTCGAACCGTTCGGGCCATCTCCATTACCGACTTAAGTGGTTAATAGCAAAGTCCCCCTACATGCTATTGCTACTAATTCGATTTTAAAAATTCAAAAATTCAAATAAAAATGGTTTTTAAACTCATTTATTTAAGTTTAAAAACATTTTTTACTTGCATTTTAAAATCGAGTTTCTTAAAAACTATAAGGTCTTTTTGCAAAATTCTTTTTTTGTCTTGTACCAACGATTCTCCTTAACAAGGTTGCTCGGGTAGTACTTTTTAAAACCCGCCCGGATCCGAGTCGGATATCCGGATCCGACCTTGCGGATATCCGAGTGAATTCGGATATCCGACTAAATTACCTGCGGGTACCCAACCTATTCGGGTATCCGGATTGAAAAATCGGAAGTGCCCTTTAAATAGCTTTAAAAAGGGGTTTTAGGGTAAATGATGCATGTAGCATCATGTTTTTTTAAAGGGAAACATTAATTTATTATTTGGTGGACATAAAATGAAAAAAAAAACAAAAGCTGTCAATTAACATCTTGACTAGGTTCCAGAGAGCGGTCGTGCAGCCCACATTGTGCCCAAAGTCCAATCGCACAGCTGGGACATGACAGTTTTCAGCCCAGACACCTCCAAAAAATTACACCGCGATTGTGTTATGGGTTGAATATAGGTGGTGGTATCAGCAGCAGTGGCCTGTGGCACCGTGGCGCTGGGAGCCAGCGACAGCTTGCTTCAGCCTCTTGAACTCCTCATGCTCAACAACATGCTTTTTGGCTAGATGGGTGATGAAGCTGGTAGTTGCCATACTTGTAGGGGTCACAACCTCTGCTCATCTGTAGTTTGCACACATTGCATATGGCAAACTTGCTGTCCAATGAGGGCAAAGTGAAAAACCACCAGATTGGGGAGGTGAACATTCCCCTGCGGCCTGAATGGGATGCTGCGGCTTTTCTCCCTGTGGCGGTTGGGGGTTAAGTGGTGCGGCTGGTGGTAGCGGCAGAAGGATGTGGTGGGTCCCGCATTCCACGGCCACTGTCTGCAATGCTGATCCTTAGTGCCAAACCCACCGACGCATCCTCCTCCTGAGAGTCAGAGCTGACATCCCCATCCTGTGGATGGTAGTCACGGTCCTTCATCATCATACCCCCCCCCCCCCTCCTCAAAACCCAGAACTTCCTCCTCAAACTCCTTGCAACTAACAGCCCTGAGTTCAATCGTCGTGCCTGGAGCGAAAAGCTCACTGACTGAGGGTAGGCTGCCCGCTGGGGTCGACACTGACACGACAGACTTTCTGAGGGTGGCCATAATGTTGCTCCCTGTCCTCTTGCCCGATAGACGACTATATGAGTGTCATGGGGGGGGGAGGGGGCACACCCAAGATACAAAGGTCGTTGCTTCATTGTGAACAGACCAAATTTGATCAGCTGGACAGTCACTGTTGTTCTATTATTGAGTTACCACTGCCCGGCGACCATATGGGCTTGAAAACCGCCACCGCCACGGCCTGCACTCTCGCCATGGTGCGCACCAGTGCTGTTTGCGGTGCGTTACACAGTGAGTTTGGTGTGTCAGTGTGAAGCAGTACTCTAATTACACTCCCTGATTGATGTATACACATTCAAGATGTTTTAAATAGAGATGGCCCGAACCTTTGATTTGGAAGCTCGGTTTGCTCAAACTTCTGCGAACCGCAATAGACTTCAATGGGGAGGCGAACTTTGAAAACTAGAAACATTTATGCTGGCCACAAAAGTCGTGGAAAAGATGTTTCAAGGGGTCTAACACCTGAAGGGGTGCATGGATGAGTGGGATAGACGCCAAAAGTCCCTGGGAAAAATCTGGATTTGACGCAATGCAGCATTTTAAGGGCAGAAATCACATTGCATGCTAAATTGCAGGCCTAAAGTGCTTTAAAAGATCTTGCATGTTGTAAGGCTTGGTGGTGTATTCTCCACAGTCAGCATGCAACGCATGAGCTGACGTGAAGGAGGTACACACACTAGCACAAGGAAACAGGCTATCCCTAGTATAGTGGAGGGGAGGACTGACTCCAATAGGAGATTGTGGCGCACAGAGCCAGTGCAGATCCGACAGCCACAAACAATACTTTCGCTATAACGTCTCAGCGCAAAGTAGCGCTGAGCGCATAAACCAGAACTGAGGAAATCAGGACAGGTAGTCAGAATGAACGCTTGCTTAATTAGCCACTACTTAGTGACAGCAAGCGTCCACAATAAAACAGACTGGAATGAGGCAGCCAATGCGTTGCGGCGATGGCGTGCCTCACAAAGACAGGACAGGATAGTCAGGAAATAGCAGGATCAAGATAGATGAATGTAACACAGATAAATATACAATAAGTATGATTTCCTAGCGTATTACAATTACAGCTATCAATGAAACTATTTGTAACGTCTGACTAATATATGTATATATCGGCAATTTTATTATTATTATTTTTATTTATTGTATTTATAAAGCGCCAACATATTACGCAGCGCTGAACATTAATTTAGGTTACAGACAATATTTAGGGGTGACATACAGCAATATGACAATACAGGAATACAAGAAAACCAGATCACACAGCACAGTATTAGTACAAGGTAATGCTTAGTCAGTCACTGGAAGAAGCATGGAGATTAGGCAAGTTAGGTTCACTCAAATGCATGGCATGGGTTCACAGTAATGGAGGTGCCAGATCAGGTAGGACACAAAAGGAGGAGGACCCTGCCCAAAGGCTTACAATCTAGAGGGAGAGGTAAGGACACGAAGGGTAGGGGACCAGAGTTCAGCTGTAGGTTTAGAGCACTTGTGAGGGGTAGTAGGCCAGAGTGAAAAGGTGAGTTTTGAGGGCTTTCTTAAAGATGTTGAAGGAGGGGGCTGCCCTAATGGGTGGAGGTAGGGAGTGCCATAGTGTTGGAGCAGCTCTTGAGAAGTCCTGGAGGCGTGCATGGGACTGGGTGATGCGGGGGGCGGTTAGGCGAAGTTCATTGGAAGAGCGGAGTGAGCGGCTAGGTGTGTACCTCTGAGTAAGATCGGAAATGTAGGTTGGACAGGTTTTGTGGACAGATTTGTAGGTCAGACACAGTATCTTGAATCTGATTCTGGACTGGATAGGAAGCCAGTGGAGGGATTCTAGGAGGGGATCTGCCGTGGTGGAGCGATGGGAGCAGTGGATAATTCTGGCTGCCGCATTCATGATGGACTGCAGTGGGCAGTGGGGCAATGAACCGATATATGACATAAGCAGGAACACTGACTTAGGACTGGAACGATACAGGGAACAGGACTCAGAAGGATTCGCTATCTCTTCGCAGAGATGAACGCAATCCACAAACGGTAACAGGACAGGATTCAGAAGGATTCGTTATCTCCTCGCAGAGATGAACGCAATCCACAAACAGGACCAGGAACAGGATAACTAGCTCAGCACGGGTGATCAACGTGCTAGAACTGACTAGCTGAACACAGGATATAAACAGTTCGTGTACGTATATATCAGCGTCACTGATGTATCAACGTAACACGAATACAAGGAAAATAATAAACGTGCTGGTATGCATATATATGGGCAATGAACAAATATATGATGCAAAACCAGCAAAGTATCTTTAGAACAAGAAACACGATCGGGGGCTGAAGCGACAGCAAGACAGGCTTAAACTGAAGCTATGAAAACCCGAGGAGTCCTGCAGGAAGCAGATCTTTATACTGAGGTCATCCAATGGGAGCAGACATGCAGATTCCCACACAGGTGAATGGTAATCAGTCACAAGCTGACAGCAGGGAAAGGAAGACAAAGCTATGCAGCTTGCATGGAAAGAGATCAGAACTGCCTGAGCTGCAGCACTACTACTTCCAGCAATATCTGCTGCAGCAGCGATCATGACAGTACCCCCGCCCTTAAAAGCGGATTCCAGACGCTTTTCAAAACTGAAATTCCCAACAAAACAGTCTGACTGATAATTCATGATGACCGGGACAGCCCGGCAAGACCAAATTCCAGAATCCGTCCCCACAAGACTGGACCCATCAGAACCAGAACCTACAGAACCATGCCCATCAGTACTACAAGCCCCAGTGTGACACCCATCAGAACCATGATTTCCAGAAGAAAGCCCTCCGAAACTCCCTGAGCGATACCCACCGCCTTCCAGGAACCGTTCAAAAACGCCAAAGCCTTTGCAATGCCCACCGGGACTGTCTTTACCAACACAAAACCCAGTGTTGAACCAGTCCAAGGCACCAGGACAAGTTTTCTCAGAGACCTCCCAGAACACCTTGAAGCTCCAAAGAGATCCCCATAGGTCAGAACGCCCCTTAGGCTCACATGGAGAACTATCAAGAACCCCTATGGAACCTAGGGCAATTCCCGAGTCAGGGCCACAAGGACAAACATCAAGATCAGGGCTTTCAGGGACCAGAACCATCTCTGGGCATGCAGGCAGACTGGCAACATCAGAACATGTTCCCACTAAGGAAGCATCAGAGCACACTAACACCTTAGACACACTTGGGCATTCTGGCACACAAAGAACATCTGGGCACACTGGCACAAGAGAAACCTCTGGGCATGTCAAGGAACTGTGAGCCTCAGGGTCAGCCAAGACAGGACCAAAGCCAGGACTGGCCAAAAAAAAATCATCATGACTAGACTTCGCAACTACTGGACTTTTACACGAGAATGCAGGATCAGACTTAGATGTCGCTGATTCCAGCAAAGTCAGTAACAAATCAGATTCAGGGGCACTAACAAGACAGGACAAATCTTCTGATGTATGCACTGAACCAGATAGGGACTCCACAACTACCTCTGGACTGGACAGAGACTCATCTAATACACTGGATTGGAGCTCATGAGGCGCTGCAGAACAAGTCAGTATTGCAGCAGCCCCCACTGGACTAGGCAAAACTGAGGAATTCCCTGGACAGGAAGGGGACTCTGGAACCTCTGCCACAGCGGCCAGAGAACCAGAATCTTTCAGGATACAGGGCTGGGTTTCAGGAACACTCATCAGACCGGACTGAAATTCTGAGATTTCTATTATTTTGACCAGAGAATCAGAATTATCCATGTTACAGGGCAAGACTTCTGAAACATTCAGAGGACAGGGCTGGAGTTCCTCGGCTGTTACAACACTGGAGAGGGACTAAACAACATTGGTTAAATCAGACTGTGTACAGGGCAAGGTATCTAACACACTTGCTGACGAGGACAATATTTCAATGGCTTCTGCTTTGCTGGGCAGAAATTCATCAAGTTTTATTAGAGCAGACTGTAATTCCAAAACAGCTGCTAGACAAGTGAATATTACAGCAACACCAACTGAGGTAAGCAGTGCCTCAGACTCCTCTGCTAGAGGGTTTGAAGTATCCAAAGTACTGGGTGAAGCATAAGACTCTGCGACCACAGCTTCACTGGACAGGATCACTGAACAGTCCATATTGCAGGGCAAAACCATGGAAGCACCTGCTGGACAGCATAATGATTCTGTGACCTGAGTTTCATTGGAGAGATCTACTGCACAATTCATGGTACAGGGCAAATTTACTGGAACATTTTCTGAACACGGTAATAATTCTGCGATTTCGGATTCACATAGCAGACGCTCTGAGTTATTCACGAAACTAGAGTGAGGTGTAGAAACAGGAAGATCAAAACACAATGTTTGCGCATCTGAATCACCATTCAATTGTAAAATTGGAAAATTCAGATGCTGGGGTTCTGAGGTTTCTGGACAGGATTGCTGGGACTCGGAAACTGATGTAGTGCATCTATTGGCATGTGCTGGATCAGACAGGAGTTGAACTTTATTAACACAGGTAATTTCTGCAGAAGTGTTTGCAGAGACAGGCAAGATTTTTCTGGTGTCTGTTTCACTGAACAAAGACTCATGAGTACTGGCTAGGCTGGACTCAGAAGTCAGCAGGACCTCTGGATTCTCTGCTGAGAAATTTGTGCAGGGCAAAGTTAAGAAAGTATCAGTGGCTTCTGTTTTACTGGGAAGTAACACTGAGTTATCCATGGTACAGGCTGGAGTTACAGGAACATTCACAAGACATGGCAGAGACTCAGTAACTGGAGAAGTGGGACAGTCTCCAATTGACAGTGTGTCTTCCCTGGTATCAACTGATTGAATCACATAAAAATCATCCAAAATCATTTTCCACACATCGATCAATGGAGCCACAAAGTCATACCCACACACACCAGTTTTTATTAGGTTATAGGCAGACTTAATGCATGCATTCAATACTAATTCACTTTTTGCACTGTAAAATTGACAAAATGAACTTGAATCATTCTTCCATTCATTGACCAGAGCTTCCATCTCTCCTTTCTCAAATGGAGGATTCCAAGCATACTTAACAGGCAGATCACAGTTTGCAGATATGATTGTGGCAGGGACATATATTGGGTTAATTAGCAGGTGATTGGCAGATTCCTTATTCTTAAGAATCTCCAATACCTGTAGCAAGTGTTGAACTGTAGTGTATGCAAACTTTCCTTGCTTCACAAATAAGTTGATTTGTTCAATACTCTGTAATATCTCCTCATAATCATACTCAGATAATTCTTTTAAACAAAAATCTTTATTTTCCCTAGCCAGTGATGAAAGTTCATTAGTAGTTTCATAAGTCCATTTAACTCCCCTGAAAGACAATTGCATTTCATTATCTGTTAATGGCAGAATCTCATTATAGGTCTCAGTCGCTAAGGATAACGACTCTGCAGATCGGACACGTTTCTTAGAACGTTTGCGTTTTGCCTTAGACCCTGCTGTTTTTGGTGATTTATTCAAGGCTGCAGGAAAATTATCAGGAACACTCTCTGCTTGCTGATCATTTTTGCAAACAATTGAAGGGGCAGCTGATTGGCCTGCTGCCAGGAGTTCATTTAGAGGAAAAGGCAATGGATCTATGCGCAACCAGTTATGGATTACAAACGCTAGAAATTCCAGCGGCCTCTCTTTCAAATCGGAATGATCGAGAACATCAAATGCCCACTGAAGCAATTGCCCTTTAAACAAAATATAAACTAGCTGGAGTGCCCAGGTTGAAACAGGAGTCGCTTGGAGATCGGGATTGGCCAGGAACCTGGCACATTCAGAGAAAAACTCATTTTCTGTTTCAGAGTTAAGTTCTTCAAATTTCTTGAAGGAACAGGAACCATAATTAACAGTGTCATACTTTCTGGGAATCCCCCCCACAATGGGGATTGGTAATGGGGTTTTCATAATGTAAGGCTTGGTGGTGTATTCTCCACAGTCAGCATGCAACGCATGAGCTGACGTGAAGGAGGTACACACACTAGCACAAGGAAACAGGCTATCCCTAGTATAGTGGAGGGGAGGACTGACTCCAATAGGAGATTGTGGCGCACAGAGCCAGTGCAGATCCGACAGCCACAAACAATACTTTCGCTATAACGTCTCAGCACAAAGTAGCGCTGAGCGCATAAACCAGAACTGAGGAAATCAGGACAGGTAGTCAGAATGAACGCTTGCTTAATTAGCCACTACTTAGTGACAGCAAGCGTCCACAATAAAACAGACTGGAATGAGGCAGCCAATGCGTTGCGGCGATGGCGTGCCTCACAAAGACAGGACAGGATAGTCAGGAAATAGCAGGATCAAGATAGATGAATGTAACACAGATAAATATACAATAAGTATGATTTCCTAGCGTATTACAATTACAGCTATCAATGAAACTATTTGTAACGTCTGACTAACATATGTATATATCGGCAATGAACCGATATATGACATAAGCAGGAACACTGACTTAGGACTGGAACGATACAGGGAACAGGACTCAGAAGGATTCGCTATCTCTTCGCAGAGATGAACGCAATCCACAAACGGTAACAGGACAGGATTCAGAAGGATTCGTTATCTCCTCGCAGAGATGAACGCAATCCACAAACAGGACCAGGAACAGGATAACTAGCTCAGCACGGGTGATCAACGTGCTAGAACTGACTAGCTGAACACAGGATATAAACAGTTCGTGTACGTATATATCAGCGTCACTGATGTATCAACGTAACACGAGTACAAGGAAAATAATAAACGTGCTGGTATGCATATATATGGGCAATGAACAAATATATGATGCAAAACCAGCAAAGTATCTTTAGAACAAGAAACACGATCGGGGGCTGAAGCGACAGCAAGACAGGCTTAAACTGAAGCTATGAAAACCCGAGGAGTCCTGCAGGAAGCAGATCTTTATACTGAGGTCATCCAATGGGAGCAGACATGCAGATTCCCACACAGGTGAATGGTAATCAGTCACAAGCTGACAGCAGGGAAAGGCAGACAAAGCTATGCAGCTTGCATGGAAAGAGATCAGAACTGCCTGAGCTGCAGCACTACTACTTCCAGCAATATCTGCTGCAGCAGCGATCATGACACATGTGTATACATCAATCAGGGAGTGTAATTAGAGTAATGCTTCACACTGACACACCAAACTCACTGTGTAACACACCGCAAACAGCTGTTTGTGTTGTGACGGCCGTGCTGGACTGGTGCGCACCATGGCCAGAGTGCAGGCCGTGGCGGTTTTCAAGCCGAGTGCTTTAAAACATCTTGCATGTGTATACAAGAATCAGGGAGTGTAATTAGAGTACTGCTTCACACTGACACATCAAACTCACTGTGTAATGCACTGCAAACAGCTGTTTGTGTTGTGACGGCCGTGCTGGACTGGTGCGCACCATGGCCAGAGTGCAGGCCATGGCGGTTTTCAAGCCCAGTGCTTTAAAACATCTTGCATGTGTATTCATCAATCAGGGAGTGTAATTAGAGTACTGCTTCACACTGACACACCAAACTCACTGTGTAATGCATCGCAAACAGCTGTTTGTGTTGTGACGGCCGTGCTGGACTGGTGCGCACCATGGCCAGAGTGCAGGCCGTGGCGGTTTTCAAGCCCATATGGTCGCCGGGCTGTGGTAGCTCAATGATAGAACAACAGTGACTGTCAGGTAAGTATATGCAGTGATGGGTATTATAATGTGCACCTGTCACACACAGACAGGTACCAGACAGGCACAGTGACACTGCGTGCGCTCACGTAGGTGGGTGGGTGCACAGTAAACAACAGGTAGGTATATGCAGTGGATATTACAATGTGCACACACACAGGAAGTAGTCACTGAATGTGCTGGGCCTGGCAGTGGCACACACAGTAGGAATTAGCAAGGCTGTCTATGCAACACAAGTATCAGTGGGACACACAGAAAAAAATAGATCACAAGAACAAGATTAGCTCTCAAAAGAGCTGTTGTGGGGTGCTTTTTTAGCAATAAGAATCAGCAAGGAGCAAGCTAACAAGCCTACAAGAGCCTAACTAAGCTCTACCTATAAGAGTCTGCAGCAGCTATCCCTTCACTAATTACTGCAGGCAAGCGAGTGAGTGAAAAGCCTGACGTTACTTGCCTGCCTTTTATAAGGGAAGGTGGGGCTCTAGGAGGGAGTGTAGCCTAATTAGCTACAATGTGCCTGCTCACTGTGATGTAGAGGGTCAAAGTTGACCATCATGATGCACTATGGGGGCGAACCGAACTTCCGGAAAAGTTTACGGTTCTCCGCGATCGCGAACCACGGAAGTTCGCCAGGAACCGTTTGGGCCATCTCTAGTTTTAAAGCCCTTTAGGCCTGCAATTTAGCATTCAATGTGATTTCTGCCCTTAAAACTCTGCTTTGCGTCAAATCCAGATTTTTCCCTGGGTCTTTTGGCGACCATGCAAAAACTCAGATGTAAGACCCCTTGAAACATCTTTTCCATCAGTTTTGTGGCCAGCATAAGTGTTTCTAGTTTTCAACGTTCGCCTCCCCATTGAAGTCTATTGTGGTTAGTTCGTTTTGTGGAACTTTTGTGGAAGTTCGCATTCGCGGTTCGCGAACCGAAAATCGGAGGTTCGGGCCATCTCTACTAAAGACTCTGTTTTGATCTTGTGATATTGATGTTCAGTGTGTCCTCACAGTGCACTTTAGCTGTTGCAGACAGGTGCAGTCAGTGCTTAGTACTACAGTAGTTCACCCTTCTGAGGGCTTTTTTTCTTTTTCTTGCTATTGTTATATTGCAAGCCTGTGTGTCCAGTGCACACGCTAGCTGTTGAAGACATATCTGCTGGTCCTAGTAGTGCACCGAGCATAACCCAATAATTTTTCACTACCACTACTGGCATCTAGTATTTACTACTGCTCCCTGTATAAGGCCTCAGTGCAGAATCAGTGGTTTTTTTTTTTTGGTCATTTAACTGTCATTGAACTGCCTCAGTCCGACCATAGGGGCTGGAAAACCGCTATCGCCTGCACTCCCGTGAATGTGCACACAAGCACTGTGGCCACTACATACCACTACACAAAGACTGCCGTCGAGAGGACTAACATTTATGTCCTGGAGGTGTCAACTAGTAAAAACAATGATTTTCTCACCTGATGTTATAACTAAAGCTTTTTGAGGTTGTTTGCCGTGTATTAAACATGGCGTTTCATCTGTCAGTGTGAACCGGGCATAACCCTTACACTACCTTATCGCCATGAACGCACATCGGACGTTTTAAAGGACTTAATGTCAAAATTTTAGGAATGTACTGTGATTTCTGCCCTTTAGAGATTAAAACACAATTCTGCGCCAACTGCTGTACGTAATTTTTGGTGGGACTTTTGCCATGGTTCCCCCTCCAGCATGCCACGGTCCAGATGTTAGGCCCCTTGAAACAACTTTTCCATCACTTTTGTGGCCAGAAACAGTCCCTATAGGTTTTAAAATTCACCTGCCCACTGAAGCCTATGGCAATTTGCCAGATTCTCGGTTCGCAAACTTTTTGCAAACCAAAAATTTCATGTTCGCTTTATCACTTATAATTATTAATATATTATTAAAAAACTCTAAACCAAAAAAATACACCTTTATTCTCAGATAAAATATTATTGCTGTACATTGTACTAGAGACCCAATTTATCTAGTTTCATCTGTCGTAGCAAATTTTACTTTGAAACTATAATTTGTGGCAAAAAAAACAACAATATATAGTATACATCATTTCAGTGTGATAAGTAACAATAAAGTTATTGGCGATTGAATAGGAGGAGGGTGATTTGAAAATTGCTCTGGTTTTTAAGGGGGAAAGAAACCTGTGTTTGGGAAGTGGTTAATACTGTTTACATATACTGTACATCACATTTATATATACAATATTCACACTATTTCATAAACACAAACCTACAAACCTGGTATTTAGATGAAGCAACACTAGTCTCTCCACACAGCTTAAATGGCAGAAATTAAACTGTTTAATTAGATTTTTCATCAACAAATGGTTTAAGTTCATGCTAAAGAAATGTGGTGCATGTCATATCGGCGCCGCTCAGTTCTGCGCAGAGAGAGCCGAATGACTGCTTTCCCCACTGCCGCTAAACTCCAAGGCGGCGTTAAATACTATTCCCCCTCTGAGTTGTCGCAACTCGGAGGGAGATGTAATTCGGGGTCTGGCAGCCGCCAGGGCCCGAATTGCCGTTACGCGGGGTGCGCATCATAGCATATTTTGATTCAGCTGATTCAAAATAAATGATGTATGATAATATAGAATGATTTTCCACAGACCTGTGTTGTACTGCCCAGAATAAACTTCTAGGCCAACAACACAACTGCACCTTTAACAGGACCTGGAAGATGTTTAGCTTGGGCATTCCTTTTAAGTAGCATTTTCCTTTTCTATTTAGCCTTCAGGAGCAAAAGGAGACTTTTTTCCATGGTCAATGGAATCCTGTTGGAGTATTGGTAACAAAAGCGAGGGGAACGGAGACCCTTTCTTTGCAGAACGGAGCTTCAGTTTTTGTTGGTTTTGGAAGCAATATTCAGCCATGTCTTACAGAAAAACTTTCAAGAACTTCCTCCCAATTAATTAACCTGCATGTTCTCAATAAAGGAATGATTGTTCTCTTCCTCCATAGAGGCCTAGCTTAGAAACCAGTGCCAGTGCTTCAGGCTGCATACTGAGTACAATAGCTTAAAATTTGGAAACAAAACACACCAACATCACTAGCTATCCTTGCTGTTCCTAAATGAGCTAATGAGCAAAGCCGGGTGCAGACATACACAGGGGTTAAAAGTTGCGTGCTTTACTAGAGTGTGTTACCCCCTCAAACCATCACCACCACCCCTTCCAGCTTTTCATAAAACAGTGCTAATGGGTTCCTGAGCTGTGTATGTGCTGTACACACCTTCATATCTGTAAAATCAAAATAACTCCCTGTTTATTTAAACCATGCTTCACTCAGCTGACCTGCACTGATCTTCTTGTACAAGCCTTCAACTGACACTTTTCACTCTCACATAAAAAGGCAGAGTAACAACTCCCTGCTGTTAATTAGCCTGTAAATTTACAGATGGTGCAATTATCTCTGAGAACACATAGAAGCTATCATGTTACAAAAGCAATAAATTGATACTCTGGTATGGCCACTGCTAGACTTGCTCTGTCCTAGACATGTAGGTGCAAGACCCTCACATAAGCAGCGATGGGCTCACAAGTAATCAGTTGTGCTTACTCATGATTCAAATGAACCGTAATTGCCACAGCTGAGCGGCTGGATTACAAGAGGTTAGTTACTCATGATTCTGCTGCCCACCCTGCGTTCCAAACAGCTTGCACGCGTCCTATTGGTCACTTTGCAAGCCTCACCACACGCACTTCCTCCTTCCAGCTTGAAGTGCACCAGGGCAGACAACGGAATCATGGGTAACTAACTCCTTGTAATCCAGCCACTCAGCTGCAGCAATTAAGGCTCATTTGAATCATGAGTAAGCACGAGTGATTACTTGTGAGCCCATCACTGCACATAAGACCCTACTTTCCCATTTTTTGTGATTACAGTGGATGATTACATCTGTTGTTGAGACATTAGATCTGGTCATTGTAAGACAAAATAAATATAGCTGATATAATTACCTGTTCTGGTAGTCGACCAACTTAGTCCTTTGGCTCTAATTTCACTTCAGATCATAGACCAGTAGCTCTTGCTCTCAGCACAGATTATACTTTCATCTATCAAATATCTCAAGTTAACCTGATTTCCTCCAGTTAGAGTCAACCCCTTAATCAAGCCCTACTCTTTCTTTATTGATACTGGAATAATATTTACTCTTCCCACAACTTTACAATACCGTATTTATTCGACTATAAGTCTAAAAATGTAGGTTTGACTCACTCAATAAAAGTATATCGATCGACTTATACATGAAGTGTAGTGGGGGTGTCTCGGCACCCAGCAGAGAAGAAATATAGGAGACAGAGGCGGGAGCCCAATAGTGTAGTATATTAGTGTGCAATTAAAAAATGAATTTGACAAAATACTACTCACAAAAGGGGGTTGCAAGGGAACCGACCGTAGGAAGCAGGTGGAGACCATAAACCCGACTCCACTCGGGGTAGTCCCAGCCGGGACATGGATGTGGTCGCTCTCCTTGGAAAAAATAGGGACAGACGTCCACTGTGGTGACCCCACAAGTGGTCTGTCACCACCCCTCAGACACTGATTGTATGGGGGTAAACTAAGCACAATAGAGATAAAGAGGCGCCCTGGTTGAGATAAAAGCATCTAAAAACAGCTTAAAAACGAGAAAATAATAGGAGGTGGCTTACCTCAATAACGAAATCTTTGTATGTGACAAAAGATTTTTATTTAGCACAGGCAACGCGTTTCGCGGGTCTGAGCTTGCTTCATCAGGCCAATAAAAGTGCCTACAATGGTAAAAGAGCTTCTCAATATCACTGTATCAATAGCGTTAAATAGTAATACAATAAATATTTATGCATTACACATATCTGCTTTTGTAGTTAAATAAAACAAAATCAACTCATCTGATAGATCGGTCAATCAGAAAAACAATTTTTCAAGATATTTTAGTTTGTTCTATAAAAACCTCCTCCACTATATAGATGTTTTAAGCATATGGACTATAGATCCTTTCGAACAATATGTACACATACTCTATATAGCTATATACTGCATTTTGCATAAATATTTACGATCCATTGTGCATCAATGGTCCAGATTCTTAATTTAGGCTATGCCCAACTCTTGAAAAATTGTTTTTCTGATTAACTGATCTATCAGATGAGTTGATTTTGCTTTATTTAACTACAAAAGCAAACGGTCAAATATTGTAATCGACTTGTAAGCAAGGTTGACTTATATTTCAGGATATCTGAAGCTCCTTTATAATATCAGCAAGGCGCCTTAGACTGGCCTAGTCTGCATCACTTGCGACTTGTAACAGCCCCATAGTGCATATATGCACTCAATATTATAACACTTCTGCCATCCATGGGGAGAGTGTAGTTCATATGTTACAGGTGACAGAAATATTTGAGAAATAAAACTGCTAGAATGGGAACAATTCCCAGTTCTGATTTTCACACAAGAATTTTTGAGCTTCAAGTTAAAATTAAGAAATCAAACTTCCACGTTGTGCATTGAAGTCAATGGCGCAAACTTTTGTGGTTGATTGCAAAGCCCCTACAAAAGCTATTGTCATCAAATTTGCTAAACCCCCTTTCTCTGCTGCAAATAACATAAATACAAAAAGTGGTATATTTGTAAGATAATACATTTCAAAATAATAAGCAATACATTTGTAAGATAATACATTTCAAAATGATAATTTACGAAAGTATAATTCTCAAAACGAACTTCAATATGTTAAAACAGTTAAAAATATAATTTACATTTTAGAAAGATAATTTATAAAATTATAATTCTCAAAACAAATTTCAAAATGTTAAAACAGTTAAAACAATAATTTACAAAAAAATTATAATTGTCAAAACTAATTTGAAACAATATTTTACAAACCACTAATTCTCAAAACAAAAAAATGTCCAACTATTTAATGGGCATCCAGTTTTGCATCCAATAGCCAATATTTAACAGAGTGCATGGCGGCGCCCTATTTCTCCACTTCTCACATGCGCCCAATTTTCCTGCTTACATGATACAACAAATAGAGGGAGCATGTCAAGACATTCTCTAAAAAAGATTTTATAGTTTTTGAGAAAATCTATTTAAAAAGTAACAAAAAAAGAAGATTTTAAACTCAGCGAAATGACATTTTCTCTGAATTCTAGCCTTAGCACCCTGCACAGCTGATGATGTCGAAATAATGCAAAACTCATACTTCCCAGGTAGAACTCTGAATTATGACAACTTCCAAATTTGACTGTTCCGATCATCCTTACTTACTAAAAAAGATTGTTATGGTAAATTCTACATTCTACATTTCCCATTTACATACAGTAGGACTTGAATGTCTTTGTCAGGCTTGTCTGCAGGGGTGTAGCAATAGGGGTTGCAGAGGTAGCTACCACATCAGGGCCCTTGGGCCAGAGGGGCCCCGAAGGGCCCTTTCTCAACTACAGTATTCGCTCTCTATTGGTCCTTTGCTCATAATGATCACTTCTATAGATTCTTTGAATAGTGGTAATTATTAACAAACTGTTCCTCATTCCCTTCTTGCACCTCTGACACTGTAGTTGCCATTGGCAGGTTTTGGTGCGCCGTATCAATTGCTATGTATAGAGTGCTTGAGGGGCCCCATCATAAAACTTGCATCGGGGCCCCCAGCTCCTTAGCTATGCCACTGCTTGTCTGGTCAATATCCACAATTCAGACTGTATGCCCATATGACTGACCCAGAGCCCAGCCCGAAACACATGCACAAACTCTTGCCTGCCTAACACAATACTACAATACACCCTGCAAGTAGATGAAGCATACAGTCTGACAGATAGCTAATTCACCCGACAGAACCTGATAATTCCTGGCAATGCAATTATGGACACAATGGATATATATATGCAAGATAGTCACCTAAGGCCTAGTGGGTGAGGCTATACAGATTAGTGAATCAAGTGGCAGAAGAGCCAGGAGCTCCAGGTGACAGTAAGGGAGTCCAGATAGGAACTTTCCAGAGGTAGCGCAGTCAAGGCAAGCCGAAGTCAGTCCAGGCAGAGTTCATGCAAATCCGTTTCCAAGCAAAGGTCAATCCAGGTGGCAAAGCGTAGTTGAGGTACAAGGCAAGGTTGGCAACAGGAATCCAGCAAGCAAGCATGGTCAAGATACAATGCAGTGGTCCGCAACAGGAATCAATAATGACAGTGAGCGCTACCAAGCAGCAAGCCAAAGCTAATTGCTATCACGGGCGATGAGTCGGGGCGCTCACCAGGTTTAAATACTAGAACTAACCAATCAACAAAAAGCAGAATTGAAAACAAACCAATAGTAATCCAGCGTGTCCAGCTGGATCAGCTGACACACAAACATGAACGCCAGAGTTACTGCTTACATCTGCAGAGCACATGCTGGGAACGCGTCCTCCGCCTATCCAATGAGATCTAAGAAGCCTCCTGCGCGTTCCACTGATGTCAGCGGCTTGCTGACACACGGAAGTCAGAGCTGCAGCCCGGGTCTCGGCATTTCGCCGCTGACCAGGCACAGCGGACCTTACAGTCTTCCTTAATTTGAATGTCCTCCTCAGATTTGAATTCTAGTTGTAGAAAACTGTTGCATTGATCCATGCAAGGAAGTGATTTTTTGCTCTTGTGTCTTTTCTTTTTCTAGAGTTAGAGAAAGTTATAGTAGGACTGAGGAGGGTGAAGGTGATGTCTTTTCGCCACCTAGATAACTATGTAGCTGGATGCACCGCAACCAAAAAAAAATACGTAGAAATACACATTAAATTGCCACCACTTCACATTATTATTATTAATCAATAAAAACTTTTTACAATAGCAGTGCTTTTTCTAAAGCATCTTACAGTGTTGCCTTGAGATCTTTCCCAAAAGTAAACTTGACCCTGACTGCAGCTGAATTATGAAGAACAGGTTGATGGTGTTATGAGAGGATACAGAGTCAAGTCTCGTATCTTGACAATTTGATGGTGTGAAACTGATCTTGTGGAAGCTATCCCAAATTAAACAAGACATTCTGGGCTACACTTTAATGTAAGTGTCATGCTATTTATGTATTACAGGCTTGAAAATATTGTAAGTGGAATGTTGGAATGTGTCATCCACAAATATATTATGGTTGAAGCACAGACTGAATACATTCAGGGAACATACACACTGTCCATGCAGGCGATAATATGATATATTTACAGTTCCCTGGAAAAGTACCAGATATGTACAAAAATAGCACACACCCGTATTGGAAGAGAAAACAGCCAGGAGTGAAGCCCTAATGCATGACTGTAAAAATACTTTTTTTATGGACTGTTCCCTTATTATTGTCTTTCTGTGACAATGACAAAGGGAATATTTTTTTTATTTTATTTTTTGTCAATCAAAAGTGTTCATTAACAAAGTACAATATAAAAGCACTTAGTAAAGATTACATTTAACAAACTCAACTATTCATTAACAAATTACAATGTAATGGGCAATAGGATCAACACATTTCAGTGAAAAGAAAAAGAGATGGAGAGCAGTATAGTATCCAGACTTAGGACACAGGATTAGACATCCAGCAATTCCAAAACTTTATTAAATTTACCTCGACAGTATCTGTGTGCATATATTAACGTTTTATAAGGAAGGAATTGCTTGATTTTAGCTTTTCAGGCGTCCATAGAGGGAGGAATGGGAGACAGCCATTAATAGGTAAGACATTGTTTGGCCGCAAAGAGTGTCTCGGTCCAAAAGACCTTGTCAAACTAAGGGACTTCTTTGTCTAGAAGACTTAGTAGGCAATATTTAATGTCTATTGAGGCAGGGGAGCCCATAACATCATGTAAAAAGTCAATGACTTGTTTCCAAAAATCAGCAATAGGAGGACATGATCAGAGTGGGTGTAGAAAGGATGTACTAGAGGCAGAACATTTGGGACAAAGGTCAGAGGCAGATGGGGAAAACTTAGCAATACGGGCTGGGGTGAGGTAGCTCTAGTGAAGAATATAAAGTTGTGTGAGTCTTTTTTTTACACAAGGGGAGACACGCTTAGGAGAAGATAAGCAGTCATCCCATTCCTCCTCATCCAGTTGTACCCCCAAGGCAGACCATCTCGCCATGGCTTTTTCAGCTACAGGCAAGACATGAGGCTGTAATAAAATCTGATATACTGTAAAGTTCCTATATGGTGTGTATGGGGACCATCTTTGAATTCTTCCATAATCAGAGAGACTCTAATACAGGGTAGACCACCTGATAATTGACCTAAATATACAATACCCCTATCAGACCACATACAAGTATTTTCTAATTTTTTTCTAATTCAGGCAGGAATGGGTTATGCCAAAGGGGAGTGTGATATTCCCAAGAGGATGCCAAAAATATCCTGGAAACTGAACGGCATGTCATTGTGAGTTGGAGGTTAAAGTGCCTTTAAGCAAAGCAAATGGCAGGTTGTTTGATTTGTCTGAAGAGGGGTATCCCAATAATTCTGGGGATTGCAGAGGATTATTAATGAACCCGTGAGAGGTGTTCAAGATGGGCAGTGAAGTAATAGAGGTCCAGAACAGGAAGTGCCAGGCCCCCAGAGGAGGTGGGACATTGAAGTATTTTATAATTACGTTTAGGATGTGCTCTAGCACATACCAGAGAAATTAGTAGGGATTTGAGCTTTCTAAAAAGCTCATCAAAATATAGACTGGTGAGAGTTATACAAGATATATAACATTTTGGGGAAAAGAACAATCTTAATAAGGTTTAGTCACCCTTCTATTGAGAAAGGCAATTTAGTCCAAGAGGAGAGCTTGGTTTGTGTTAAAGTTAGCAGTGGGAAAACATTATCATTATAATACTGCGCAGCATTCGCTGTAACATAGACTCCTAGATATTTAAATTTAGTCACAATTTGTATGGGACAAACTAATGAGGATGAGGTTACAGTACAATTATCAAGTCCCAGAATTACTGTTTTTCCTCAGTTCACAGAGAGACCTGAATATAGACCCATTTAATAAACTCAAAGGCTTTAGCAAGAGAGGCGTGCGGGTCAGCCAGGTACAAAATGGTATCATCAGCGTATTGGCTGATCTTTTCTTCGATTCCACCAATATGTAGACCTATAATCTCAGGATCTGCTCTAATTTTACAGGCTAAAGGTTCAACCGATAAGGCGTAAAGTGGTGAAAGGGGGCATCCCTGCCTGGTACCCCGGCTAATTGAGAAGGGGTCTGATAAGGAAGAATTGGTACATACACAAGCCATCAGGTTTTTATAAAGTATTTGAACGCACTTAATGAAATTATCTCCAAAACCAAAGTGGGCAACTGTTGCAATCAGAAAGGGACACTCTACTGCGTCAAACGCCTTGGCTGCATCAAGAGATACAACCACTCGCTGACCCACATTAGAGTAAGAGGCCTGTATATTAGCAAATAACTGTCTAATGGTAAGGGAGGGTTTTATTTTCCTGGCATAAAATCGGTTTGGTCATGTAGAGGTCTCTGAAATAGTCAGCAAAGCGATCATTAATTGTCCTTGAGCCTACAAGAAAGTTTCCTGAGACATCACAGATATGGGGCATAGTGGATAGAGAGGATCTGTCCTTTGCCATCCTGGCCAGGTGCGTTTGCCCTGTTCATAAAATGTCTGTTTGTAAAAGAAACTCTTAGCCTGAGTCTTTTCCTGCAGCATGGCCTTTAGCTGATTTTGTGTGGACTTCCAAGTTCTCTCCATTCTCCATTCCCTCCGAAGGATCTGATACATACAGTTGCTCTAAAAGGGGAATTTGGTTTTGTAGGTTTTGAATTTTACTATTAGTATCACATTTATAATGTGATACTGCCCTAATAAGTGCACCTCTTAAATAGGCCTTGAAACAGTCCCATACTAATGAATAATTCTCGTCATCTCAGTGGATGAAAAAGTAGGATTGTAGCTGGTTTACTAACCAGTCCTCAGAAGGAAACAGAGAGAGCCAAAATGGATTAAACTTCTAAACAAATTGCTGAAGGGAATCATTTGTTAAATAAATGGGGGGATGGTCAGAAACAATCCTGGGTAAGAAACCAGTTGATCCCACCAGAGGTAGCAGGCCTGCAGAGACAAAACAGTAGTCTAGTCTGGATAATATTTTGTATGACAGTGAGAAGCAGGTGCATTGCAGCTTGGTGGGATAGAAGTGTCTCTCCATGCATCAAACAGTGATAATTCTGTGATAAAATTAGCTAAAGGGGTAGTTTTAGCAGCAGCGGGGGGGGGGGGGGGGAATAAAATAAACTGAAGGCCTTCTTTGAGAGCTACCACTGAATAGGGAGGGGTGAAAGGGCATTATTTATTTAATTTTCTTGGAATGGAGAACATTGGAAAATATGATACCCTGCAAATCTGGTCTGAATGTATTAAATATTTCCTGCTACAATTGTGAATTCCTAAGAGGGGCGTAGCTAGACTTAATAGGGCCCCCCTGCAAAATGATAGCATGGGGCCCACTTGGTCCCGAACCCCATGCGGATTACGTGATCGGGAGCCGGCGAATGACAGCAGAGAGCATTCTGCTGTGAAGCAGCACCTGGAAGCTAGAAAAAAATTGCACACGCTCCTGTTACTCTGCATGACAAGAGGAGGTGGAGTGGAGGGTTTTTGTGAAGGAACAGTGAGTTTTTTTGCCAATTGGCTGCACTAGAGGTTGGAGGGAGAGAGGAGGAGGGGCCCTCAAAGCCTCTGGGCCAGATCCAATTCACTTTTTCTCCAAAGTTTCTCTTAGGAGATCATTTTTCATCTCCTGTTTAAAATAACCTTTCAGCTCTCTGGAATAAAAACAAAAATACAGAAAAATAGGAGAAAAATTGTATTAAAATTATTTTGAGTATTTTCTTGCTTGCTGGTGACTTACCGTATATACCCGCATATAAGCCGACCCGCATATAAGCCGACCCCCCAACTTTTATCTAAAAAACCACGAAAAAATGACTGACCCGCATATAAGCCGAGGGTAGCAAATACGGCAGCTCCTGAGGTTTGTATGCACTAGAAGAAGCCAAGAGATTATGTGAAGATCCATAGAAACAGACACAAAACTGGTACCAAGTGTTAACTGACAAGACAGGACTGGACAGTTTGGCAGCTTTACACTTGTGCTTTTTAAAAAACATAAAACTAATCTATGTTCTCATCAATTTGAGATTATAAAGCATTCCTGAATCCAGATAGAAGAAATGTGTTTTGTGCACACAGGCTTGTGCAACAGCCACCTTCCACACACTACCCCCCCCCCCCCCCCCCCCTGTATATAGCCCTGTCACACATTACCCTCCCCCCTCGGTATATACCAACACTCCCTCTGTATTTTCTCTGCTACAAAGCTAATTTGATGTGTGCAAACCTGCAGGGGATCTGCCATTTGCAACTTCAGTGGTCTGCGGATTACCTTTGAAGGAGTGCGGGGCTGAGAGGGAGTCCAGGGCTCACAGTGGGAGTTTCACTGCCACCACAGAGTCTTGCACGGCTGAGAGGACGTTCGGGCCATCTGCAGTAGTCTGCTTGGCGGGTGTCCGGCGAGAGTAGAGCGGCAGAGAGATTGGATGCGGACGGTGGAGAGGAGAGCGCATTGGTCGATGCTGGAGTCTTGCGCGTCTAAGAGGACGTTCGAGCCATCTGCAGTAGTCTGCTTGGCGGGTGTCCGGGGAGAGCAGAGCGGCAGCATGTATAGCCGGGATCACAGCAGGAGCGCTCTTCCGTGTTCGTAATCTCGCGCTTCCTGCTGTCTCTGCATCCTGTGTGCCCATTGGCTGGTAATAGCTTGTAATAGCCAATGGGCTCACAGGATGCAGAGACAGCAGGAAGCGCGAGATTACGAACACGGAAGAGCGCTCCTGCTGTGATCCCGGCTATACATGCTGCCGCTCTGCTCTTCTTTCCCCGGACACCCGCCAAGCAGACTACTGCAGATGGCCCGAACGTCCTCTCAGCCGCACAAGACTCCCGCATCCAACCAATGCGCTCTCCTCTCCACCGCCCGCATCCGATCTCTCTGCCGCTCTGCTCTCCCCGGACACCTGCCAAGCAGACTACTGCAGATGGCCCGAACGTCCTCTCAGCCGCACAAGACTCCCGCATTCGACCAAAGCGCTCTCCTCTCCACCGCCCACATCCGATCTCTCTGCCGCTCTCTGTGCGCACACCTTCGGCCCGATCAGCTGGTAACGAATGCCACTGACGGGGTCAGTCAGGTCAGTCCGCACCGCACACCCCTCACTGCAGAAAAAGTTTTGACAAATACTCAAATAGTGACCCGCATATAGGCCGAGGGGGTGACTTTTCAGCACATTTTTTGTGCTGAAAAATTCGGCCTATATGCGAGTATATACGGTAAAAGGAATTTTATTAATAACAAGATGTGAAAATATCACCTAGAAGAAAACTTGGGTCAAAAACTGAATGACATTGTGCCCATTATCTGCACACTAGATCGTTCTCAGCCAAGGAGCTTGGTTAGGACAGTCTCAGCCAAGAATCTAGTGTGTGTACGGCATCCCCAATCCTCCCTCATGACTGGTCAAGAGATCTGGACATGCCAGATCATGTCAGCCAAGCGCAGGCCAAGGGCATTTTTCTCTTCCTTACTCCTCCCACTCCTGACCAATCATGTGTAATACTTCCTCTCCACTCCCAAGGAACAGTATGTGCCCCTGCCCTGTAGATTTGCAAAGTGGTCGTAATAGCCTGAAAGCTAACCAGTGTTCTAGGTTGGAGGGAGAGAGGAGGAGGGGCCCTCAAAGCCTCTGGGCCAGATCCAATTCACTTTTTCTCCAAAGTTTCTCTTAGGAGATCATTTTTCATCTCCTGTTTAAAATAACCTTTCAGCTCTCTGGAATAAAAACAAAAATACAGAAAAATAGGAGAAAAATTGTATTAAAATTATTTTGAGTATTTTCTTGCTTGCTGGTGACTTACCGTATATACTCGCATATAAGCCGACCCGCATATAAGCCGACCCCCCAACTTTTATCTAAAAAACCACGAAAAAATGACTGACCCGCATATAAGCCGAGGGTAGCAAATACGGCAGCTCCTGAGGTTTGTATGCACTAGAAGAAGCCAAGAGATTATGTGAAGATCCATAGAAACAGACACAAAACTGGTACCAAGTGTTAACTGACAAGACAGGACTGGACAGTTTGGCAGCTTTACACTTGTGCTTTTTAAAAAACATAAAACTAATCTATGTTCTCATCAATTTGAGATTATAAAGCATTCCTGAATCCAGATAGAAGAAATGTGTTTTGTGCACACAGGCTTGTGCAACAGCCACCTTCCACACACTACCCCCCCCCCCCCCTGTATATAGCCCTGTCACACATTACCCTCCCCCCTCGGTATATACCAACACTCCCTCTGTATTTTCTCTGCTACAAAGCTAATTTGATGTGTGCAAACCTGCAGGGGATCTGCCATTTGCAACTTCAGTGGTCTGCGGATTACCTTTGAAGGAGTGCGGGGCTGAGAGGGAGTCCAGGGCTCACAGTGGGAGTTTCACTGCCACCACAGAGTCTTGCACGGCTGAGAGGACGTTCGGGCCATCTGCAGTAGTCTGCTTGGCGGGTGTCCGGCGAGAGTAGAGCGGCAGAGAGATTGGATGCGGACGGTGGAGAGGAGAGCGCATTGGTCGATGCTGGAGTCTTGCGCGTCTAAGAGGACGTTCGAGCCATCTGCAGTAGTCTGCTTGGCGGGTGTCCGGGGAGAGCAGAGCGGCAGCATGTATAGCCGGGATCACAGCAGGAGCGCTCTTCCGTGTTCGTAATCTCGCGCTTCCTGCTGTCTCTGCATCCTGTGTGCCCATTGGCTGGTAATAGCTTGTAATAGCCAATGGGCTCACAGGATGCAGAGACAGCAGGAAGCGCGAGATTACGAACACGGAAGAGCGCTCCTGCTGTGATCCCGGCTATACATGCTGCCGCTCTGCTCTTCTTTCCCCGGACACCCGCCAAGCAGACTACTGCAGATGGCCCGAACGTCCTCTCAGCCGCACAAGACTCCCGCATCCAACCAATGCGCTCTCCTCTCCACCGCCCGCATCCGATCTCTCTGCCGCTCTGCTCTCCCCGGACACCCGCCAAGCAGACTACTGCAGATGGCCCGAACGTCCTCTCAGCCGCACAAGACTCCCGCATTCGACCAAAGCGCTCTCCTCTCCACCGCCCACATCCGATCTCTCTGCCGCTCTCTGTGCGCACACCTTCGGCCCGATCAGCTGGTAACGAATGCCACTGACGGGGTCAGTCAGGTCAGTCCGCACCGCACACCCCTCACTGCAGAAAAAGTTTTGACAAATACTCAAATAGTGACCCGCATATAGGCCGAGGGGGTGACTTTTCAGCACATTTTTTGTGCTGAAAAATTCGGCCTATATGCGAGTATATACGGTAAAAGGAATTTTATTAATAACAAGATGTGAAAATATCACCTAGGAGAAAACTTGGGTCAAAAACTGAATGATATTGTGCCCATTATCTGCACACTAGATCGTTCTCAGCCAAGGAGCTTGGTTAGGACAGTCTCAGCCAAGAATCTAGTGTGTGTACGGCATCCCCAATCCTCCCTCATGACTGGTCAAGAGATCTGGACATGCCAGATCATGTCAGCCAAGCGCAGGCCAAGGGCATTTTTCTCTTCCTTACTCCTCCCACTCCTGACCAATCATGTGTAATACTTCCTCTCCACTCCCAAGGAACAGTATGTGCCCCTGCCCTGTAGATTTGCAAAGTGGTCGTAATAGCCTGAAAGCTAACCAGTGTTCTAGGAACAGTCTTTTTTTTTTGTCCCCTAGCTGATATTTCAGGATTTTGTCTATTCGACTACCAACTTTAAAGCTGCTATAAATAGCATTGTAAATTCTCCACTACATTGTATACTTTGTCTTGCTCATAATAATATTATTTTGTCACATTTATTTGTATAGTACGAACTTCTTTTCTTTTCATAAATCAACAATCATTTGCTATTGGCAGTGGGTGGAAAACACTGTCTACCACCTCCCGAGCAATGAATAAGTAAAACATGCTCTCTAGCAGTTTGCAACTTCTTTTTATTTACAGCTAGTATGCAATTTTATAAATACAATAGCCAAGCTGTAAAAGGCATTGTAAGCTCATCAGGGCATGGAGAGAACTTTGCAAACTGCTGCAGTGATAGAGCCTAGTTGTCAATCTCTTGTGTACTGTAGTCAGGAATGTAAGTAATGAATTATGGTTTATTAAAGGGGTTCAGGTCATAGCAGTACACACAGATCAATCTACAAATTCTAGCAGGGATATCCAGTGTAGTTAGCAAGTGTGATGGACAGCAGTTGATGTGCCTGGGATGACCTAGCTCATTTCAGTCATGCAGAGTACTTGGCAATAATAGCCATCACCATCTGCTATACTGTGAAGTATTTAATTATAGCTCTTAGTGTAGCTTACTTACAAGAGTTTGTGATGTTTCAGAAGTTCTGTTCTCTTTTTCTAGCCCAAACCACACTGAGCATTATCTACACCTAACCACGCTTTTATACACTGAAGAGGTCCTGCAGGAAGCTGGTTTTCCTATCTGGCCAGTCAGTCAGGAAGTTATTATTGTCTTATTTCCTTTTTACGTTACGTGATTCTGTCATTAAACTGCATTCATTTTAATGAAAACATTGTCTGGTGGATTTTTTTTACTTTATCCTGCTCTTAGGACTGGTGCACACTAGTGTTGGGCGAACAGTGTTCGCCACTGTTCGGGTTCTGCAGAACATCACCCTATTCGGGTGATGTTCGAGTTCGACCGAACACCTGATGGTGTTCGGCCAAACCGTTCGGCCATATGGCCGAACTAAGAGCGCATGGCCGAACGTTCGGCTAGCGCTGTGATTGGCCGAACGGGTCACGTGGTTCGGACCCGAACGCGCACTGATTGGCCGAACGGGTCATGTGGTTCGGGTAAATAAATACCCGATCCACGTCATTTCTCCGCCATTTGTCTGTGGGTTTAGCTTTGGGTAGGCAGGCAGGGTAGTTCTTTCTCCAGCCAAGCTAGCCAGGGTCCCCCCAGTCATTGTGTCGCTGCTGGGAACAGTAGTACACCGCTCACCCACACTATATAGCATTGTGTTTACTGCCACTCTGTGTACACCGCTCACCCACCACTGTATAGCATTGTGTTTACTGCCACTCTGTGTCTCTGCTGGGAACAGTAGTACACCGCTCACCCGCCACTGTATAGCATTGTGCTCTGTGTCGCTGCTGGGAATAGTAGTACACCGCTCACCCACCACTGTATAGCATTGTGCTCTGTGTCGCTGCTAGGAACAGTAGTACACCGCTCACCCACCACTGTATAGCATTGTGCTCTGTGTCGCTGCTGGGAATAGTAGTACACCGCTCACCCACCACTGTATAGCATTGTGCTCTGTGTCGCTGCTGGGAACAGTAGTACACCGCTCACCCACCACTGTATAGCATTGTGCTCCGTGTCGCTGCTGGGAATAGTAGTACACCGCTCACCCACCACTGTATAGCATTGTGCTCTGTGTCGCTGCTGGGAATAGTAGTACACCGCTCACCCACCACTGTATAGCATTGTGCTCTGTGTCGCTGCTGGGAATAGTAGTACACCGCTCACCCACCACTGTATAGCATTGTGCTCTGTGTCGCTGCTGGGAACAGTAGTACACCGCTTACCCACCACTGTATAGCATTGTGCTCTGTGTCGCTGCTGGGAATAGTAGTACACCGCTCACCCACCACTGTATAGCATTGTGCTCTGTGTCGCTGCTGGGAACAGTAGTACACCGCTCACCCACCACTGTATAGCATTGTGCTCTGTGTCGCTGCTGGGAATAGTAGTACACCGCTCACCCACCACTGTATAGGATTGTGCTCTGTGTCGCTGCTGGGAACAGTAGTACACCGCTCACCCACCACTGTATAGCATTGTGCTCTGTGTCGCTGCTGGGAATAGTAGTACACCGCTCACCCACCACTGTATAGCATTGTGCTCTGTGTCGCTGCTGGGAATAGTCGTACACCGCTCACCCACCACTATATAGCATTTCTGTACTGCCACTGTACTGCTGCCAGTCAGCGTGTACTTTAAGGATAAGTGAAATGAAGAAGAAATCCTGTGAAAGAGGGAGGGGCAAGGGAAGAGGTGTTTCCCCTGACGGTTCACGTACAGTGGAGCACCGAAGAAAACCCACTCAATACCGCCCATGTTGTCCAGGAAATCAACCCTCACAAATCCAAAAGAACAGGACCAGATAATTAATTGGATGACCTCTCAAGCGTCCAGCAGTGGGTTAAGCAGCACCAGCACATCACACACGAGGTCCGAGTCCTCAGCCAGTTACAAGGAGCCAGTGGGCACAAAGCTGACACAACCGGCAGCGACACCACGCACACAACTGCCAAATAACCAGTCCGAAGAATTTCCTCAGGACACAATGGGGTATAATTTTCTGACACCCATGCAGCAGCCCACAGAACAGCAAGCGTGCAGATCCACCTCCAACACCGATCGCCTGGAGAAGATGGTCAAGGACTACATGTCAGATGGCGTAGCTGTGTTGAACAATCCATCTGCACCCTTCAACTATTGGATATCGAAGCTAGACACCTGGCACGAACTGGCAATGTACGCAATAGAGGTGCTGGCTTGCCCGGCAGCCAGCGTTATGTCGGAACGCTGTTTCAGTGCTGCCGGAGGCATCGTCACAGATCGGCGTATCCGCCTCTCCACAGAAAATGCAGACCGTCTGACTCAAATTAAAATGAATCAATCCTGGATTGGAAACGACTACGCAACACTCCCGAACCCCAACCAAGTAACATGAACAATGAACATCTGTGATGGGTTAGCGTTTCCGGTCCCTGTTTATTGAACCTCTCATCTGTATTACATTTATGACTGCATGGCGACAAAATGCATTGCTATCCGCACGCTTCTTGTCCTCATGCAAGGCCTGGGTTGTTGTGTCTCAAAGCGTGGCCTTCTCCTCCTGCGCCGCCCTCCTCCTGTTCCATCACGTGTGCTGCTGCTGGGTTAGCGTTACCGGTCCCTTTTCCTGGAACCTCTTATCTGTATTACATTTATGACTGCATGCCGACAAAAAGCATGTTACCTGTGCAAAGAAAAATGACATTTTCCGCATTTAAAAGACATTTTTTCCTTTGAAACTTTACAATCAATTTTCTCAAAAACTATAAGCTCTTTTTCAAATATTTTTTTCCTCTTGTACCCACTCCCAAGGTGCACATACCCTGTAAATTTGGGGTATGTAGCATGTAAGGAGGCTTTACAAAGCACGAAAGTTCGGGTCCCCATTGACTTCCATTATGTTCGGAGTTCGGCGCGAACACCCGAACATCGCGGCCATGTTCGGCGAACGTTCGCGAACCCGAACATCCAGGTGTTCGCCCAACACTAGTGCACACCAAGAGCGCTTCTGAGCGCTTTTAAAAATGCCAGCGCTTTGAAAAGTGCTTGGCTATTGTATTTGAATGGGATGGATCACACTAGAACAATGTGATTTTTTCCAAACACAAACGAGGGTCCTGCAGTATTTCTGTGCTTTTCTGAGGTGATTTAGCCTCAATGTTAAGTATAGGAGAGTGGAAGATCGCTCTGAAAAATGCTAGAAAAGAACAATTTTCCAAGGGTTTTTCTTACAGAAGCTTTTCAGTTCCAGCTCAACTGTAAAACACAACAACAAAAACCGCTACACCAAAATGCTCCAAAAGCATGATTAGGAAATCACTAGGCACATGAATCACTCTGAAAAAAGATCACTTCTAAAAGTGCTGAGCATTATTGTGATTACGCTAGCGCTTTTAGGTGTGCACTGGCCCTTAGTGTTGTTGCCTGGTGTAAAATAAGGGCTGAGACACACTGAAGAGTGTTATTTGATCCATCAGCACTGCGTTTGCATTTTTAAGGGATACCCGAACTGACATGTGACATAATGAGATATGCATGTGTATGTACAGTGCCAAGCACACAAATAACTATGCTGTGCTCTTTTTTTTCTTTCTCTGCCTGAAAGAGTTAAATATCAGGTATGTTAGTGGCTGACTCAGTCCTGACTCAGACAGGAAGTGACTACAGTGTGACCCTCACTGATAAGAAATTCCCCTTTTTATCTCTTTCTTGCTCCCAGAAGCCATTTTCTGCTAGGAAAGTGTTTTATAGTTGGAATTTCTTATCAGTGAGGGTCACACCCTCCTATCTAACCTATACTGCGGGCACCTACCTATCTAACCTATACTGCGGGCACCTACCTATCTAACCTATACTGTGAGCACCTACCTACCCAACCTATACTGCGTGCACCTACCTATCTAATCAGTACTGTGGGTACCTACCTATCTAACCTATACTGGGGGAAACTATACTGGCTAATTATGCTGGAGGCACCTACTTAGCTAACCTGTACTGGGGGCACCTACCTAACTAACCTATCTTGTGGACACCTACCTATTTAACCTATACTGGGGCAACTATACTGGATACCTATATTGGAGGCACCAACCTATCTAATCTATCCAGGGGAACCTACCTATCTAACCTATACTGGGGCAACTATACTGGCTACCTTTGCTGGAGGCACCTACCTAGCTAATCTACACTGGGAGCACCTACCTAGCTAACCTATTCTGGGGAACCTACCTATACTGGGGGCAACTATACTGGCTCCCTATATTCGAGGCACCTACCTAACTAACCTATACTGGGGGCACCTATCTACCTAGCCTATATGCAGACACCTACCTATCTAGCCTATACTGGGGCAACTATACTGGCTACCTATGTTGGAGGCACCTACCTATCTATCCTATACTGGGGGCACCTACCTATCTAACCTATACTGGGGGCACCTACATATCTAACCTATATGGGGCACCTACCTATCTAACCTATACTGTGGGCAACTATACGGTAACGGGCTACCTATACTGTGGGGGACCTATAGCTGGCTACCTATACTGGGGGAAACTAGACCTGGCTAACCTATACTGCGGGCACCTATACCTGTCTCCATGTGGGGGGGGGGGGCGATTTTTACTGCCTTGCCCTGGGTGCAATTTAGTCTGGAAACTGCCCTGAACCTAAAGTAAATACTAACCAACAGGGGCAATTAACTATGGAAGAGTGCAGCTGCTTCCGAAGGTGGGGCTGCACATACCAGAGATGGGCTTTTGAGCAGGAAAAAAGAGGCTTCTGTGTGACCATGAAACAGGTGACTACGTATGGAAATATAGATGGGCTGCTGCAAATGGACAGACTGCTGAACAGGGAAGAGGGATTCATGCCTGGAAGGCATTGTAAGAAGGCCCAATTTATTAATAAAGTAATGGGTAGTTAAAGTTTACCTAAATGCTGTTCATATTCATGCCAGACACACTCAAGTATCAGTCATTCAAGCATAACTGAACCCCTTTAATTTGGGGTAAAATGAAAAGAGTTTGCCAAGTTATGCAGTAATGCCTTAATCCATGTGTAGAGATGATCAGAGCAGAGTCTCAATTATCTTGGAGGTGACTAGCATCTGATTGGATGCCTGCATTATCAGATTCTCTCAGGGTGGGAATAAAAGCTGAAGGTGAAATAGCCATTTGAGTGTTCTGTACTTTTCTACACATATTTCTCTGCTGCTGAGAAGGTACAGATTGGCGCATTTAAAACTGTCCTGGCTGTTGAGCGCATGAGGCACAAGCTAGCCAGCCCATCCCTGCATCTGTTCCCTCTACCCGTATTCCCTGGACTGTAAGACACACTTTTTCTACCCCAAAAGTGTGTGTGTGGGGGGGGGGGAGGGGGGGTCAATGTGTCTTATAGTCCGAATACAGGGACTCCCCGACTTACGAATGCCCGACATCACAAACCGGCGACCCGTGGTGATGTAGAGGACTCTCTGTACTGTGCTCGTGCCCTGCTGTGCCCTGTTAAGAGTAATTAGCGGCATCCACTATTTCTCACCCCATCCTGAGAGCCAGCAGCGATCAGCTGCTGTCCTTCTCCATGTGCATGGTGTGTACCCCGGGGGCATGAAGGGAGATTTCAGGGGGCATGGAGATGGACTTAGGGGGCATGGAGGGAGACTTAGGGGGTATGGAGGGGAATTCAGGGGGCATGGAAGGAGACTCAGGGGGCATGAAGGGAGACTTCAGGGGGCATGGAGATGGACTCAGGGGGCATGGAGGGAGACTATATTTTTTTCCCCTGGTTTTTGCCCTCTAAACTTAGGTGCATCTTATAGTCCGGAGTGTCTTATAGTCTGAAAAATATGGTACTTGCTGTGTGTGTGGTCTCTGGCTTTATTGCAGGCTGTGTTGCTGGTATTTGCTGCCAAATTAATACATTACCCATATGGCAGTACAGAGCCGGGAAAAGGTCCTCCAGCACCCATGGCTGAGACACCAAAGTGCACCCCTCCATCCCTCCCATCCCAGCCATCACACACTGATTGCTATTAGACTAAGAGGTGTCCCCAGGGCCGCTAACAACTTCATTTCTAGTTATTTGGCTTGCAGTCACTGACATGTATCCCCTTTTCTTATTTCTCTCTGCTTCAAACACAATAGGGGAATAATAGCTGAGTGAGTTGTGCACCCCCCCTCCTACACTGCATCCTGAGGCGGGAGCCACTCTCGCTTCTGCCTCAGCCTGGCCCTGTGGCAGTGAATACTGGTAGCAATTTTAACTCAGTTTCCAGTTCCTGTTAGTATGATCCAATGAAAAAAGTATTAAGCTTACCTGGCATAGATTGGTAGTAGTGCGAATTAGTGATGAGCACAAATTTTTACACAATTGTAATTTGGTATCGTAATTCACAATTATGATGCAAAATCGTGATGTGAAAATTCGGGGAAAAAATCGTAATTAACTTCGTTTGTTACCATAATCAGGGGCCATAATTGTGCAATTAAGCGTAATTTCACATACTTTTGTGCCGACTTTAGCGGTTAATAGCAAAGTCCCCATACATGCTATCATCACCAAAATTGTTATGTATGTTACAGGGTACCATAGCTGAACTAACTAGGAGAAACTGGGGAGCAGGCATGTACTGCAAGCTGATAGGGATAGAGGAGAACGGGGGATGCGGTAGGTATCAGAACAGCTGGCAGTTCATAGAGTGCAGGGAGGTGGGGGAGCGGCAGGAGGCACGGCCAGGGGAGAGAGCTGCCCAATGGCAGCTCAGAAAACCCTGTAGGAACGCCCCTGGCAGGCGTTTTAAACAGGGAATTCCTCTACCTCTGTTTACCTCTGAGTTAGCGACAAATCTTGTCGCTAAACTTGGGGGGGGGGGGACTATAGCACAGCAGGGAAGGGGCAGAGTGCGGCGGTTGGGGACACAGAACCATGTCATTAGGCAGAGAACATGGCTCTGTGTCCCATCTGCCCCCCATATCCCCACCTCGGGTTCTTTTTAAGATAGGTGACAATTTTGGTGATGATATGGGGGCTTTGATATTAAAATATTAAAGTCGGCAAAAAATTATGCATAAATCCACAGTGCTTGGTGCTCAGAGCAGCATCTGCAGTCTCACCACATTGCTCAAGAAACAATAGTTCACAGTGACCATCACCACAAACAAATCAACAGGTCACTTCTCCATCCAGTCAAATAAGCATATTTATTTGCTTTTTTTTAAAAAACATCACATATACGAGGACTTACTTCCAGGGTCCTTTTAACAGGGACCCTTAGTAGATAAAAGCCTGTAGTGTATCACAAATACACATATATCCAAAACAATCTCAGATAGATGTCAGATAGATTGCCCAGTCTCCAGTTCCGACCAGTTTCGGCCTTGCGCCGTCATCAGGTTCCCGGTACAAAAAACTCAAGGGAATGAGCTGTACTGTGGCCACGCTACTAGACCCTCAGTATAGGCACAAAGTGGTGGACATGTTACCAACTCACCAGAAGGCAGAAAGGATGCAGCACATGCAGAACAAGCTGTCAACTATGCTTTACAATGCGTTTAAGGGTGATGTCACAGCACAACGCAATAAAGGTACCACTGCCAGTAATCCTCCTCCTATGTCCACACAGGCAAGGACAGGACGCACCAGCGATCTCATGGTGATGTCGGACATACGGACATTCTTTAGTCCAACTAATCAAGCCTTAGCGCTTCCAGATCCACCAACGCCTGGACTGGCAGGTAGCCGATTACCTGGCCTTAACTGTGGATGTAGACACTGTGTTCAGCGACGATGAACCCTTGGACTACTGGGTGCGCAGGCTTGACCTGTGGCCAGAGCTGTCCCAATTTGCCATCCAACTTCTGTCTTGCCCTTCCTCAAGAGTCCTGTCAGAAAGGACCTTCAGCGCAGCTGGAGGCATTGTCACTGAGAAGAGAAGTCGCCTAAGTCACAAAAGTGTTCAGTACCTCACTTTTATCAAAATGAATGAGGCATGGATCCCGGAGGACTACTGCCTGCCCCAAGACTAAGTCAGTCCTCACACACAGCATCTCTGCCTGCACACCGTGTGACCAGGGCCGGAGCTACCATTGGAAAAAATAGGCAGTTGCCCCAGGGCCCCAGAGCCTGTAGGGGCCCCCAAGTTGTCCCTCCCCCATCTGAACTGTTGCTTCCCAGGGACACTGCAGAGTCTGTTAAGTTGGGGGATGATTGGGGGAGGGTCAGCAGCCAGCTCAGGGACCAAGGAGGGAAATTTGCTGCAACAAAGGGCCTCTGATGATGCTTTTTGGTCGGGGTGATGTCTGTTGGGGGGCCCCCAGGCTAAGCTTGCCCTAGGGCCCCATTGTTACTTGAACCGGCCCTGCGTGTGACTGCCTGCCCCAAGACTAAGTTGCTCCCCACACAGCACCTCTGCCCACAGGCCGCTTGACTGCCTTCTCCGCCACCACCCACAGGGTCCAGGACACCAGGTGGATTCCTGAATTTTTAAGGCCGCTATAATAATTTTTCTGGTGCGTGTACATGCCTGCCTAATTTTTCTGGATGCACTGCAGCTGCAGCAACCAAACAAAAAGCATGTACATGTGCCAATTCCCCTTCGTAATCATTACCTTGCCGCGGTGAAGGGGCTTGCGTATCACAATGAAGCAATGACCGACAGCTATATGAGTGTCTCGAGGGGGGGGGGGGGCACACCCAAAATAATAAGGTCGTTGCTTTATTGTGGACAGACCAAATTTGATCAGCTGGACAGTCACTGTTGTTCTATCATTGAGCTACCACAGCCCGGCGACCATATGGCCTTGAAAACCGCCATGGCCTGCACTATCGCCATGGTGCCCCACCTTTATCAAAATGAATGAGGCATGGATCCCGGAGGGCTACTGCCCGCCCGAAGACTAAGTCAGTCCCCACACAAAGCATCTCTGCCTGCACGCCGTGTGACTGGCTGCCTGCCCCAGGACTAAGTCGCTCCCCACACAGCACCTCTGCCCGCAGGCCGCAGGCCGCTTGACTGCCTTCTCGCCACCACCAACAGGGTCCAGGACTCCAGGCGGATTCCTGAATTTCTAAGGCCGCTGCTAGCAGGAGCCGCTATAATAATTTTTCTGGCGCGTGTACATGCCTGCCTAATTTTTCTGGCTGCACTGCAGATGCAACAACAAAACAAAAGGCATGTACATGTGCCCATTCCCCTTCGGGATCATTACCTTGCCACGGTGAAGGGGCTTGCGTATCACAATGAAGCAATGATCGCCGGCTATATGAGTGTCTCGGGGGGTGGCACACCAAAGATAATAAGGTCGTTGCTTCATTGTGGACAGACCAAATTTGATCAGCTGGACAGTCACTGTTGTTCTATCATTGAGCTACCACAGCCTGGCGACCATATGGGCTTGAAAACTGCTACGGCCTGTACTCTGGCCATGATGCGCACCAGTCCAGCACGGCCATCACAACGCAAACAGCTGTTTGTGGTGCATTACACAGTGAGTTTGGTGTGTACTTTAATTACACTCCCTGATTGATGTATACACATGCAACATGTTTTAAAGCACTTTAGGCCTGCAATTTAGCATTTAATGTGATTTCTGCCCTTAAAACGCTGCTTTGCGTCCAATCCAGATTTTTCCCCGGGACTTTTGGCATGTATCCCACTCTGCCATGCCCCCCTCCAGGTGTTAGACCCCTTGAAACATCTTTTCCATCACTTTTGGGGCCAGCATAAATTTTTCTAGTTCTCCAAGTTTGCCTCCCCATTGAAGTCTATTGCGGTTCACGGAAGTTAGTGCGAACCGAACGTTTTGCGGAAATTCGCGAACCGAAAATCGGAGGTTCGGGCCATCTCTACTGGGAGGCCCTCTGGCAACCTACAATGGGGATTCTCTCCAGTTACCTATACTGGGGTGCTCTCTGGCTACCTATACTGAAGGGGGCTCTCTTGCTACCTATACTTGAAGGATTTTCTAGCTACCTTTACTGGAGGGACTACCTAATGCTGGAGGCTCCTCTTTTTCTAATGAAAAGTATGCTTCATTGCCATTGTTAATGCATGCGTTATGTGATACCACACTGAATGCTCTGCGTTGGGATTCCAGAGTCTTTTGGATGACATGGCACCAGATGCACTCTGAATGTTGCATAGACTTACAACTGCAGTGCGTAATAGTGCATTAAATTGCCTCTGTTGCATCGCACTGCAAAGCACCACTGTGAATGTAGCCTATGTCTATATCATAGCTGAAATGCTAATGCCAAAATAATTCTACTATTGGACTAATGACTTAACCTGACCCTATTCTCACTCAAACCCTCCACTCTAACCGAGCCCCTGCACCATAATCTTTGCTGACATAAAAAAAATCGCCTTATTTTATCGCCTTTGCCAATAAAAAAAACTCCCTCCACCAATATTTGTGCTACCTAATTATCAGATGCCGTCAGTGCCCAAATTATCTCCTGGGTACTGACATAGCTGCAGTTAACATTGTTGTCTTTGCAGGGCCCATTTTACCAGGTGGCTACCGGCGTCCAAATTACCTGCTTCATTAAAGTGGAGCTGTCAGCCATGCTATCTCAGGAAAAAAAAACACATATATAAGTAGATAAATACTTGCTCTACTAAGGGGCGCATGCGCGACGCCGAGGAGGATGGCCGCCTGAGCTAGGAGCTGCGCAGCCCAGCAGAATACACAGCGGTCTTACTGCAACGAAACCGTTAAGGTGGGGACGGAAACCTACGGAATCAGGGAGCGGAAGGTGTGGGGATCCCGTATGAGACGCTCCGGACGGATCAACAAGCCTGAAAGCCGCGGTTTGGAGACTTACTTTCTGAGGCCGGGCACGCCGAACACACAAGCCAAGATGGCGACCAAGAGCCAGAAGGGAGAGGCGGCGCCTGACTACGTTACCAGGCAGAATCTGGAGACTTGTTTCTCGGACTGGCAAGATAAGATCTCCCAGACAGTGAAAAACGCAGTGTCCTCTGCATTAGCAGATCTACGGGCAGACATCACGCAAGTAGCAGCCAGAACCACGGACATTGAAAAAGAGCTGCTCTCATTACAACAGCGGTGTGCATCTCTGGAGGAAGAGAACGGTAAGCTCACGGATTCCGTGTCTGATATGCTGCGAGCTCAGGAGGATCACGAAAATCGTGATCGTAGATCAAACCTCCGATTCAGGGGAGTCCCTGATACAATTAAGCCTCCTGATATCAAACTTTACCTAACTGAACTGTGTACAGATATATGCCCAGATGTACCCCAAACTATGTGGCGCTTTGATCGTGCTCACAGAGCCATAGGCCCAAGACCAATCGGGGCCCCTCAGCTGAGAGACATTGTTGCTCGCTTTCACTATTTTGAAGCAAAAGAAGCCATTACTAAAGCTATAAGAAATCTGACAGCTTACACCTTCAAAGACCACGAAGTTCAGATTTTTAGTGATATCTCGCCCATAACTTTGGCAAAGAGACGCAAACTGAAACCGGTAACAACACTGCTGAGAGAGCATGAAATACCTTATTTCTGGGGATATCCATTTAAACTAATTGCAATGCAAGGTGAAAAAAGCCATGTCATATCTGACCCTCGTGATGCTCCAGATTTGCTAAAAGGTTTAGGCCTAAAAATGCCTCCGAAATCGAAAATCCCGACACCTAAAGATCGGGGAGATGGGTCCACGACTCCTCCCAACTCTCAATCGCCAACACGATCTTCCACCTGATTTTCTAATCATCCGGAATTTCTTCCCTACTAGAGTACAGAACAGACCAAAATCCACATCCCTCTCTTGTAAAGGGAGTTCTATTGTTAATGCTGACTGGGCTGTAGCCGGCTCGGACGCCGACCTCTCTTGGGGAGTCGACCATGTTTTCCCTGAAAGGGTGCGAGGAGGGTCGCACCGAGACGAGGCGCTTTAAGTGCCTTGCAAAATTATTTCTTATAATATTGCTTGTTATCTGCTTAATCGTTCCATCTAACCTTTTATTTTCAGGGGTCTCAGCAGAAAGCAGGCAATCAGTAGGATACATGTTTATGGTTGGGGACATAATCCCCTATGGTGTATATATTCTCTCTTTTTCCCTTTTTCAACTCTTTTCTTTTCCTATTCTCTCACTTTCCTCTGCCGGTCGCTATGTCAACCACACAAATTGTAATACCTTGATTCATTCTCGTGATGTCCCTTGGGATCCAGGTGAGCTTTATAATACAACATCAGTATGGTAAAATTTCTCACTTTAAATACCAAAGGATTAAACTCCATACGCAAAAGACGTCTAGCATTAAAAGATCTAGAAAGATCTAATGCAGATTTTGTGTTTTTACAGGAGACAAGATTCTCTTCCATTAAACCAGGCTACTTGAAAAGTAAGAGATATCCCACATCTTATCTTGCCAGTGCCACTGTTAAAAAAGCAGGCGTAGCTCTCTTAATCCATCACGGCTGCCCATTTATATCTGACCAGATTCTAAGTGATCCCAAGGGTCGTTACCTAATTGTGAAAGGTTCATTGCATGGAGTAAAACTGATTTTGGCAACAATATATGCCCCCAATGACCATCAGCTACAATTTATTGAGAAAGTACTCCAAAAGATAGAGAGACTAGGCACCCGGAATATAGTCCTGGGAGGAGATTTTAATTTAATACTTTCACCAACGAAAGATAGGAAATCAGATATACTTCCCAATTCATTCACCTCTATATGTTCTACCTCTAGACGATTCCGTCAATTGCTAAAAAGTTATAGCTATTTAGATGCCTGGAGGGTTCAGCATGCAATGGAATTGGATTTTACATTTTATTCCCATTCAGCTAATTCATATTCAAGAATTGATTACTTTTTACTATCCCCATCATTGCTGCCTACGTTAAACTCATCTAAGATAGGTCCGATATCCTGGTCAGACCACGCCCCATTGGAAATGGAACTAAATCTCTCACATGACCCCAGGTTACCTTCCGTTTGGAAGCTAAATAACAGTATTTTATTAGATGAGGAATCTGCTCTAGACCTAGAAGAAAATTTGCAGTCCTTCTTTCAGATTAATGAGGGTTCTGTGTCCTCCTACGCCACGGTTTGGGAGGCACACAAATCTTTCATGAGAGGAAAAATAATCTCAATATCCTGTAGAAAGAAAAAAGAATACCAAAAAGCCGTAAATGACTTAACGGAAAAATTAACAGAGTTAGAAGTACAACACAAAAAGCATCCCACTAAGCAGGGGTTTCTAAAACTAGAATCTATTCGTAGAGACCTATCAGACCTACAATATGCCTGGGTAGAAAAATCCCTTTTGTTTACTAAGCAATTATTTTATGAAAGGGGAAACAAAGCACATACAATTTTAGCGAAAAAACTCCGCAATATGAAATCTAGAAACGCAATATTCGCCGTAAAAGATAAGAGAGGAGCCATACAATATGACCTGAGACATATAGCTGGCATATTTAAGGACTATTTTTCCTCAATTTACAATCTGAATAAAGATGGGACACAAAAAGCTCCCAAAAGACAGAACATTTCTTCCTATATACAGGCTACCACACTCTCTAGGATAACCCCATCCCAGGCAGAAATATTAAACCAAGACGTAAGCAGTGAGGAAATATTTGAAATACTCAAGTCATTAAAACCGCATAAGGCACCAGGCCCAGATGGGTATACTATAGCTTACTACAAGAAATTTAGGGATGTACTAGTGCCAAAAATGACTACTTTATTTAATGGGTTTCTGGGGAATGACATAATCCCTCCTACAATGCTACAGTCACATATGGTCTTGATCCCGAAACCAGATAAAGATCCTTTGGAAGTGAATAACTATAGGCCTATCTCGCTTTTAAATACGGATTTAAAAATATTTACAAAGATCTTAGCCAATAGACTATCACCCATGATGCCATACTTAACTAATGCAGATCAGGTGGGTTTTATAACAGAAAGATATGCAGGGGATAACATAAGAAGGGCAATAGACTTAGTTGACTATATAAACGCAAAAAAAATACCCTCATTGCTTCTGAGTTTAGACGCTGAAAAAGCCTTTGACAGGCTGAATTGGTCTTTCATGCTACAAACTCTTGAAGCAATGGGAATTACTGGTACTTATCTTTCAGTTATCCAGAAACTCTATACAAACCCAAAAGTAGCCCTAAAAATACCTTACACCAACCCACATGATTACTTTTCAATTTCCAACGGCACTAGACAGGGTTGTCCCTTATCCCCACTTCTATTTGCTTTATCTATAGAGCCTCTGGCCTCAAGAATAAGGGACAACCCTGACATTTCGGGACTCAATATTGGTAACTCAACCTTTAAGATATCGCTATTTGCGGATGATGTACTAATATCTATGACTAATCCTATCATCTCCCTCCCAAATTTGCATGCTGAGCTCTCTAGATATGGAACGGTATCGGGTTATAAGATCAATGACTCTAAATCCGAAATTTTACCATTTCATCTACCAGAACCCATGAAACTGAGTTTAAAATCAGCATTTTCATATAGATGGCAGACCCAAAAACTAAAATATTTAGGAATATTTATACCATCTCACACCTCCCAATTAATAGAATACAACGTAACACCTATTATTTCACGCATAATATCCGATCTGAAAAAATGGGAAAATTTCCACATCTCTTGGTTTGGGCGAATGATAGCCTTCAAAATGAACTCCCTACCCAAACTGATATATGTATTCTCGGTCATTCCGTTTTGGATTCCTAAATCCTATTTATCCTTATTACAAAGGGCAATGTTTCATTTTATATGGCATGGTCATTCTCCACGAATCGCTAGATCAATATTAACACTACAAAGGCATAAAGGGGGACTATCGGTACCAAATTTATATAATTATTATATAGCTAGTCAGGTTAGGCAAATGGTGGCGTGGGGGGAGCGAGGTCCTCATGCTAGGTGGGCCCAAATAGAATTCCACATAATGAAACCATATCACCCAAGTGTCTTATTATGGGGCATGGGAAATAAACTGGACAGGGAACTACTGGATTTGGGCGCACTATCCTCTATTACCTCAAATCTCCATTTATGGAGATCTTTAACCAAACATTTTACCATGTTTCCATCAGCCTCGAGTTCTATGCCTATATTTGGTAACCCAGCATTCAAACCAGGGATAAACATTCCAAAAACATCCATATGGTCCACCAAGAACATTACATTTATCAAGGATCTTCTGGACCCGTTCACTGGGAAACTCTATTCATTTGAAACTTTAAAAGATCGTGTTGGCCTACTGGACACTCATTATCTACAATATCAGCAAATACGACACTTCGTAAACTCCATATCAACCTCAGAGTTTTCCAGACGTACTGAATTTGAAGCTATCTGGGAAGGGGGCCCTACACAAAAAGGTTTGATCTCCTCACTATATACATGGTTCAATGATCCAGTAAGAACCAACCCGGACTTCAGGCATAAATACATGCAGTATTGGGACCAAAGTCTGCAAACCAACACCAACATGGAATCCTGGTCAAAAATATGGGATAATGCTGCGAAAACATCAATTTGCACCCAAACCAAAGAAAACATTTACAAAATAATGATGATGTGGTACATAACACCGGAACGCATTCACAAATGGGACCCATCTTTACCATCAGTCTGCTGGAGAGAATGTGGTGGTACAGGCTCACTTCAACATATATTCTGGACTTGTCCCAAAATTCAAACTTACTGGACAGAGGTTCAAAATTTTATAAAACGCTACACAGAAATCGAGGTACCACTAGATCCATGGATATGCTTACTGGCTAAACCTATGCCAAAACTCAAAAATTCATCCTTGAAATTGCTTAACCACTTCCTGACGGCGGCAAGATGTTTAATATCTAAGCATTGGAAAGATGTTAACCCTCCTACAATATCTGAACTCCATGGTAGAATTAAGTATACATATAATTTAGAATATCTTACAGCCCGTCTGCAGGACAACTTGCTGGTTTTTGGAAAAATATGGGGTGATGTCTCTTTATAATAATTAAGGTATTTGTACTTTGCTTTAGATAAACAGTGAGCTGACATTACGCGACCGGCATAATCTCTCTCTATCTCTCGATCTATATCTTTCCTTTTTCTCTTTCCAATCTCACTCTGATCTGATCTATCCACTTACATGTTAGATATGGCCCCTTAGTTTACTAACATGCTACAGTTTTTGGTACAGATTAGCTGTGATGGCGAGTACTTAGTACCCTACAACAAAGTGCCTAAATTGTTGGTTTTTGGGACCAAAATGAGCTTAACTATGAGCCAACCCATAAAACTAAAAATCCTTTATAGCATTAAACCTAAAGGACGCCAATGAAACAAAAGAAACATTATTGCCAATATAGGAATTTTTATTGGTGTCACAGATTGGTTTGTATGAGAGTTTATATGGCTGTAAACATAATGCAATTGTATTGTCATGTGAGCTGGCTGTATATATGTTAAAGACAAAATAAAAATTTAAATAAAAAAAAAAAAAAAAAAAAAAAAAAAAAAAAAATACTTGCTCTACTTGCGTAACATATGTATTGCACTGTCCACATTTTTATTTTAGTGATTTTTCTATAGTAACAAAAGAGAAAATCCTTCTTAGGATGTTCTATTTTGGCTGGGTCTATCTTGAAGCCAATCCCGACATCATTTCCTCCCTTACTCTGTGTATTATTGCCCGCCCCCCTCCCAGTGTTCAGACACTCCCACCCAGGTCTGCAGTAGAAAGGGCATTGAGAATTATTGGCCAGTCAGTAAGGATCAGAGGTGCGGGAAGGGAAAACAGAAGCTAAAGAGGCTTCAGCTAATCAGGCTGCATTAGTTAAGTCTAAAGGGGAAAGTAAAGAAGAAAAAAAGAAAAACAGCATGCCCTGCAACTTCCTTTGTGTGGCAGATGTACCAAATAAGATCCAGGTAAACTGGGGAATGATGTTTTAAGGAGAAGGAAAATAAGAGTTATTCTTAACTTTTGGATTGCCTGGTTAGCATCCTTATTACTTGTTTACCAGATAAAAATAAAGAATTGATTTTTGATTTTATGCCCGACAGCTACTCTTTAAAGCCACCTTTCTCAGGAAGGGAGCCCAGACTGATTACTCTGCCTAGGGCCCTGTTTGGTTTTAAGTTGGCTTTGACACAGAGGTAATGTAGACTTTATTGTAAGGGCTCATTCACAGTGCGTTCCGCTCGCGTTAGCATTCGTGTTGGGGTATTTTTGTAGCGATTTATTTTTATTCCCGGCGCTTGGGTGGGAATTGCGTTTTTGTGAAAAGAGCTTTTCTGAGCTCTTTTCCCGAGCGTTTTTTAATTCACTCCCTGACGCAAGTCAGGAAGTGAACTCTTTGCTCCGGAAAATAATAAATACATTGTATTTATTCTTTAAAACGCGAATGCAATCGCCCCACATAGCAATTTTGTGAGCGTTTAGCGCTCTTCCTATATCTTCCATTATAGCAAAATTACCCGAAAAATGGTCCTGGCACCACTTTGCTGAACGCACAGATATGAACGCGCTGATGTGGACCTTCTCATAGACATTCATTTTTGCACAAGGGTTTTGAGGGCGATTTTAAAAATCTCCTGCGCTCGAAAAAGGCCAAAATGAACACAAATCAAATAATTTCTTATATTGCATAAAGGATATGAAGGATTGGACATTCAAGAGGCTTGAGGAATTCAAAAACTTTTTGAATTTTGTTCCAGATTTTGGGATTTATCCCTGCTCTACTTTTTTCAATCCCTATTGTGCACACATAGACTATTGCTGACAGCAACATGTAGTTTATACACTGCAGTCAAGCTGTCATAATTTCTCCTGAGGAATTATATTTAACAACTGATGCTAGTTATGTAGCTAGATCTGATTAACAAGCAGGAATATGTTTCTGGCAACCTGTCCTGCATTTACTAATATTAAATATAAGTATAATGGTAGTAATGTGACGTCTGAGATGTGGAGCCAGTTCCATCCCTGGGTAAGAACATTATGTGGTCATAATGTCATTTATAGCCGTGAGGAGAGAGGGCCACTTTATACTGTACAGTTGACAACCATTTGGAAACCTGTTTAACATTGATGATCTACTGTACTGTATAGCTAATATTGCACATGAATTGTAGGGTGTTATTCACTTTTGCAGCTCTGTCTAATGCTTGAATTTTGCCACTGGATTATATATATATATATATATATATATATATATATATATATATATGTTACACCATAAGCAGCTATCTGGCTAAAGCAATAATATAGTAATAATAATCACTCTCAAAGGATTAAACCACATACATTTAAAGTGTACCTGAGGCCATATGTGACCTGATGAGATAAACATATGTATGTACAGTGCAAAATATATTAATAACCAAGCTGTTTTACTTGTTTTATTTTGCTGACTGAAAAAGTTATTTTTTTAGGCATGGAAGTGACAGTTTCAGTCTTGTCTGTACCTTGTCGGGAATATAGTAAATATCAGTGATAAAGGAAAATGAATACTTACCTCTCTGAAATTTTCCTTTCCTGGTGCATTTCCATTACAGCATACTATGGGTTCTGGCCACGCCCCTGAACCCTATTGGACACCATAACTATAAATTTGTTTAGAGTATAACCCACGAGTATTCTAGTAACTACAGTCCTCCCCGTTTTGAGGGTGGGTCCGTATGCTGCCATGGAAATGCACCAGGAAAGGAAAATTTCCAATAGGTAAGTATTAATTTTCCTGTTTCCCTGCTGCTTCCATGGCAGCATACTATGGTATTTAACTAGCAAGAACAAACAGGGAGGGTAAAGTCCCTAATAAAGATTTTTGTTTTGTATTGAGATAATATGAGTTGTGATTGATTAATACAGTAGTCTTGGTACTGGGCTTCTTTTCTTGTATGCATAAGTAGTTTTCTCAGCCCGTTGGAGACACAACTATGTATAGTATGTCCCGTGCACAATAAAATGCAGGGAACTATAGCTCTAATTTGGTATGTGTTGTTCAAACAGGGAGGGTACAGTAACACTATTTCTTAACATTAGTAGGATCAGAAATGATTGATTTTCCCACATTTGAAGAGCTAAGGTTCAACTCTAATATTCAACAAAAGTACACTGTATGTCGAGGACCATCCTGCAGCTTTAAAGATTGGGCTGTATGCACACTGGCAAGAAATGCCCACAATGAAGTTATACTTCTGGTTGAGTGAGCTAATGTCTGACCAGGCAGGCTGGGGGGAGGGATGGAGGGGCGCACTTTGGTGTCTCAGCCTTGGGTGCTGGAGGACCTTGTCCCAGCTATGCTTTGGTTCATTGCAGCCACCTGTTATGCATGTGTAGTTAGTCAGTTTAAGGTCTATATGAACACAGCACTGGTGGAATTAAGGTGCAAAGTTTATATTGGGCCCCCTAAAGCACTCTATATATATATAGCAATATGTACAAAATACCAAAACCTGCCAAGGACAGCCAAAGTGCAAGAGATGTGTAAGCAGGGAACGGTGGCTTGTGTTAATTTTTTGATAATCAAGCACCCAAGCAGTAAATAATCTTAGCAGAACAGTGGGGTTGTTTCAATTGTGAGACATAATTTCGATTTTCATTGAGAAAAGAGAAACTAATGGCTCATCAGCACCACCTGTTGTAGAAATGTATAACAATATTAATTAGGTCAACAAAATCAAACATATATATAATGAGTTAAAATGACACTAAACTATATCCTCCCCCATGTATAATTGTGTCAGGACCGGCCCCACGGCACGCCTGCAGAGACAGGTCCTGACGGTTGTTGACCAAATTGAAACGAGGAGCAAGTCAAAACAATGCTGTTGCCTTCAACCACAATTTGTGAGGCTCAGCCACCACTAGCAGTTGTCTGTGAATGATACAGCTAGACACCATATACACACAGATTCCTGCACCGAAGGAGATCTGTCTCTGTCTATCAGCAAAAACTCGGTATACAGAGGCGCCAGAGTAGAGTAAAACGTTTTAAAAACCGCTTAAAAGGAGAGGGGGATGTTAAGGTGGACTCACCTCCCTCTTACAAAAAAAGAAAACTCACTTGAGTCTCAATAAACTAGAATTGTCAAGTAATTTATTCAACTCCACAAATGCAACGCGTTTCGCGGGCGTGACCCCGCTTCCTCAGGCAAAAATGGGAGCACAACTCAGTGGGTCAAGCAATAAGTTTGAGCGCCTCTGTCACAGAGGCGCTCAAACTTATTGCTTGACCCACTGAGTCAAGCAATATTCAATTTGTGGAGTTGAATAAATTACTTGACAATTCTATTTTATTGAGACTCAAGTGAGTTTTCTTTTTTTGTAAGAGGGAGGTGAGTCCACCTTAACATCCCCCTCTCATTTTTAGGCGGTTTTTAAAACGTTTTACTCTACTCTGGCGCCTCTGTATACCGAGTTTTTGCTGATCTTCAAGTCCACCCTGGGTGGAGGGGTGCATCCCCATCTACTATCTACAGAGAGCGACTTCTTAACCTGAGTGGGGTCAGGTCCTAATGCTCCCCACTTGCATTTAAAGTGGTTGCCTATTGGTAACCCGTGTTTGTGAGTATATATATACATAAAATTGTATTGAACTCTTCATTTTACCTGACAATACTGCACCATATTGGGCTCTCGATTCTCTTCTTGTTTTTAAGCACACTGTCTCTGTCTATGGCAATTATGACAATTTTGACAATTTAATGCACTGCTGTTGATCTTCACACACTCAGGATGGCGTTCAGGTATCTTGGGTTCGCCACAAGCTTTAGGCCAAAACTACAGGAATGCCACACACACAATTCAATCTCACATGGGTAGAAATGGAACAATCGAGCATACAATCTGGTACGGGTCTGTAACACCATACTTTGCAGTCTCTCTCTAGGAGATGTAAATTCTCTGCTTAGTACACAAAAGACTAACTTATTAAACAAAGATTTAATATTTCAAAAAGTGGAACAAATACTGAAAGAATAGGTCCGCACACTCTTGCAAGTTCCAGTGTAGTAATGGTTGTCATTCTGTCTGATTCCTTGTCCCTGTGGCCCCGAAACAGTCATTGGTGACTGGAATGCTGTAATATCAATGCTATGTGAATAAACTACACTGGAACTTGCAAGAGTGTGCCGACCTTTTGGATTTGGTTTCGGATTATGCATGGTCCTGCACCTGGTATTTTGCATGGTGTGCAACTCTTTTTTGGATATGTAAAAATGACAAAGACACACAACTAGACATTTGCTTATCAAGATAAAAGGAAATAAAACAGGAATAAAACTTAACCCTACATAACTCATTTCTGGCCATGGAAGGATATGAGTCTATCTGATCAGATCAGGGACTTCCTTTGGCTCAGGAAGTTACCTTCAGAGAAAGACGCTTACTGAGTTCTGAGAGTTGGTTCTTGTAGGGAAGAATGTACCCTGGGGCTACCCAAGCATCTAATCCCCAAATAATCCAATTTCCTCCTTGGTACATCTAGGCCCCACTTTTACATGTATGCACACAGCAGAGAGGTTCCTGCCTCTTCCACTCTCTCTGAGACACCAGGTCGCCTATTCACATGCTCATGCTACTTCCTATTCTACACACTGTCTATATACAAAACACCCGTCTAGACTTTTCAATTAGGTAAAGGTAAATTAATTGACTGCTAGCTAGGTGATATTTTTAAATGTCTTCATAGGCAGACTTCAAAGGAGATGCGAATGTCCAGCACTCTCTCCAAAGGAAATGAAATACAAGGCATAAGTTTACATAGGACCGTGTTTCACACATACAGCATACAAAACATAGACAAAAACGGATGACACAAGGACTACTACTAGAAAGCAAATATCAGCAGCATTGCTTAGAAAAAAATAGCTCTTTATTGAAAAACATGCAATTAAAATCACATGTCAGGAATGGGCTGGAGGCAACTACAGACCGTTGTTTCGAAGCGACATGCTTCTTTGTCAATGTGAGAAAACACGGAAAAGCCGCCGTGTGTACTGACAGCAAGGCGGCTGATTCCGCGTCCAACGCGGCGGTCCGCACGCGGAAGCGTGCCTCTAGTAACATGGCAGGACGCGGAGGAGCCGCCGCATGTACTGACAGTAAGGCGGCTGGTTCCGCGTCCAGCGAGGCGGTTTGCACGCAGCAGCGTGCATCTGGTGTGGCTGAGTCTGGTAGTTCACACAGGTTTAGGAATACGCGTGCGCGCGTTGAAGGGCAGAACTTTTATGATGGCCAAGGGGGGATCAGCTGACCAGGCCGGTCAGCTGACCTCAGAGCTGGTACCCATTGGTTGATCACTTAAGGGTGGCGCCAGAGAGCACTGCTCTATATATGGTTGCTGCTGGCCACTCTCAAATTGTCTGCCGTTGCGAACACTACGTGGAAGCACTCAGACCTTAGTCAGATCCTACAGTGTGTTTGAACCAGGAGGACCTGGGAATTCACACTGAGCCAGATTACTTGTGTTATCATTCTGTTATACTTCAGACTAGTTCCAGGGTGTAGAGACCACGGACCTCACACCCAAGACTAGGGTACTTGTGTTATCATTCTGTTATACTTCAGACTAGTTCCAGGGTGTAGAGACCACGGACCTCACACCCAAGACTAGGGAACTTGTGTTATCATTCTGTTATACTTCAGACTAGTTCCAGGGTGTAGCGACCACGGACCTCACACCCAAGACTAGGGAACTTGTGTTATCATTCTGTTATACATCAGACTAGTTCCAGGGTGTAGAGACCACGGACCTCACACCCAAGACTAGGCATTGTTTGATATTTGTTATGACCTGTTGATTTACTGACTATCCCTCTGCTTTCTGATTCGGTACCTACGCATATCTGATATTCCGTTGCTAAACCCTGCCTGCCTTGGATACCGAAGCATTAGCATTTGTGCTGATCACTCAGGGTTGTAACTAGAAATCACCAGGCCCCCTAACCTCGGGCTCTCCCCTCAACGTGCTCCCCCCCTGCATCAATCATCAGTGGCATAACACTGTAGGAGGGGATTCACTACAGTATCAGATCCCCCCCCCCCCCCCCCCCATGATCTATTCTAGAAAAGGTAAGGATTTATGGAAATTATGAAAAGCTACTGATTGGCATGAAGTTCAATCCTTGATTACAGTTCCTTTTTAAGGAAGCGGGGTGCAGGGGTGCTCATCCAGATTCCGGATATCGGGGTAACCCGGATATCCGACCATTTTTACGATATCCAGGTCAGATTCAATATTCCGGATTTCTATAGAAATCCGGATAGCTATCTGCGGATATTTGGCCGCATTACCTGGATATCTGCGGATATCAGGGATATCCAGATCCGAAATACTGTAACTAAGGTGATGATGTCCTGGAGCCAGAGGGCTCCCAGCAGAAGCCCTAGCAACCAATCACAGAGTGGAACCTTGACCAGCCCCACCTGACCTCATTGAGCCAATCAGAGGCCTCCCAGTTTAAGCCCTGGCACCCAATCACAGAAAGGAACACTGGCCAGCCCCCCTTGTATAATAAGGAGGGCTGCCATGATGAGACAGATCGTCCTGGCTTGCTGAATGCTTCCTGAGAGACATGATCCAGTGCTGGTGGCCTTCCTGTACACAGTTATAAACCTAAAGCTGTTCATTGATTAACCCCTTCACTACTCTATAGTAATCGTTAATTAGCTTGATTGATGTCTCATAGTGTGACAGTTAAGCTACGTACACACATACGACAGCGATCGTTCGTTGTGAACGACGAACGATCTTTTAATTGACAAAAGAACAACCTAGCTTTTAAAGGTGTGTAACGATCTGATTGTTTGTTAACGAACGATCCGGAACAACATCACATACTTTTCCTGGAAGTTACATCATAGCAAGTTCCGCCCGCATGTAACAAACGGTTCAAAACGTACGTTACACTGTAAAACTAACGTTATGCATATGACATAACTAAATTTCTATTTCATACTGTCGGTATGTAGTACAGCAACTAGATAATATAGTGTTGACAAAACATACAAAAATACACTTTGTCCTGTTAAAATAAAAATTATGGTACAATCATGCAGTATACAACGCGTCACTGGGCACAATCATAGAATGAACATTACATCGCGAGGGGAAAATGTAATGTGGTGTGACAAAACGAAGTGCGCATGTCTTGCCTGCTACGAACAACCGTTTCTTAATGATGTACTACTTTTGCTAATGATCGTCACTTAAAAAAATCCACCAGGACAGATCTTTCGTTTTTAACGATCTAGCTCGTCCATCATTTGACTTAATGATCGTTGGTTGTTTTTTTTAAACAATCGTCGTTTAAAATGATCAGGGAACGATTGTTTCAAACGACTATAGTCGCATGTGTGTACGCACCTTTGGAGTGTGTGCTGCACAGCTGCAGTGCTGCTTGGCCTAGGGCTTAACACAGTGATAAGCTCAGTGATTAACCCCTTCACTACTATCACTACACTATTGTTAAAGCATTAATGTGTTAGTGTGCACTAGTGTCTTCTCCTCTGCTGTCTGACTGTCACTCGGCACTTGCCAGTGCCACGTGTAACGTAGCACTTGTCACATGGCACGTGTCACGTGGCACTTGCCAAGTGTCACGTGGCGCGTGTCATGTGGCACTTGACATGTGTCACGTGGCACTTGGCACATGTCACGTGGCACTTGGCACGTGTCACGTGGCACTTGCCACGTGTCATGTGGCACTTGCCACATGGCACTTGGCATGTGTCACGTGTCACGCTGTTAGCCATACTATGTCAGAAAAAAAACATATATTAGTAGATAAATTCTTGCTCTACTTACATAAAATATGTATTGCACTGTCCACATTTTTATTTCAGTGAGTTTGATATAGTAAATAAAGAGAATTCTGTTTCTCTCATTTTTCATTTTGGAATCTCTGTGTCTGAAGCCAATCATAGTTACATAGTTACATAGTTATTTTGGTTGAAGAAAGACATACGTCCATCGAGTTCAACCAGTACAAAGTACAACTCCAGCCTGCTCCCTCACATATCCCTGTTGATCCAGAGGAAGGCGAAAAAACCCTTACAAGGCATGGTCCAATTAGCCCCAAAAGGGAAAAATTCCTTCCCGACTCCAGATGGCAATCAGATAAAATCCCTGGATCAACATCATTAGGCATTACCTAGTAATTGTAGCCATGGATGTCTTTCAATGCAAGGAAAGCATCTAAGCCCCCTTTAAATGCACATAGAGTTTGCCATAACGACTTTCTGTGGCAATGCATTCCACATCTTATGTCATGTCATTTCCTCCCTTCTCTCCTCTTTCTGATTAAGTATGCTTGCCCACTCTCCTCCCAGTCTTCAGACACTCCCACACAGCTCTGCTGTAAGATGTGCATCGTCACAAATCATTGTGTGACTTTGCAAACCTAGTTTGTTGTATGGATCAGATTTAAGCTGAGTCACTTTCTCAGCTTCTCAGCACAAGAAATATTGGCCAATCAGAGAGGAAAAGAGGTGTGGGAGGGGAAAATGGAAGTAAAGAAACTTCAGCCAATCAGGCTGCATTAGTTATGTCTGAGGGGGAAATGGGAGGAAAGTAAAGAAGAAGAAAAAAACAGCAAGCACTGCAACTTCCCTTTTGCAATAGATGCACCAAATAAGAGCCAGGGGACATGGTAAACTATATTCTATTGAGAAGAAAATTAATTTATAACTTTTGGATTGCCTTGTTAGCATCCTTATTTTTTGTTAACCCTATAAAAATAGAGAATTGTGTTTTGGCTTTATGCCTCACAGTTACATTTTAAAGGGACACTGTAGGGGGTCAGGGGAAAATGAGTTGAAGTTACCCGGGGTTTCTAATGGTCCCCCGCAGACATCCTGTGCCCACGCAGCCACTCCCCAATGCTCCGGCCCCGCCTCCGGTTCACTTCTGGAATTTCAGACTTTAAAGTCTGAAAACCACTGCGCCTGCGTTGCCATGTACTCGCTTCCCCTGATGTCACCAGGAGCACACGGCGCAGGCACAGACCATACTGGGGCTGCGCGGTATGCTCCTGGTGCCATCAGCGGGAGTGAGGACACGGCAACGCAGGTGCAGTGGTTTTCAGACTTTAAAGTCTGAAATTCTAGAAGTGTACCAGAGGCGGGGCTGGAGCATCGGGGAGTGGCTGCGCGGGTACAGGATGTCTGTGGGGGACCATTAGAAGCCCCGGGTAACTTCAACTCATTTTCCCCTGACCCTCTACAGTGTCCTTTTAAAGCGGTATCGTCACCATAAAAATCAAGTTTCAACAGCAACTGGTCTGAGTGTATTAAGTGATAAAGATGCTAATCCTGCATTCAAAACTTTCAAAACTTTTTCTGCTGTTATGATTTGTAGTTATCACATACTTAAGAAGCACTGGCCCTTTAGTAGTCGGTGCCAAAGAATTACATGCTGGGGCTTCTTTTTATCTATAATCTATTCCTCCTCTTCCCTTTATTTCCCTGCCAGCTCTTTATCTGAAACCTAATCCCCTACTCACTTGTGTTTACAAGCAAGGCTGAGGCGACTCAGCGATTGGAGGAGACAAGAAAAAAGTAAAGGGCAAAAATGACATCACGAGTTAGCCTTAACTGTGGGCAAAAGACATGGCCCCCACCAGGAACAGAATTCTCATCATTTACTATATAACATTCACTGAAATCAAAACGTGGACAGTATAATACATGTGTTATGTAAGTAGATCAAGTATTTATCTACTTATATGTGTGGTTTTTTTCCCTGGCATAGTATGGCTGATCATACTGCTTTAAGGTGCTCACTAATAATACAATATTTTTTGTCCAATCTTACTATTTCTATATAAAATGATGGACTGCGTCAAATATACGTTCAAAGTATATTCACTCAGTCTATCCCTCTACTACATAGGTTTGGTAAGATTGAACAAAAGAGATTGTATCATTATTGGGCACCATTACTTTAGAGTTACCACTTTTTTATTCATTTTAGTGTGATTGAGGTGCATGCACTTGCAGCTTTTGGATAGGCACAGCTGTGGTATAGACTGAAGAGAAAAGAGCAGAACGACCACATCAAAATGTTGTCCCTGTTGTCTGTTTATCTCTTTATTTCTCTTTTCATCTTTTCTGTGTGCTGTCTATTAGTCTAATGCTTCACTAGCTGTTTATCATAAACCCACATATCCTTATTTTCATGTCCTACCTGTGCCCAAACAGGCACCCTTCTGCTAGTTTATTTACTAAACAGGCACATGCAACTTGCCAGAATCAACTCTGAAAGGTATGATTCATTCACACTTCTCATGAAAGAAATATGAAAACTACAGTTCTATTATTGAGCTCCTGTTATTAAAATGATAACTTCCTATGTGCTATGCTGATCCTCTGGCTATAATTCTTTCTCACAACAAAGTCAGAATCAGATTTATTTCGCCAAATACAGCACACGCTATATTCGGAATTTTTTGTGGTACACATGGCATAGACATAGTACAGGAGGAGGACAAGAAGCACAAACACAGACAATTTACAACTGCAGTAATGATATACATGACAAACTGGGTCGTCGGTAAGGGTTCGTTCCTGCCGTGCAGGAGCAGTCCAACAATAATACTAATAATAGTACTAATAATAATAAAGATGATGGTGGCCCCAGTACAGTCTCTGGACAGTGAGAACAAGGGCGTGCAGGGGCGTGAGCTGATGGAGAGACCCCGCTAGGGCATGCCGGTAGGCGGGCCCGGTGGGGGAAGGTTGGAGTTGAGCAGCCGAACCGCTTGGGGGAAGAAGGTGTTCATCCGTCTGGTGGTTTTGCATGGTATGGACCTGTAGCGGCGGCCCAGTGGGAGCAGCTTGAAGTGGCGACTGTCTGGGTGGGAGGGGTCACGGGAGATCACAGTGGCCCTCTTCCTCATCCTAGCGGAGTGGAGGAGGTCAAGAGGTGGAAGAGGGGACCCGATGATTCTCTCTGCATCAGCTATGACTCTCTGCAGTTTGTGTTTGTCGCTGGCCGTTGCGCCCGCATACCAGACAATGACTGAGGAGCAGAGGATGGATTCTATAGTGGCAGTATAGAAGCTGGTCAGCAGTTCCCTGGGCATGCCGAATCTCTTCAGCTGGCGCAGGAAGAACAATCTCTGCTGTGATTTCTTCTGTATTATGGAGGTGTTCTGCCCCCACTTCAGGTTGTTAGTGAGAGTCGTGCCGAGGAACCGCACCGATGTCACCCTAGAGACTTCGGTACCCCCAATGAGGATAGGTAGGAGGGGGGGAGGGTTCCTCCTGAAGTCTACGACTAGTTCAACAGTCTTTGCGGCATAGAGAACTAGGTTATTTGCTCTGCACCAGTTGCAGATTCGCTCAACTTCGCTGCGGTACTCATGCTCGCCGTTGCTGCTAATTAGGCCAATGATGGTGGTGTCGTCTGCAAATTTGATGACTTTCACAGAGTCAGCGGATGATATGCAATTGTTGGTATAGAGGGAGAACAGTAGTGGTGACAATACACAGCCTTGTGGAGCCCCAGTATTGGTGGTTCTGACGCTGGAGTAGCAGCTGCCGAGCTTCACTTGTTGCGTTCTGTTGGTCAGGAAGTCCTTGATCCATGCTCGGAGCGTGGGATCTACTCCGAGCTGCGCCAGATTGGTGAGCAGGATGTCTGGGCAGATCGTGTTGAACGCCGAGCTAAAATCCAGAAACAAGATCCTAGCATAGGAGACAGGGTTGTCAAGGTGCTCCATGATGTATGCCAGGCTGGCATTGATGGCGTCCTCCACGGATCTGTTTGCCCTATAAGCAAATTGGAGCTGGTCGAGGTGAGCGTCCGTGTGTCTCTTCAGGTGGGCAAGGACCAGCCGCTCAAGGAGCTTCATAATGTTGGAGGTTAGGGCCACTGGTCGGAAGTTGTTGTGCTCAGTGCTGCCGGGTTTTTTGGGGACTGGTACAATTGCGGACCGCTTGAAACAGGAGGGGACTGTACCGTCCGATAGTGACCGCTCGAATAAGGTGGTGAGCACAGGAGCTAACTGATCAGCACAGGTTCTCAGGCAGATAGATGACACTCCATCCGGGCCAGAAGACTTCCTGGGATTCAGCTTACGGAGGTGCCGGAGTACCTCTAATTCAAGGGTCCCCAAACGTTTTGGGTCGAGGGCCGGGTCAACATACTTCAGACTGCTGGGGGGCCGGAACATATATAAAATAATGTACAAGTCTTTACGGGCCAGACAGGGAAGCATACCCAGGTGACAACCTGCAGTCCAATTGAACAACAGTGTCACCTGATGTGGAATTTGATTGGAAACCAGCAAATTACTGCTTTCTGGCTTCATTCTATATGCGGACCACCAATATTTAAAGATGTAGCTGACTGCATCTATAATACATTTTGTGTGTGGGGGGCCGGTAAAAAAGCCCCAGGGGGCCACATTCGGCCCGCGGGCCTTAGTTTGAGGACCACTGCTCTAATTCATGGACAGTAACAGGAGCCAGGGTGCCGAGTTCATCCGAGGGGGGGTTCACCTTGGCCGTGGCTGTATGGTCCCCCTGCTGGTTAGGTAGTTGCTCGAACCTGCAGTAGAACTCATTGAGCTCCTCCGCCAGCCGAAGGCTTGGGGTCGCAGGCTGAGGTGCAGGTTTGAAGTTTGTGGCTGCTCTCAGACCCTTCCATACCTCCCGTGTGTTGTTTGATTGGAGGCAGAGCCCGAGCTTGTCGGAGTAGGCCCTTTTTGCTGATCGCAGTTCTCTTTTCAGTGCGTACCTGGCCTCTCTATATTTCTCAGGGGAGCCGGACCTGTGCGCTTTCTCTTTGCATTTCCGAAGTCAGCGGAGCTTGTCGTTAAACCAAGGCTTGTTGTTGGGGAAAATCCTGAATGTCTTGGATGGGATACATGCTTCCTCACAGAAACTAATGTAGGAGGTAACGTTCTCGGCCCATTCATCAAGGGAGGGTGCCTCCAGCGTCGACCAGTCTGTGGTGTCAAAACAGGCTTGGAGTTCCAGTTTTGCTTCTGCTGTCCATTTTTTGATGGTTTTGACAGTGGGCTTTGAGGTCTCCAGGAGCCGCCTGTAAGTAGGGATCAGGTGGATTGTGTTGTGGTCGGAGTTTCCCAGAGGGGCTCCTAGGGTGGCCTTGTATGCCTTCTTCTGGACCGTGTAGCAGTGGTCCAGGGTGTTACAGTTTCTGGTAGGGCAGGTTATGTGCTGCTTGTAGCGGGGCAGCTCATGTCTTAGGTTCGCCTTGTTGAAGTCGCCCAGGATGATGATTAGAGCCTCAGGGAAGGATGTTTCCCACCGCGAGATATAGTCACTGAGGGCTTGCAGTGCATTCTTGGAGCATGCATTGGGAGGTATATAGACCCCAACGAGGACAAGGGAAGAGAACTCCCTGGGGGAGTATTGAGGCCTGCAGTTTATGGCCAGAAACTCAACGTCTGGGGTACAGGTCTTGTTGAGGGTGGTGATGTTGGAGCACCAGGAGGTGTTGATATAAAAGCAGATGCCCCCACCTCTCGTTTTCCCCGAGAGGGCCACGTCACGGTCTGCTCTTAGGAGATTGTAGCCTGGTACAAGTAGAGAGTTGTCCGGGATGCTGTCACTCAGCCAGGTCTCCGTAAAACAGAGAACAGGGGTGTTCTTACTGATCTGGGGTTTGCTACCCAGTAGGAGGAGCAGCTCGTCCAGTTTGTTTGGAAGTGAGCAGACATTTGCAAGTAGGATGGCAGGGATGGGAGAGCGTAGACCTTTCCTTTTGAGTCGGACCATGGCCCCTGCCCTCCTACCTCTGTGGCGACGTTTGTTCGGTGCTCGCTTGGAGACGAGGTATTTGATATGGGCGGTGACAGCATCCCACAGGGTGGAGCCCCATGGGGGCTTGGGGCTGTCCGGGGGTTCCCATTTAAGGAGGGCCTCTCTGGATAGGGTGGCAGTATTTAGTGACCGTTCTGAACCCATGGCACAGATGGGAGGGGTGTTTGAATTCAGGGCAGAGGGAGGCCAGGGCTGGTTGCGTGGAGCAGGGCAGCGGAGTCGAAAGGCTGGTGGAGGGTCTCGACGGGCAGCAAGCACCCCTGGGACGGGTAGTGGGTCTCAAGGAACGGTGCAGAGTCAGACTGTGACCTGCTTGGCACCGGGAAGACGCAGCACAGTGTATGATTCCGGTAGGTGATGTGGAGCAGACAGCACAGCGCAGTGAGTAGGGCACAGGTAGATAGTATTGGGCAGGCAGCACATGCACAGTGTGAGGCCCTGGTGGATGGTATGGAGGCACAAAAGGATGGTGTGGAGCAGGCAGCACAGTATGTTGCACACAAGATGGTGTGGACGGGCAGTATGTTGCACACAAGATGGTGTGGACGGGCAGCACAGCACAGTGTGTGGACCAGGTAGGTGGTGTGGAATGGAGCCAGCACGCAGTACAAGGCACTCGTAGGTGGTATGGAGCGGGCCCCGTAGATGGTATGGGGCGGGCAGCACGGCACAGAATAGGTGTTTTGGAGCGGTCAGTCCAGCACAGCGTGTGAACCAAGTAGATGGTTGGAGCAGGTAGCACTGCACAGTATAAGGCCAGGGTCGATGGAGCAGGCAGCACAGCTCAGTGTAAGGCCCAGGTAGATTATGAGGGGCAGGCAGCACAGCACAGAGGGGCAGGCAGCACAGCACAGAGGGCCCAGGTAGAGTATGAGGGGCCGGCAGCACAGCATAGAGGGCCCAAGTAGATTATGAGGGGCAGGCAGCACAGCATAGAGGGCCCAAGTAGATTATGAGGGGCAGGCAGCACAGCACAAAGGGGATGGTATGGCAGGTAGCACAGCACAGATGAGTAGATAGTAAGGAGCAGGCATCACAGTAAGGGGCGCAGATGGATGATATGGAGCAGGCAGCGGGCTGAGCAAGGACAGGATGGAGGGGTGCCAGTTCCAGCAGAAGTGTAGGTGCAAGCAATGGGACTCACCCTGTATGAGTTGGCACAGGCAGGAGGATCTGTAGCCGCTGGAGGAAGTGTGCCTGGAGGGGGAGGCTGATCATGGGAACCCCAGATCCTAGAGGCTGGTCGCTGAAATCCCTGACCTGCGGAGTCCACCCGAGGGGAGGCAAAGCATTGGGAGCCTTGTGGCGAGGAGGCTCTCTCTGGATGAGAGGGCCGGGCGGGCGGGCCCAGCCAAGAGATGCGGTGCAGAGGCGATCCGAGGTGGAGGTCCTGCGTGGGACCACGTGGTGTGGAGTCGGGAAGAGGCTGGAGCTGCAGCAGTCTGGCTAGCCGAGGCGGAGGACCAGCGTGGGACCACGTGGTGGAGGCTGGGGTTGCAGCGGCGGCAGTCCGGCGAGCCGAGGTGGAAGGCCTGCGTGGGACCACGTGGTGGAGGCTGGGGTTGCAGCGGCGGCAGTCCGGCGAGCCGAGGTGGAAGGCCTGCGTGGGACCACGTGCTGGAGGCTGAGGTAGCAGCGGCGGCAGTCCGGCGAGCCGAGGTGGAAGGCCTGCGTGGGACCACGTGGTGGAGGCTGAGGTAGCAGCGGCAGCAGTCCGGCGAGCCGAGGTGGAAGGGCTGCGTGGGACCACGTGGTGGAGGCTGAGGTAGCAGCGGCGGCAGTCCGGCGAGCCGAGGTGGAAGGCCTGCGTGGGACCACGTGGTGGAGTCAGGTGAGTGGCTGGAGCCGCGGGCAGGAGTTGCAGCGGCGACCGGGATGCTTCTGCGGCAGGAGCGGAAGTCCGCAGTCTGATCAGCGGCAGTCAGGACCGGAGCAGTGGCAGCAGCAGCAGGCAGACCGGAGCAGTGGCGAGATCAGATGGAGCTGGAGGCCATCGGGTGAGTGCAGCCAGAGAGCCCTTACCTAAGTTAAACTAAATCTAAACCTAAATCTAAATACATCAGCTAAAGCACAAAACAAAAAAACAATCACCTAAGCTGTCCACTACTATTTTTGTAGCCAGAAAACTATGGAAAAGCACACTATTTACAGAGCCATGTGACCGAGGCGACCTGCTGGGGCGCCATCTTGGTCTTTTGGCATGGAACCCACTAAAAAGCGCAAAGCACTATCGCAATCACTAGCGATTTGTGATAGCGTTATGCAAGCAATTTGGTGAGCGTTTTCCCCGCTCCTATACAATTCATTAGAATGGAAACACTCCAAAAATGCTGCATGTCCTGCGATTGTGATTTCCTTAATCGCAATCGCTGTAGTGGAATCTGTCCTATCCATTTACATTGGCAGAGCGTTTAGGGAAATCGCTAAAAAAAACGCTCTATTGGGTTCCAGGCCTAAAGGCGTTATGGACCCCAATGTGAGTTTTATATTAAGACCCCTCGAGCACTCTATACATAACAACTTTCTGGTTAGCCCCTCTGGTCCATGGCCCCCGTTGTGGTCACAACCTCTGTATCCCCTCTTGCAATGCCATTGATTCTTCCTACATCATATGACAAGAAAAATAACATTTATATCATGCTTTTCTCCTGGTGGACGCAAAGCGCCAGAGCTTCAGCCACTAGGACATACTCTATAGGCAGCAGCAGTGTTAGGGAGCCTTGCCCAATGTCTCCTACTGAATAGGTGCTAGCTCACTGGCCAGGAAGAGCAGAGATTCAAACCCAGGTCTCCTGTGTCAGAGACAAAGCCCTTTACCAGTACACTATATGCCTTTAACAGATAGTTCAGATCAAGTGTAATGTTTCTGGTCTTAATGTGTCCTCCAGGTGAATAATTTAAAAAAATCACATAGTCTAAAGAATAGCTTTGCAGTCTGGAAAATAAGTTCATTAATAGGAGCACCTTTACGTCTCTAGACACATTCATTTTAAACTCCAAATGTTACTATTTTGAATTAAAATCAATGCTACAAAGCTGGAAGGTGACAATTAAGGATAAGCGAGAGAGAGTGTACTCACTACTAGAGATAGCCTGAACCTTCGATTTTCGGTTCGTGAACCGGGTTCTCGAACCTCTTGCGAAAGTTCGGTTCACGCGAACTTTCACGAACCGCAATAGACTTCAACAGTGGCGTAGGGACCGGGGTCGCAACGGTCGCCTTGGCGACCGGGCCCGGCTCCTAAAGAGGTGGGGGAGGGGCCCGGGGGGCCCATGTGTTCGTGCGCTATTAGGAGGGGGGGGCGCTGTAATGGAGGGGGGGAGCCGCAGCTGCGGGGAGGGCAGCCCGACCTCTACCTCCCTTCCTCTCCCCGGGCCCCCCCCCCCCCCCCTCAGATGCAGAGTGACGCGCACGGAAGCGCTGAAGGCAGAACTCACCTCCCTGCGTTCCAATCGCCGCTGGTCTCCTCTCTGCATAGATGCTGTTACACACGCAGCTTCCGGCTAAACAGGAAGCTGCGTGTGTAACAGCATCTATGCAGAGCGGGAGGAGACCAGCGGCGATTGGAACCAGGGACGGAGGTGAGTTCCGCCTACAGCGCTTCCGTGCGCGTCACTCTGCATCTGAGGGGGGGGGGGCCTGGGAGAGGAAGGGAGGGAGAGGTCGGGCTGCCCTCCCCGCGGCTCCGGCTCCCCCCCTCCATTATGTGGGGGCAGCTACCTACCTAATCTATTCTGGGGGGGGCAGCTACCTACCTAATCTATTCTGGGGGGGCAGCTACCTACCTAATCTATCCTGGGGGGGCAGCCACCTACCTAATCTATCCTGGGGGGGGCAGCTACCTACCTAATCTATTCTGGGGGGGGCAGCTACCTACCTAATCTATCCTGGGGGGGCAGCTACCTACCTAATCTACCCTGGGGGGGCAGCTACCTACCTAATCTATCCTGGGGGGGCAGCTACCTACCTAATCTATCCTGGGGGGGGGCAGCTACCTACCTAATCTATTCTGGGGGGGCAGCTACCTACCTAATCTATCCTGGGGGGCAGCTACCTACCTAATCTATCCTGGGGGGGCATCCACCTACCTAATCTATCCTGGGGGGGCAGCTACCTACCTAATCTATCCTGGGGCGGCAGCTACCTACCTAATCTATCCTGGGGGGGGGGGGGCAGCTACCTAATCTATCCGGGGGGGGCAGCTACCTACCTAATCTATTCTGGGGGAGCAGCTACCTACCTAATCTATTCTGGGGGGGCAGCTACCTACCTAATCTATCCTGGGGTGGCAGCTACCTACCTAATCTATCCTGGGGGGGCAGCTACCTACCTAATCTATCCTGGGGGGGGACAGCTACCTAATCTATCCTGGGGGGGGGGGGCAGCTACCTAATCTATCCTGGGGGGGGGGCAGCTACCGAATCTATCCTGGGGGGGGGACAGCTACCTAATCTATCCTGGGGGGGGCAGCTACCTAATCTATCCTGGGGGTGGCAGCTACCTAATTTATCGTGGGGGGCAGCTACCTAATCTATCCTGGGGGGCAGCTACCTAATCTATCCTGGGGGCAGCTACCTAATCTATCCTGGGGGGCAGCTACCTAATCTAACCTATACTGGGGGCAGCTACCTAATCTAACCTATACTGGGGGGCACCTACCTAATCTAACCTATACTGGGGGGCACCTACCTAATCTAACCTATACTGGGGGTTACCTACCTATCTAACCTATACTGGGGGGCAGCTACCGAATCTAACCTATACTGGGGGGCAGCTACCTAATCTACCCTATACTGGGGGGCACCTACCTCATCTAACCTTATACTGGGGGACACCTACCTCATCTAACCTTATACTGGGGGGCACCTACCTCATCTAACTTATACTGGGGGGCAGCTACCTAATATAACCTATACTGGGGGGCACCTACCTATCTAACCTATACTGGGGCACTTACTTATCTAACCTGTATTGGGGGCACCTAGCTAGCCTATACAGGTGGCAACTATACTGGCTACCTATATTGGAGGCACCTACCTAACTAACCTATACTGGGGGCACCTACCTATCTAACCTATGCTAGCGGCGCCTGCCTATCTAACCTATACTGGGGGCAACTATACTGGCTACCTATGCTGGAGACACCTACCTGGCTAACCTATACCGGGGGCAACTATACCGGCTTACCTATGCCTGGCTACCTATACTGGGGGGACCTGTAGCTGGCTATAGGGATTCGGATATGTGTGTGTGTCGGGTGTTGCCGGGGGAGGGGGGCTGTTGTCGCCGGGGGGGGGGCTGTTGGGGGGGCTGTTGGGGGGGGGCCACATCCAGATTCCGCATCGGGGCCCAGAGGTTTCTAGCTACGCCACTGGACTTCAATGGGGAGGCGAACTTTGAAAACTAGAAAAATTTATGCCTGCCAGAAAAGTGATGGAAAAGATGTTTCAAGGGGTCTAACACCTGGAGGGGGGCATGGCGGAGTGGGATAGACGCCAAAAGTCCCGGGAAAAAATCTGGAATTGACGCAAAGCAGCGTTTTAAGTGCAGAAATCACATTGAATGCTACATTGCAGGTCTAAAGTGCTTTAAAACATCTTGCATGTGTATACATCAATCAGGGAGTGTAATTACAGTACTGCTTCACTCTGACACGTTGTGATGGCCGTGCTGGACTGGTGCGCACCATGGCGAGATTGCTCTTCCTCACTCAGTGATGTCAGGTAATGTCTGACTGCCTTATTAATTTTCTATGGTTCTTTCTCTACCACTGTTAAAGCTTACATCTATTTTTTTAAATACTTGTTCTGCTTGCTGTTCAGTACCTGCATCGAGAATCTTTTATGAAGGGCAAGTCTGCCATTGCGAGTGACCACAGGTAATGGTCAGGGAATCCTGGTTCGATTCCGGTCCGGAGTGGGAGCCTAAGAAATGGCTACCACCACCACACATCCATGGAAGGCAGCAGGCACGCTGTGGGCAAAGGAGCAGGAATGGCTACCACACACATCCAAGGAAGGCAGCAGGCACGCTGTGGGCAAAGGAGCAGGAACGGTTACCACCACACATCCAAGGAAGGCAGCAGGCATGGCATGCACGTCCCAAGGCAGTGACCAAAAATAACAATACAGGAGCACTTTCAAGGCCCTGCTGTATATGAGATGACTCAACTTTCAATCCTTTAATGAGAATCTGTTATGGTCTGCCATCCATTCAAGTGAAAGGTATGCACTGACTGCCAGGTATAATACAATGTGAAGATGCAGTGAAAGGTATGCAGTGAATGCAAACAGCTGTTTGTGTAGTGACGTCCGTGCTGGACTGGTGCCCACCATGACGAGAGTGCAGGTGATGGCGGCTTTCCAGCCCATATGGTCGCCGGGCTGAGGTAGCTGAATGACAGAACAGTGACTGTCAAGCTGATCAAATTTGGTCTGTCCACAATGAAGCAACGACCTTATTATCTTTGGTGTGCCACCCCCCGAGACACTCATATAGCCGGCGGTCATTGCTGCATTGTGATACGCAAGCTCCTTCACTGCGGCAAAGTAATAATCACGAAGGGGAATGGGCACATGTACATGCCTTTTATTTTGTTGTTGCAGCTGCACGTCGAGCAGCACAAGCCCCCTGTGACTCCTGCTGAGGCTGCCGCCTCCTCTTCCTCCAAAGAAACACCTTCCTCATCATCCGAGTCTGACTCCTCTTCCTCACACGACTCTTCCTCCTCCTCCCCCCTCTGTGCTGCCGCAGGTGTTGTGGAAACATCTGGTTCTGTTGAAAATTGCTGCCACAACTGTTCCTCCCATAACTGTTCCCCTTTATGCTCCTCCACAGCTTGATCTACCTCTCTACGTACAGCACGCTCCAGGAAGTAAGCGTACAGGATCAAGTTGCTGATGGTTCACTGCGACTCACCAGGTTGGTCACCTCCTTAAACGGCCGCATGAGCCTGCATGCATTTCGCATCAGTGTCCAGATGTTGGGCCAGAACATCCCCATCTCCCTAGATTGTGTCCTTTTACTGTAATTGTACAGGTACTGGGTGACGTTTTCTCCTGTTCTAGCAGTTAAGAGTAGGGATGCTCGCTGGATTCTTAATTCCGCGATTCCGGCAGGAATTAAGTCATTTCCGATTCCGACGGTCGGAATGGAATTGCTAAACCTCTAAAACGGAATTCCACGGAATTTTTTTTAATTCCGCAGAATTTTCCGGAATTAAAAGAAAAACTCCCTCTCTCTCCCTCTCTCTCCCTTTCCCTCCCTCTTCCTCCCTCTCCCTCCCTCCCTCTCCCTTCCTCTCTCTCTCTCTCTCTCTCCCCTCTCTCTCTCTCTCTCTCTCCTCACTCTCCCTCCCTCTCCCTCTCTCTCCCTCCCTCTCTCTCCCTCCCTCTCCCTCTCTCTCCCTCCCTCTCCCCCCTCCCTCCCTCTCTCTCCCTCTCTCTCTCCCTCTCTCTCCCTCTCCCTCCCTCCCTCCCTCCCTCTCCCTCTCTCTCCCTCTCTCTCCCTCTCCCTTCCTCTCTCTCCCTCTCCCTCCCCTCTCTCTCTCTCCTCTCTCTCCCTCCCTCTCCCTCTCCCTCTCTCCTCCCTCACCCTCCCTCTCCCTCTCTCTCCCTCTCTCTCCCTCTCTCTCCCTCTCTCTCCCTCTCTCTCCCTCTCTCTCTCCTTCCCTTCCTCTCTCTTCCTCTCCCTCCCTTTCTCTCTCCCTCTCCCTCCCCTCTCTCTCTCCCTCTCCCTCTCTCTCTCCCTCTCTCTCTCCCTCTCCCTCTCTCTCTCCCTCTCCCTCTCCTCTCTCCCCCTCCCTCTCTCTCCCTCTCTCTCCCTCTCTCTCTCTCTCCCTCCCTCTCCTTCTCTCTCTCTCTCTCTCCCTCTCTCCCCCTCTCTCTCTCCCTTCCTTCTACACTGCAGCAAATATGCACCTGTGAGGACATCCAGGATTTTACCTCCACAGATGAGGAGAGGAAACTCTACATCCTACTGGGGGAGGAGGAAACAACCGTCAAATAGCTGCCCGATATGTCACAGCCTGCCACCAACTGAGAGGAACATGATACCACATGGACTGTATTCCCCCAATACCCCCCTATGGACTGTATATCCCAGCCCCCCATATTGTCCCTTACACCCTCCACACACCTATGGACTATATACCCCAACCCCCTATATCCTTTCCTTATTCCACAATCCCCCCTCCCAATGTTAATGTTTTGTTTTGCTTTGGCAATGCTAAATGTATTTGGTCCTGCCAATAAAGCTTTTTGGGATTTGTATCTCTCTCTCTCTCTCCCTCCCTCTCTATCATCTTCTGGTATCATCTTCCAGGGAATTGTAGTTTTTTCAAAAGCCAGCTTACATACCATGGCTGGGAATTGAACCCAGGCTGGGCTGGGAATTGAAAGCCAGGCTGGGCTGGAAATTGAACCCAGGTCTCAGTGTGTGGTAGGCAACTGACTTAACCGCTATACCACCAACAACACTACATGCTGAAGCCAGCCTAGCATGTACCATTATGATCAATCCAAGAGAAAAAGTAGCATGTCAAAAGCCAACTCACTATGGCTGGGAATTGAACCCAGGCTGGGCATTGAACCCAGGTCTCAGTGTGTGGTAGGCAACTGACTTAACCACTATACCACCAACAACACTACATGCTGAAGCCAGCCTAGCATGTACCATTATGATCAATCCAAGAGAAAAAGTAGCATGTCAAAAGCCAACTCACCATGGCTGGGAATTGAACCCAGGCTGGGCATTGAACCAGGTCTCAGTGTGTGGTAGGCAACTGACTTAACCGCTATACCACCAACAACACTACATGCTGAAGCCAGCCTAGCATGTACCATTGTGATATACCCAAAAGAAAAATGAGCGCTCTCTCTCTCTCTCTCTTTCTCTAGGACTTGATGCCATTGAACTGAATTTTCAGCTTAAAACCATCAACGGATACCGGCAGAATTTCACAGGCATTTTCGGAATTCCGCCAGATTGAAAAGCAATTCCGTTCCAACCAAACGGAACGGAATGAGCAATTTCCGCCTAAAAATTCTGAAAAAGACAATTCCGCGGAAAGTGGTGACCATCCCTACTAAAGAGAGAGAGAGAGAGAGAGAGAGAGAGAGATGAATCTACCTGGCTATCTGGGGTTCTCTTCGGACAACTGTTGACACAAAAGGCAAGGCCATGCCTGCTGCTACAAATCCTTAAGCAAGCTAATTTTTCTCTTGGATTGATCATAATGGTACATGCTAGGCTGGCTTCAGCATGTAGTGTTGGTGGTATAGTGGTTAAGTCAGTTACCTACCACACACTGAGACCTGGGTTCAATTCCCAGCCACAGTGAGTTGGCTTTTAACACGCTACAAATCCTTAAGCGTCTCCTAAAATCCATCCCCTCGTCCACGCCGTGGGAGACGGGCAACGTCACACGTAGGGAATTGCCTATGGGGGCGAAGTACAGTGGGAACTTCGTGTGTCCCGTGACCGCTACGGTAGCTGTGAAGGCCCTGGAGGAATCCTGAAAGTGACGGCTAACGGGGCTCTGGTAAAAAGTCCTTGATCAGCAGATGTGGCGGAGAGGGAGTCCCTTGGAACGGCACTGACGGTGTAAAAGGCACCCTTTTCTCTGGGGTCAGTAAGAGAAACCGCTGCCTTGCGGAGAGGAATTCCTCAAAGGCTAAGGGATAAAACCCTGACAGAAAATAAGGCATGCCCAGAGGCCAAAAGGAGGCAACCCCTCCATTGGGCTAGGGGACTGTGGGCCAATCACCCGCATACCCAAAAATAAATGATTACAGAAACCTCAACAAAGAAAAGAAACCGGACTGATGAACTGAAGACGATTTTTGGCTTGAAAACGGTCACGAAAGTTGGTTTTTGGAATATAAGGACGCTAAGACAAACCGGGAAATTAAAGCAAGTGTGCTCTGAGATGATAAATTACAAGCTTGACATCTTAGGCTTGAGCGAGGTGCGTTGGAAAAACCATGGAGAACTTAAGACCCAAGAAGGACCCATCTTTCTTTATTCTGGCAACGAGGAAGGCAAAGACCACTTAGAAGGTGTTGGAATACTTCTAAGCAAGAGAGCAAAAAGGAGCTTGATCAAATGGGAACCCATCTCAGGGAGAATCATAACTGCTCGCTTCAAAACAAATATTAGAAATATAACAGTAGTTCAATGTTATGCCCCAACAGACACCTCAACTACTGAAGAGAAAGACCAGTTTTATACCAAACTACAAGAAACCTTTGACAAACAAAAGAAGAAAGACCTTGTCATTATGATGGGTGACCTAAATGCAAAAATAGGTTCCGACAATGAAGGAATGGAACACATTATGGGATCTCATGGTGTAGGAGACCAGAATGAAAATGGAGGAAGATTAGTAAATTTTTGTGCTGAAAAAGATCTTGTGATAGGTGGTACCATCTTTCCACACAAATTATGCCACAAGGTAACCTGGGTCTCACCCGACGGCACTACAGCAAATCAGATAGACCATATAGCCATCGCCAGGAAGTGGAGAAGATCTCTGCTGGATGTACGAAACAAGAGGGGAGCAGATGTGGGAAGTGACCATCACCTTGTCACTGCCACCTTCCGAATGAAGATCAAAACAGTAAAGATGTTATCACAAAGACATCCAAGGAGATACGACATACTAAAACTCCAAGACCAGGACAAAAAGCTAGAGTACAGAACAAAACTTCATAACCGATTTGAGGCACTTCGTGAGTTGGTGGAGGTGGCTGAGAACGACACTGCCGAGACTAGATGGACCAAAGTAAAGGAAGTGTACACAGAGACCTGTGAAGAAGTACTAGGCTTTAGGGAGCAGGGAAGGAAGGACTGGATGTCAAATGATACGTGGCAGAAAATTAAAGCAAGGAAAGAAACAAAGCTAAAGCTAAATTCCTGCAAAACAAGAGGCCAAAAGGCAATCCTCCAAGGGAAATACAACGAACAAGATCGAGAAATCAAAAAAAGTGCCAGAAGAGACCGAAGGCTCTGGGTAGATGAGCAGGCCCAAAAAGCTGAAAAGGCAGCAAAAATAGGAGACCTTAGAACACTGTACAATATAACTAAAGTTCTGTCAAAGAGGAAAGACAGAACAGGAAGTCATGTCAAGGATAAAGGTGGAGCAATCCTTACAAATGAGAGAGAACAGCTTCAAAGATGGAAGGAACACTTCCAGGAAGTTTTGAATAAGGATTGTAGAGAAAGCGGCCAACAATTTGAACAAGAACACCCAGAATGCAAGGAACACGACCCAAACATAAACACCGAAGCACCAAGGAAAGAAGAAATCATCAAGGCCATAGAGAAGCTGAAAAGCGGAAAAGCTCCCGGGCTCGATAACATTACAGCAGAAATGTTAAAAGAAGATGTTGAAATTTCAGCTGCACTTTTACAGCCACTGTTTGAGAAAATCTGGGAGGAGCATCAAATTCCCGCAGACTGGAAAAAGGGTGTCCTTGTGAAGCTGCCAAAGAAGGGTGATACAACGGTGTGTGATAATTGGCGGGGGATCACATTACTTTCTATTCCCAGCAAAGTATTCACAAGAATTTTACTAGATCGAGTGAAAGACCACGTGGATCAAAAACTCAGGAGAGAACAAGCTGGTTTCCGCAAAAACAGATCTTGCACAGACCAAATAAACACACTGCGCATTATAATAGAGCAATGTCTGGAACTAGGAGTCCCACTGTATTTGGTCTTCATAGATTTTCTCAGGGCATTTGACTCCTTGGAAAGAATGTCCATGTGGAAATCCTTAGAGAAATACGGAATACCAAGAAACCTCATAATTCTTATAAAACAATTTTATGAGGACTATACATGCCAAGTTGTTCACAATGGCATGCTAAGCGATCCAATAGAAGTCAACACAGGAGTCAAACAGGGGTGCGGCCCTCTCCCCCACTATATTCCTGATAGTAATGGATCTGGTCATGAGGAAGACATGTCTTGGAAACAGAACTGGACTACAATGGGGGCTGACACAACATATAGAGGATCTCGACTTTGCAGACGATGTTTGCTTACTCTCACAAAGTTTCCAACATATGGAAATAAAGTTAGCCCACCTACTAGAGGAGAGCCAGAGGGTAGGTCTGATGATTAACTGCAAGAAAACTAAAGAGATGAGATTAAACAGCAATGTTGATCCTAAACGAAAGTTCCAGGTGTATGGAAAACCTTTAGATACTGTGACTGAGTTTCAGTATCTGGGCAGCCTGATGACAATGAATGGTGGTGCCAGTGCGGATGCCAAAAGTCGAATCAAAAAGGCAAACGCAGCCTTCGTACAACTGTACCAAATTTGGAGATCCCATGATATTTCCACGAAAACCAAACTGAGAATATTCCAAAGTAATGTGAAGACAGTCCTCCTGTATGGATGTGAGACATGGAAGGTGACAGCAGAGATAACAAAAAGCCTCCAAACCTTTATAAACCGCTGCCTTCGAAGAATACTAAATATCTGGTGGCCAAATGTAATTTCAAATAAAGAGTTGTGGGAAAGAACCCAAGAACAACAAGTGGACTTGCAGATCAAACGCAGAAAGTGGAGATGGATTGGCCATACTCTTCGCAAGGACAAGTCAATTGAGAAAGAAGCCTTAAAATGGAATCCTCAAGGCAGCAGAAAAAGAGGAAGACCAAAGATAACTTGGAGAAGAAGTGTAGAGGAAGAAATAAAGAAGGCGGGGGCATCATGGACTGAGATAGAAAAAATCGCCCAGGACAGAAACCGGTGGCACACATTTGTTGAGGCCCTTTGCTCCAGTGGGAGACACAGGATTAACACACACACAAATCCTTAAGCACGCTACTTTTTCTCTCGGATTGATCATAATGGTACGTGCTAGGCTGGTTTCAGCATGTAGTGTTGTTGGTGGTATAGCGGTTAAGTCAGTTGCTTACTACACACTGAGACCTAGGTTCAATTCCCAGCCATGGTATGTAAGCTGGCTTATGAAAAACTGCAATTCCCTGGAAGATGATATAAGGAGGGAGAGGGAGAGGGAGAGAGAGATTTTTTTTCCGACGGAATCCGGAATTCCGCGGAATTTCGAACAAATCCGACGGAATTTTCATAGCGATGGAATTTAACACTGACGGAATTCGTGATTTCCGGCGGAACGGAATTTGCTGCTTCTGATCATCCCTAGTTGAGAGACGGCTAACTGTCCCACTGATTGTTTTTATTAATATTCCTGAAAGGTTCTAGCCTTCATTTTTAAGTATATTCAGGATAATGCACTCTTTCCATCCTTTCGTGGTTATTAATAGTATTTTTTCTATTTTACATATGTGACGTGTCACAGAGATATGAGCATTTGGCATGCTGTGTCACCAGAGGCGTAGCTAGGATTTTCGGCGCCCGGGGACAAAGACCATCTCAGTGCGCCCCCAGCCCCCACCCCTCCACCCACAGGTGGTTGTGCGGCATGTAAAGCGGGCATGGTCATGCAGATTGTGGGTGTGGTCATGGGTGGAGCTAAATGTACATTGTCCATCTGCACAACAGCAGGCTCCATATACAGTACAATCCCTTTATAGTGAATTTCAAGGGACGGGGCCAAGTAGTTTACTATATCAGAAATTTACTGTATTTGGCATATATTGTAAATTTTTGGGACCCAGGGACTGAGATAACTATATGAGGATAGGTCATACATTGTATAGTCATGCAGGTACATGATTGGGAACTGAGGACTGAGTTTACTACTGTATATCAGGATTGGTCATACATTAAAAACATAATGACTGTCACAGTGGATCAGATCTTTAAGATTCCCGACGACTCCGGGGAAAGTACCGCGATCTCTTGACTTCCCATTCACACGGGATGTTTAACATTACACATACCCGCCGCCAGAAGATGGATTGCTGAACACTCGTGTGAAGGGGGACGTCGCTGGATCCATCTTCCTCTGGTGAGTACTTATGAGTATTTAGCTTAACCACTTGAGGACCCACCCTTTACCCCCCCTTAAGGACCAGCGCTGGTTTAGGTGATCTGTGCTGGGTGGGCTGTGCAGCCCCCAGCACAGATCAAAGGGCACTCAGAGCGATCAGATCGCCCCCCTTTTTTCCCCACTAGGGGGATGATGTGCAGGGGGGGTCTGATCGCTCCTCCTGGCTGGCATTTTGCGGGGGGGGCACCTCAAAGCCCCCCTCCGCGGCGAAATCCTCCCCCTCCCTCTCCTACCTGCTCCCCCGGGAAATCTGGGCTGCACAGGACGCTATCCGTCCTGTGCAGCCAGTGACAGGACGTCCCCTGTCACATGGAGGCGATCCCCGGCCGCTGATTGGCCGGGGATCGCCGATCTGCCTTACGGCGCTGCTGCGCAGCAGCGCCGTACAAATGTAAACAAAGCGGATTATTTCCGCTTGTGTTTACATCTAGCCTGCGAGCCGCCATCGGCGGCCCGCAGGCTATTCACGGAGCCCCCCGCCGTGAATTGACAGGAAGCAGCCGCTCGTACGAGCGGCTGCTTCCTGATTAATTAGGCTGCAGCTGGCGACGCAGTACTGCGTCGCTGGTCCTGCAGCTGCCACTTTGCCGACGCACGTTATGAGTGTGCGGTCGGCAAGTGGTTAAAGGAGTCATCAGGCAAGTTAATAGTAAATAAGTGGTACTTACCGGGGGCTTCCTCCAGCCCCAAGCTCCCAGGATGTCCCTCGCCGCAGCTCTGCCCGCAGCCGTTCGCCGCAGGTCCGTCCCGGTCCCCGGCGATGACGTCAGAGCGACCTCCAGGTCGCTCTGTACTGCGCCTGCGCAGTCCGCTCCGTCCCATGTGGCGGTAATTGACAGCACCGCTCGCACAGGTGCAGTACAGAGCGACCTAGAGTTCGCTCTGACGTCATCGCCGGGGACCGGGACGGACCTGCGGCGAATGGCTGCGGGCAGAGCTGCGGCGAGGGACGTCCTGGGAGCTTGGGGCTGGAGGAAGCCCCCGGTAAGTACCACTTATTTTCTATTAACTTGCCTGATGACTCCTTTAAAGAGAACCTGAAGCGAGGGGGATATGGAGGCTGCCATATTTATTTCCTATTAAGCAATACCAGTTTCTTGGCTGTCCTGCTGATCCTCTGCCTCTAATACTTTTAGCCATTGACCCAGAACAAGCATGCAGCAGATCATGTGTTTCTGACATTGTCAGATGATCTGACAAGATTAGCTGCATGCTTGTTTCTGGTGTGATTCAGACACTACTGCAGCCAAATAGATCAGCAGATCAGCCAGGCAACTGGTATTGTTTAAAAGTAAATAAATATGGCAGCCTCCATATACTTCTTGCTTCAGGTTCCCTTTAAGCAGGATATATATATATAAGGGCAGCACGGTGGCATAGTGGTTAGCACTCTCGCCTTGCAGTGCTGGACCCCCATCTTCGAATCCCAGCCAGATCAACATCTGCAAGGAGTTTGTATGTTCTCCCCATGTCTGTGTGGGTTTCATGCAGGTACTCTGATTTCCTCCCACCTCCCAAAACAAACAGATAAGTTAATTGGCTTCCCCCTAATGCTGGGTACACACGATGCGATTTCCCGCTCGATCAGCGGGATCGATTATTTCTGACATGTTCGATTGGGTTTCGATCGATACAGCCGTCGATTGTGCATACTTAACATGCAAAATCGACGGCTGTATAGATGGAAACGCAAATGAACATGTCTGAAATAATCGATCCCGCTGATCGAGCGGGAAAGCGCATCGTGTGTACCCAGCATAAAATTGCCCCTACACTAGACGATACATACATAGACATATGACAATGGTAGGGATTAGATTGTAAGCACCTCTTATGCTGGGAATACACGGTTCGTTTTTGCCTTCGTTTAAACCTTCGATTCGTTCGGTAAACGAATCGAGTGTTGAAAACGTATGTGAAAATAGTCATAATCTCATTATAGTTTCGATTAATAGACCCCAAAAACGAACGACTAGTGATCGAACATGTTTGATATTATCTCTCTTTATCCATCTAATCGAGCCATTGGTAGGCTTGATGGCTGTTCAGATCGATTATATGTTCGTTTATGTTAGTCCGTCCCTGTAAAAAGGGATTTTCGTTTCGTTTCTTTGCAGCCTTCGATCATTGGAAAAACGAAACCATCAGAATCGAAAAAAAAAACGAAACCGTGGGTGGTGATATTAACCGTATGACCGATTATTTCGGGATCGAAAAGGACAAAAGGCACAATCGAAACGAAGGTTTAAACGAAGGCAAAAACGAACCGTGTATTCCCAGCATTATGCTGAACATACACGGTTCGAGAGTGTCCTTATCAATTGAGCCGCTGATGGCGCAATTGATAATATCCGACAGGTCCGATGACCCGCTGAATAGATTTCCCGCTCGATCCCCGCAGGCGGACAATCGAGCGGCTGATAAGGAGCGCCGGCGGGGACGAGCAGGGATCAAGCCGCTGGCTCGATACCGGCGCATTATCGTGCCGTGTATGCCCAGCATTAGGGACAGTTAGGTGACAATATACTCTGTATATAAACACACACACACACACACACCACACACACACCCCACACACACACCTCACACACACACACACACACACCACACACACACCACACACACACACACACACCACACACCACACACACACACACACACACACCACACACACACCACACACACACACACTACACACACACACACACACCACACACACACACACTACACACACACACACACCACACACACACACCACACACACACTACACACACACACACACCACACACACACTACACACACACACACACCACACGCACATGCACACCAAGCAGATCAAACATAGTGCAATTAGATTGCATATAAAGGAACACAATGACAAGGTTTACACTGTAGGTCACACATAATTAATCAATTTACTGCCCTGATAATGCCTCCCCGTGAGTCCTCTCACCAGTCACAGGGTCAGGGCTTTGGGAGATAAGCGTCCAGTGTGCTGATGCTGGCTTCCAGGGAGAGGTGTGCAGAGCCTGTCTCACACGCACAGCGGGCTAGTCTGTGTGACTGCAGGAGGAGAGGAGAACTGACAGCTCTTCAGTCTAGCAGCAGCCCCAGCCTCACCCATCCTCGTCCGGTCCCCATAGCTGGCTCATTGCTGCTGCTTGAAATGTTGCTGCCGCCCTTCTACTACTTCCTCCCCTCACCAGCGTGACCCAATCATCACACAGCACAACAGAGGGGAGGGGGTTGAAAGAGGAAGCAGCGTGTAGCTGTTGTTGGGCTCAGGCTGTCTGTATAGAGGATCGGGTATTAATTGATTCTCCACACAGCAGCAGCTGATGAGCGCCCTCAAGTCCCAGCGCCCCGGGGCATTTGTACCCCTCGTCCCCCCCATAGCTACGCGGCTGTGTGTCACGATGTCAAAAAGGTTGGGAACCACTGTCCTAGGAGATATCTCAGGAGAAAAGGTTTATTGCATATGGGCCTGTGTGTGTGCATACGTGTGCACGCACGTGGGAAGAGGATGGGGGGGGCACGAAAATCAGGTTTTGCTCAGGGCGCAGTCAAACCTAAGGCCAGCCTTGGCCTTCATCTGGTTGTAACAGAAATGGCTGTGCATCAGTGATTTCCCCACCAAATAACTCCTGCGAACTGTCAAATGTAGCGGACGTGGTACTTGGAGTAGCGCTGGTAGCTGCGGAAGATGAGGTGTTCTGTGTTAAATAGTCAACCACATCCTGACAATCTTGGGAGTTGATGGGACGTGCCTTCTTCTAAGCACTGTACTTTGGTCCAGGGCCGCATGAAATCACATCACCATGACCTCGCACAGACCTGCCAGGTGGCCTTCCTCTGGGTCTGCCTCTACCTCTGCCTCTACCTGTTTTGTCCGTTTTGTCCATATCGGGGGGATGAAGTGAAAGGTATGCACTGATTTGACTAATACAATGTGCAGTCACACAGGTGCAGTTAACAGGTATGCACGGAGTGGTATATCACACTGCGTGCACTCATGTAGGTATGTGGGTGCACTGAACACAACAGGTAGGTATATGCAGTGATGAGGTGGGTGCACTGAACACAACAGGTAGGTATATGCAGTGATGAGGTGGGTGCACTGAACACAACAGGTAGGTATATGCAGTGATGAGGTGGATGCACTGAACACAACAGGTGGGTACATGCAGTGATGGGTATTACAATGTGCACCTGTCACACACAGACAGGTAGCGGACAGGCACAGTGACACTGCGTGCGCTCAGCTCACATAGGTAGGTGGGTGCACTGTGAACAACAGGTCGGTAGGTATATGCAGTAATGGGTATAACAATGTGCACCTGTCACACACAGACAGGTAGCGGACAGGCACGGTGACACTGCGTGTGCTCAGCTCACATAAGTAGGTAGGTGCACTGTGAACAACAGGTAGGTAGGTATATGCAGTAATGGGTATTACAATGTGCACCTGTCACACACAGACAGGTAGCGGACAGGCACAGTGACACTGCATGCGCTCAACTCACTTAGGTAGGTGGGTGCACTGTGAACAACAGGTAGGTAGGTATTTGCAGTAATGGGTATTACAATGTGCACCTGTCACACACAGACAGGTAGCGGACAGGCACAGTGGCACTCCATGTGCTCAACTCACGTAGGTAGGTGGGTGCGCTGTGAACAACAGGTAGGTAGGTATATGCAGTAATGGGTATTACAATGTGCACCTGTCACACACAGACAAGTAGCGGACAGGCACAGTGACACTGTGTGCGCTCACGTAGATGGGTGGGTGCACAGTGAACAACATGTAGGTATATGCAGTGATGGGTAATGTGCACCTGTCACACACACAGGTAGTCACTGAATGTGCTGGGCCTGGCAGTGGCACACACAGTATGAATTATCAAGGCTGTCTATGCAACACAAGTGTCAGTGGGACACACAGAAAAAAAAAATCACAAGAACAAGATTAACTCTTAAAAGAGCTGTTGTGGGGTGCTATTTTAGCAAGAAGAATCAGCAAGGAGCAAGCTAAGAAGCCTACAAGAGCCTAACTAATCTGTCCCTATGAGAGAGTCTGCAGCAGCTGTCCCTTCTCTATTTACTGCAGGCACACGACTGAGTAAAATGGCCGGCGATGCCTGCCTTTTATAAGGGGGGAGTGGCTCCAGGAGGAAGTGTAGCCTGATTGGCTACAATGTGCCTGCTGACTGTGATGTAGAGGGTCAAAGTTGACCCTGATGGTGCACTATGGGGGCGAATTGAATTTCCAGTAAAGTTCGCGGTTCTCCGTGATCGTGAACCCCCGGAAGTTCGCCTGGAACCGTTCTTCGGCGAACCGTTTGGGCCATCTCTACAGTTGACATGTTTTAGACCAAAATGGGTTCTTATTCATAGCTCAGTAGATATAAATAGAACAGTAAAAATAAAGAAATGGCTCCAAAGTTTGGAAACAGTCGGTTAATCCAGTAATACAAGATGCAAAAAATGCATATACAAGATGATTTTAAAAAAAAGTAATAATTTACAGTAGATGATTAATAGAGAATACAAATAAGTCTTTAAAGGGAACCCGAACTGAGTAAAGTGATTTAAAATAAACACATGAGGTAACTTCAAATGAACATTACATAGTTACCTTGCCATCAGTTCATCTCAGAAGCTTACCATTTTCTTCTGACAATGATCCCTTCCAGTTCTGACAACATTTTGTCAGAACTGAAATATATCAGTTGCTGTCAGTTATATATCAGTTGCTGTCAGTTATAGCTGAGAGGACAACTGATGCCAGATGATGTCCATGTTTCCCTATGGCTCAAGTGGGCGATGTTACAGTTTAACAGTGTGCTGACCAGACAGCTGTTATGGGGTAATGGGCATTTTCAAAATGGAGGACGGAGAATTCATTTGATCACAGTGAACAAACAGGATGCAGGACAGGAGAAAGACGCTGAGGAGTAGACTACATGGGAGGTAAGCATGACTTGTGTATGTTTATTTTGACTTTTAATTTTCAGTTCAGTTTTTGTTTAAAAGAAGAATAAAAGAATAAAAAAAATGTGATCAAACAATACAGATGATCAGAAAATACAGATAATTAAAAGAAAAATAAGGATATATATATATATATATATATATATATATATATATATATATATATATATATATATATATATATATATATATATATAGTGATTGAATAAACTCGATGATCGGAAAACTTACTATAAAAAATAATTAAAGGTAATCTAGTATTAGCTGATCAACAGAAAATATAGATGAACAATGACTAAGAATGATCAAAATAACAAACACTTTTATAATCAAAACAGAAAAAAAAGAAGTTGAAGTATAGCTTGTCAAACATGTTCGCCGGTGATCGGCGCCCAGCGAATAATGATGACCAATCGCTGTTCGCATTTTATCGCTATTTTTCATGCACTAAATTCATGTTCATATTTAACATGGAAGTCAGTGGCTGCTGACTTTAGCGGCTATTTGTAAAGCCACCATATATGCTAGAGTCACCAAATGTGTATGGTATGTTAAGGAGAACAGTGGAAACTGTTTCTTTCAAAAAAATACCTGATATCGGGGTGCTCTAGGTGCTGGCTTGGGTGGTCATGATATGTGTGTGCAGAGGGTGGGGAGTAAAGCGGGAGCCAACGGCAGTATTGGAGATGGGAGCCTCAAAGAACCTTTGTATTTCCCTCCAGGGCTCCCCATTCAGATTCCCATTGGTCTGTTAAAAGACCAATGGGGAGCCATAGAAGGACTTGAACATAGCCTTAAAATAATAATTTTGCCATTTTAATTCAATAAAAATAAGAATGATAGAGACATTTCAGTTGTACTCATTCACACTTTCAATTGTGCTGATGATATGACATGACTGTACTTCAATGATCATTTTGTGCAATGTCAGATGCTCTGAAGCCCTAGTTCAACATTATGTATTATTGAATGACATATTTAGAATGAGATTTGGAGGGAAACCCAATTCAAGCTGGTTCACAGGGATTAGTGAGTTTTTAACAGTTTTGGCAAGCAAGAATCTCCATCAGGATATTCAAAGAGACACTTTAACATCAAAAAGTTCCCCTGGGGGGTACTCACCTCGGGAGGGGGAAGCCTCAGGGTCCCAATGAGGCTTCCCATGCCGTCCTCTGTCCCATGGGGGTCTCGCTGCAGCTCTCCAAACAGCAGCCCGACAGATGCGACAGCCTGTTCAATATTTACCTTTCCAGGCTCCAGCGGGGGCGCTGTTGCGGCTTTCGGCGCCGAAGTAGATGGAAATACCCGATCTAAGTCGGGTCCGCTCTACTGCACAGGCACCGGAGACTTGCGCCTGCGCAGTAGAGCAGACCCGACGTCGATCGGGTATTTCCACCTATTTCGGAGCCGAGAGCCACCACAGCGCCTGCGCAGGAGCCGGGAAGGTAAATATTTACATTGCCGCTGTTCAGAGGGCTGAAATGAGACCTCCAAGGGATGGAGGACAGCGTGGGAAGCCTCATTGGGACCCTGAGGCTTCCCCCTCTCGAGGTGAGTACCCCCCAGGGGAACTTTTTGATGTTATAGGTTTTCTTTAAGTTCTTGTATGAAATGCCAAAATACTCAGGAATATCTCTTCCATTGTTTATGGGAAAGCCTAGTAATTAAAGCAAACCTGTGATTTTGAAAAACACAAAAGTTAGATGTTGATAGATGCATAGTAACACATAGCTGCTCGTGCACTGTGTAGAAAGCCATGCACAAATAGCTCTGCACATTATAATGGAGCCAGAAATTGACCCCTCATTCCAGAGGCAGCAGACACATGTCTGCCAATCATCTATGCCTCCCACCTGGACCCCCCACCAACTATCAGAAATCCAACACAGCAGCCATTTTACACTCTGCCTGTGGCTGCTGTGAATGAGACTAGGGACAGAGCTGTACTGCTATTAGGGAAAGCGTTAGTTAGGCCTGTATTCTGTGTCCCCAGTGGAGTTTCTTGCTGCTACAGTACCAATTCACCATCTACACAATTCCAAGAGCCCTTCTAAAGGCTGTGTTATGATCTTGCAATATTTCTGTTTAGTGTGTCCACACAGTGCACTTTAGATGTTGCATACAGGTGCAGTTAGTGCTTAGTGCTACAGTAGTTCACCCTTGTTTTTCTTCTTCTCGCTATTGTTATATTGCAGTTCTGTGTGTCCAGTGCACCCAATAGCTGTTGGAGACAGGTCTGCCTGTCCTAGTAGTGCACCGACTTAATAAATCAATCGCCATTGTAAGGGCTGTTTTTCTTTTTCTTGCTAGTGTTATATTGCAGCTCTGTGTGTCCAGTGCACACGTTAGCTGTTGGAGACAAGTCTGCTGATCCTAGTAGTGCACCGACCATAACCGAATAATCCTTCACCACCACTACTGGCATCTAGTATCCACTACTGCCCCCCTGTATAAGGCCTCAGTGTAGAATCAGTGTTTTTTGTCACTTAACTGTCATTGAACTACCTCAGCACTACCATAGGGGCTTGAAAACCGCTATTGCCTGCACTCCTGCGAACATGCGCACAAGCACCACTACACACCACTACACAACAATTGCTGCCAAGAGGGCAAACATTTATGTCCTGGAGGTGTCAGCTAGCAAAAACATTGATTTTCTCACTTGATGTTAACAGTAAAGCTCTTTGCAGTTGTTTGCGGTGCATTGAAGCTGTATTTCATTTGTCAGTGTGAAGTGGTCCTAATCCTTACACTACTTTATCGCCGTGTACACGCGCTGGAGGTTTTAAAGCACCTAATTCCACAAATTTAGGAATGTACTGTGATTTCTGCCCTTTAGAGGTTAAAACACGATTCTGCGTCAACTACGTAATTTTCTGGTGAGACTTTTGCCATGGATCCCCCTCCAGCATGCTACTGTCCAGGTGTTAGGCGCTTTTAAACAACTTTTCCACCACTTTTGTGGCCAGAAACAGCCCCTATAGGTTTTAAAATTTGCCTGCCCTTTGAAGTCTATGGCGGTTTGCATGGTTCGCCTGTTCTCAAACTTTTGCGAAAAATTTGTGACCGTAAACCGAAAATGTGATGTTCGCTACATCACTACTGAGCAGTGTGGCCGCACTTGTACACCAGGACACAAAACAACAGAAATAGCCACATATTGAGAATTTTTTGGGGAAGATGTACAGGCTTCATTCTGAACATGTTCAATTACAAGCAGATTTGATAAAAAAAAATATTGAAAACTGTTGTCAATTTATTCTTCTTTTGGGAGATTTAAAGGGTACTTTGGGTAGGTTGGAAGTATAGTTGGGCTGGATGGTTTGATCCAGAAGAGAGTTCCCCTCTACCTCATAAAACCAACTCTCCTTAGCCTCCATGCTATTTCTGAGTTGAAATAAATATGAAGAAGCAGTTTTTTGTAGTATACTTTTTTGTATTATATTGTAAATGCATTATTTGATCTATTAGATTTATTTGATTTATTAGACCAGTGGTTCCCAACCTTTTTAGAGTCATGATGACACATCACGTCAAACATTTAGATCTCCTCTGCTTGTGACTCCTCTGACTGCTAGGTTGCTGCTGGCACAGGGGCTGCTACCAGCACAGGAGTTGCTACTGGCGCAGGTTCTGCTGCTGGCACAAGAGTTGCTGCTGGCAAAGGGCCTGCTGCTGGCACAAGGGTTGCTACTAGCACAGGGGCTGCTGCTGGCACAGGATCTGCTGCCAGATCTTTTCTCTATAAAGGACGTGGACTTCCTTCACTCACCACGCTGTGGTGCCAACTGAGTAATTTGGGCACTATAATTGCAAACCTGTGGAGTTAGCACCGGAGTTTGGATATTATCCAGTCAAGGTTTGGCTATTAGATAAGGTACCAGTGGTCTATCAGTGAAGGTAGCAGGGGCAAAACATACGGATAAGTTAATTGGCTCCCCCTAAAATTGGCCCTAGACTACAGTACTTACACTACATAATATAGACATATGGCAATGGTAGGGATTAGATTGTGAGCTCCTTTGAGGGACAGTTAGTGACAAGATATATATATATATATACACTGTACAGCGCTGCGTAATATGTCGGCGCTATATAAATACTAAATAATAATAATAATAATAATTTCAGCCAGATGCAGGTCATCTATTATGTAGCCGAATCCTGGACACCAGTGGCAGCAGCAGTGAAGTTATGTAAGTGCCACCCAGGGTTCAGATGGGTATCAACAATAACGGCTGGCAGGGGGGGGGACAATCGGAGCCCAGTGTTCGGTTATCATAATTAGTGATGTAGCAAACGGTTCGCCGGCAAACGGTTCCAGGCTTTGGTGGTTCGCTTTCGCCTGCACCAGGCGAACGTTTGCGGACGTTCGATTCGCCCCATAATGCACTATGAGGGTCAACTTTGACCCTCTGCATCACAGTCAGCAGGCACATTGTAGCCATTCAGGCTACACTAAGCCCTGGAGTCCCACCCCCCCTTATATAAGGCAGCCTCCGGCGGCCATTACAGTCACTCGTCTGCCTGCTATTAGACAGACTAGGGCGAGCTGCTACAGATTGTTCTCCTAGGGACAGATTATCTAGGTTCTTGGCTGCTTAGCTTGCTCCTGGCTGATTATTATTGCTTTTATAGCACCCCTCAACAGCTCTTTTCAGAGCTAATCCTGTACCTTTTTTTTTTCTGTGTGTCAAACTGACACTTTTGTTGCATGCACAGCCCTGCTAATTCATAGTGTGTGTGCCACTGCCAGCAGCCCAGCACATTCAGTGACTATCTGTGTGTGTGACAGGGAGCTGCACATTGTACTACCCAGTACTGCATATACCCAGTACCTGTTGTGTTTACTTAACCCACCTCATCTCTGCATATACCTAGATTTGTGTTATTTGAACCCAGCTCACTGCATCTAACTACCTGCTGTGTTGAGTGAACCCAGCTCACTGCATCTACCTACCTGTTGTGTTGAGTGAACCCACCTCACTGCATATAACTACCTGTTGTGTTGAGTGAACCCAGCTCACTGCATCTAACTACCTGTTGTGTTCAGTGAACCCACCTCACTGCATCTAACTACCTGTTGTGTTCAGTGAACCCAGCTCACTGCATCTAACTACCTTTACTGTTCAGTGAACCCACCTCACTGCATCTAACTACCTTTACTGTTCAGTGAACCCAGATCACTGCATCTAATTAACTTTATTGTTCAGCGAACCCAGCTCACCACATCTAACTACCTGTTGTGTTGAGTGAACCCAGCTCACTGCATCTAACTACCTGTTGTGTTCAGTGAACCCACCTCACTGCATCTAACTACCTGTTGTGTTTAGTGAACCCACCTCACTGCATCTAACTACCTGTTGTGTTCAGTGAACCCAGCTCACTGCATCTAACTACCTGTTGTGTTGAGTGAACCCACCTCACTGCATCTAACTACCTGTTGTGTTCAGTGAACCCAGCTCACTGCATCTAACTACCTTTACTGTTCAGTGAACCCACCTCACTGCATATAACTACCTGTTGTGTTCAGTGAACCCAGCTCACTGCATCTAACTACCTTTACTGTTCAGTGAACCCACCTCACTGCATCTAACTACCTGTTGTGTTCAGTGAACCCAGCTCAATGCATCTAACAACCTTTATTGTTCAGTGAACCCAGCTCACCACATCTAACTACCTGTTGTGTTCAGTGAACCCAGCTCACTGCATCTAACTACCTGTTGTGTTCAGTGAACCCACCTCACTGCATCTAACTACCTGTTGTGTTTAGTGAACCCACCTCACTGCATCTAACTACCTGTTGTGTTCAGTGAACCCAGCTCACTGCATCTAACTACCTGTTGTGTTGAGTGAACCCACCTCACTGCATCTAACTACCTGTTGTGTTCAGTGAACCCAGCTCACTGCATCTAACTACCTTTACTGTTCAGTGAACCCACCTCACTGCATATAACTACCTGTTGTGTTCAGTGAACCCAGCTCACTGCATCTAACTACCTTTACTGTTCAGTGAACCCACCTCACTGCATCTAACTACCTGTTGTGTTCAGTGAACCCAGCTCAATGCATCTAACTACCTTTATTGTTCAGTGAACCCAGCTCACTGCATCTAACTACCTGTTGTGTTCAGTGAACCCAGCTCACTGCATCTAACTACCTGTTGTGTTCAGTGAACCCAGCTCACTGCATCTAACTACCTGATGTGTTCAGTGAACCCAGCTCACTGCATCTTACTACCTGTTGTGTTCAGTGAACCCAGCTCACTGCATCTAACTACCTTTACTGTTCAGTGAACCCACCTCACTGCATCTAACTACCTGTTGTGTTCAGTGAACCCAGCTCAATGCATCTAACTACCTTTATTGTTCAGTGAACCCAGCTCACTGCATCTAACTACCTGTTGTGTTCAGTGAACCTAGCTCACTGCATCTAACTACCTGTTGTGTTGAGTGAACCCACCTCACTGCATCTAACTACCTGTTGTGTTCAGTGAACCCAGCTCACTGCATCTAACTACCTTTACTGTTCAGTGAACCCACCTCACTGCATATAACTACCTGTTGTGTTCAGTGAACCCAGCTCACTGCATCTAACTACCTTTACTGTTCAGTGAACCCACCTCACTGCATCTAACTACCTGTTGTGTTCAGTGAACCCAGCTCAATGCATCTAACTACCTTTATTGTTCAGTGAACCCAGCTCACTGCATCTAACTACCTGTTGTGTTCAGTGATCCCAGCTCACTGCATCTAACTACCTGTTGTGTTCAGTGAACCCAGCTCACTGCATCTAACTACCTGTTGTGTTCAGTGAACCCAGCTCACTGCATCTAACTACCTGATGTGTTCAGTGAACCCAGCTCACTGCATCTAACTACATTTAGTGTAGAGTGAACACCGCTGCATCCCACCAAACTCCACAATAGTGCATGACCTGGTCAGCAAATCCAGGAATCACAAGTGAAAAAGAAAGGGTCCGCACATGTCAATGAAGATTTCCTTTATTGTTGGACATATCCAAAACATCCAGGGCACACATCAGGTAGCTGACATGTTTCGGCCTAACTGTCCTTAATTATAGCTAACAAGATAATGGCCAACTAAACATATAAATAGAGTTATCAGTGCACTGCACCCGCCCATGAGTCCCACCCTCGTGGGGAGGAGTCAACTAAATGGGTAGGTGCATGAAAACTCAACACACACACTAATTATATCCTATACAAAACAAATGTACAAAAAAATAAAACTGCATGAATACAGAATAAAAACAAGAAACAACGTTCTAAAATATCCGCTGAATGACATAAAGTCAGAAATGGAGAAAATCAGACAATGGTAGTCAAATCCCATTTGGCATTTAAGCCATGTGGAATTCTAGTGTTCAATTCGAATATCCACACGGCTTCTCTTCGCAACAGTTTTTTGTATAGATCACCTCCTCTACTAGATGGCACAACTTTCTCAATCCCGCAGAATGAAAAGCTAGTCATGTCTCCTCTGTGAATATACCGAAAGTGTCTGGCCACATTACTAATGTTTAAAGTTTTCCAACCAGCACCCAAATAATGTTCGGCTACCCTTTCTCTCAAAGGCCGGATGGTGCACCCGTTGTGTTCTGTGAAACCACCTCACTGCCTATAACTACCTTTATTGTTCAGTGAACCCACCTCACTGCATATAACTACCTTTACTGTTCAGTGAACCCACCTCACTGCATATAACTACCTTTATTGTTCAGTGAACCCACCTCACTGCATCTAACTACCTGTTGTGTTCAGTGAACCCAGCTCACTGCATATACCTAGCATCCCCCCGAGATGGGCAAAATGGACAAACCAGGTAGAGGAAGAGGTAGAGGCAGACCCAGAGGAAGGCCACCAGGCACCTGTAGGTCTGTGCGAGGTGGTGTTTCTGTGATTTCGTGCGGACCTGGCCCAAAATACAGTGCTCAGAAGAAGGCACGTGCCATCTCTTCCCAAAACTGTGAGGACGTGCTTGAGTATTTAACACAGAACACCTCATCTCCCGCAGCCACCAGCGCTACAACAAGCACCACATCCGCTGCATTTGACACTTCGCAGGAGTTATTTGGTGGTGGTGAAATCACTGATTCACAGCCACTACTGCAACAACAAGAAGAAGGCGCAGGTACACCACCATACGTCTGAGTTAGGTGGCGATAGTATGGACGTTACGTGTGAGGAGGGGGGTGATGAACCACCTGAAGTTGATGCAGTTGAGGAGGTGTCTGAGGAAAGCGAAGCTGAGCAGGAGGATTATGATGACGATTATACGGATGCCACGTATGTTCCCAGTTGATGAGATGACCAGGGGGACAGTTTAGAGGGGGAGTCAGAGAGGAGTAGGAGGAGACGACTCCATGATAGAAGCAGAGGGAGCTCATCCTCAGAAACAGCTGGGGGCAGTGTCCAGCGCCATGTATCGCCAGCTATGGACAGCCAGCCAACATGCCCTTCAACGTCAGCTGCTGATGCCACCGTAGCGCCATCACCCCCCAGGGGGGCTCAGCGGTTTGGAAATGTTTTAACATGTGTGTCTCAGATCAGAGCAAAGCCAACTGTTCTCTCTGCCAGCAAAAATTGAGCCGTGGAAAGGCCAACTCTCACGTAGGGACAAGTGCCTTACGAAGGCACCTGGAGAAAAGGCACAAACAGCTATGGCAAGAACACCTGAGGAAAAGCAGCACCCAAAAGCAAGCCACCCTCCTTCTCCTCTTAATCCTTCAGGTGCATCATCTTCATCCGCTTTCTCCCTTGCACCTTCACAGCCACCCTCCTCCACACCGCCTCTTCCCTTGAGCGGTTCCTTCTCCTCTGCCCACAGCAGTACCCAGCTGTCCGTAAAGGAAGTATTTGAGCATAAGAAGCAAATGTCTGCCAGTCACCCTCTTGCCCGGTGTCTGACAGCTAGCGTGGCGGAACTATTAGCTCGCCAACTATTACCATACAAGCGGGTGGAGTCAGAGGCTTTCCGTAAGTTTGTGGCCATTGGTACACCGCAGTGGAAGATACCAGGCTGCAATTATTTTTCACAAAAGGCCATACCCAAACTGTACCATGCAGTTGAGAGGCAAGTGGTGTCATCTATTGCGAAGAGCGTTGGGTCAAGGGTCCACCTGACCACGGATGCCTGGTCTGCCAAGCACGGGCAGGGCCGCTACAGTACGTACACATCCCATTGGGTCAACCTGGTGACTGATGGCAGCAAGCAGGGAGTACATGGCTGCGCAGGGGACCGACTTGTCACACCTCCAGGGCTTGCAGGCAGGCCTCCAGCCACCTCCTCTCCGCCTGCTACCACCTCTTCGCTGTCGTCATCCTCCTCCTCCTCCTTGGCTGGTGCTGTGATCTCATCTCCAGCTACACAGCCCCCGCACCCCAGGGCCTATGCTGCATGCCAGGTACGACGGTGTCACGCAGTGTTTGACATGTCTTGCCTCAAAGCGGAGTGTCACACTGGAGCAGCTCTCCTCGCTGCTCTTAACAAACAGGTGGAGCAATGGCTGACCCCGCACAAGCTTGAGATCGGCAACGCGGTGTGTGACAACGGCAGCAATCTCATTTCCGCGTTGAATTTGGGAAAGCTGACACATGTACCCTGCATGGCACATGTGCTGAATCTGGTCGTGCAAAGATTTGTGTCCAAGTACCCAGGCTTAGAGGACATCCTGAAGCAGGCCAGGAAGTTGTGTGGGCATTTCAGGCGGTCTTACACGGCCATGGCATGCTTTGCGGACATTCAGCGTAGAAACAACTTGCCGGTGAGACGCCTGATTTGCGATAGCCCAACTCGCTGGAATTCCACCCTGCTGATGTTCTCTCGCCTGCTAGACCAGGAGAAAGCCGTCACCCAGTACCTGTATCATTACAGTACAAGGACACAATCGGGGAAGATGGGGATGTTGTGGCCCAACAACTGGACACTGATGCGAAATGCATGCAGGGTCATGGAGCCCTTAGAGGAGGTGACCAAACTGGTGAGTCACGCTGAGGGCACCATCAGCGACTTGATCCCCTACGCTTACTTCCTGGAGCGTGCCGTGCGTAGAGTGGTGGATACAGCTGTGGAGGAGTGTGAACGAGAACAGTTACGGCAGCAGGAGTCGTGGGAGCTATTTACATCCGAACCAGATGTTTCCACAACACCTGCGGCAGCACAGAGGGAGGAGGAAGAAGAGGAGTCGTGTGGGGAAGGAGAGGAGTCAGACTCTGATGATGAGCAAGGTGTTTCTGTGGAGGAGGAAGAGACGGCGGAAGAAGTACAACCGCGGCAGCCGTCACAGGGGGCTTCTGCTGCTCCACGTTCCCGTAGTATTTTTTGTCGCTGGAGGGAGGAAGGGGAGTTGCGTCCCATCACTGAGGAAGAGCAAGAGGAGATGGAGAGTATGTCTGCATCCAGCTTTGTGCAGATGGCCTCTTTCATGTTGTCCAGCATGTTGAGGGACCCCCGTATCAAAAAACTCAAGGCGAATGACCTGTACTGGGTGGCCACGCTACTAGATCCTCGGTACAGGCACAAAGTGGCGGACCTGTTACCAACTCAACAGAAGGTGGAAGGGATGCAGCACTTGCAGAACAAGCTGTCGATGATGCTTTACAATGCGTTTAAGGGTGATGTGGCTGCACAACGCAATCAAGGTACCACTGGCAGTAATCCTCCTCCTCCCAAGTCCACGCAGGCAAGGACAGGACGCTCCAGCGATCTAAGGGTGATGTCGGACATGCGGACATTCTTTAGTCCAACTCCTCGCCATAGTCCTTCCGGATCCACCCTCCACCAATGCCTGGATCGGCAGGTAGCCGACTACCTGGCCTTGAGTGTGGATGTAGACACTGCGAGCAGCGACGATGAACCCTTGGACTACTGGTTGTGCAGGCTTGACCTGTGGCCAGAGCTGTCCCAATTTGCCATACAACTTCTCTCTTGCCCTGCTGCAAGCATCCTGTCAGAAAGGACCTTCAGTGCAGCTGGAGGCATTGTCACTTAGAAGAGAAGTCGCCTAAGTCACGACAGTGTTCAGTACCTGACCTTTATCAAAATGAATGAGGAATGGATCACGGAGGGCTACTGCACGACCGAAGACTAAGTCAGTCCCCACACACAGCATCTCTGCCTGCAGGCCACTTGCCTTCTCCGCAACCACCAACAGGGTCCAGGACTCTAGGCGGATGCCTGAATTTTTAAGGCTGCTGCTAGCAGCATCCGCTACACTAATTTTTCGGGTGCGTGTACATGCCTGCCTAATTTTTCTGGCTGCACTGCGGGCTGCTGCAACAAAAAAACAAAATGCATGTACATGTGCCCATCCTCCTTCGTGATCATTACCTTGCCGCGGTGAAGGGGCTTGCGTATCACAATGAAGCAATGACCGCCGGCTATTTGAGTGTCTCGGGTGGGGGTGGCACACCAAAGATAATAAGGTCCTTGCTTCATTGTGGTAAGACCAAATTTGATCAGCTGGACAGTCACTGTTCTGTCATTCAGCTACATCAGCCGGGCGACCATATGGGCTGTAAAGCCACCGTCACCTGCACTCTCGTCATGGTGCGCACCAGTCCAGCACGGCTGTCACTACACAAATGGCTGTTTGCAGTCACTGCATACCTTTCACTGCATCTGTGACTGCACATTGTATTATACCTGCCAGTCAGTGCATAACTTGCACTTGAATGGATGGCAGACTTGCCCTCCATAACTGATTCCCGTTAAAGGATTTAAAGTTGATTCATTACAATACGGGCCTCAAAAGTCCTCCTGAGTCCTGTATTGTTATTTTTGGTCACTACCTCGGGGCGGGCATACCTGCTGCCCTCCTTGCCTGGATGTGTGGTGGTAGCCATTTCTTAGGCTCCAACTCCGGACCGGAATCACACCAGGAAGGGTTCCCCCGCCATTACCCATGGTCAGTGGTCACAATGGCAGACTTGACCTCCATAACAGATTCTCGCCGGAGACCAACCTGGTATATCGCAGTGAAGGCACCATCAGACTTGCCCTCCATAACTGATTCCCGTTAAAGGATTTAAAGTCAACTCATTCCAAAAACATCAGGGCCTCCCGGGTCCCGTATTGTTATTTTTGGTCACTACCTCGGGGTGGGCATGCCTGCTGCCCTCCTTTCAATGGATGTGTGGTGGTAGCCGACCGTTTGTTAGGTTCCAACTCCGGACCGGAATCACACCAGGAAGGGTTCCCCCGCCATTACCCTTGGTCACAATGGCAGACTTGCCATCCATAATAGATTCTCGTTGCAGGTACTGAACAGCAAGTAGAAAATGTAATGTAAAAAAATTAGATGTAAGCTTTAAAGAAAACCTGTACTGAAAATTAAAAGTCAAAATAAACATACACAAGTCATACTTACCTCCTGTATAGTCTACTGTTCAATCTAATTTTCCTCTCCTGCGTCCTGTTTGTCCACTGTGATCAATGGAATTCTCCGTCCTCCATTTTGAAAATAGCCATTACCCCATAACAGCTTCCTGGTCAGCACACAGTTAAACTGTAACATCGCCCACTTGAGCCATAGGGAAACATGGACACATCATTTCTCCTCTCAGCTATAACTGACAGCAACTGGTATATTTCAGTTCTGACAAAATGTTGTCAGAACTGGAAGGGATTATTGTCAGAAGAAAATGGTGAGCTTCTGAGAGGAACTGATGGCAAAGTAACTATGTAATATTTATTTGAAGTTACCTCATGTGTTTATTTTAAATAATTTTACTCAGTACAGGTTCTCTTTAACAATGGTAGAGAAAGAACCACCGACAGTTGATAAGGCAGACAGACATTACCTAACCAGACATCACTGAGTGAGGAAGAGCAATCCTCGCCATGTTGCGCACCAGTCCAGCACGACCGTCCCTACACAAACAGCTGTTTGCGGTGCGTTACACAGTGAGTTTGGTCTGTCAGTGTGAAGCAGTACACTAATTACACTACCTGATTGATGTATACACATGCAAGATGTTTTAAAGCACTTTAGGCCTGCAATTTAGCATGCAATGTGATTTCTGCCTTTAAAACGCTGCTTTGCATCAAATCCAGATTTTTCCCCGGGACTTTCCGCGTGTATCCCACTCCGCCATGCCCCCTCCTGGTGTTAGACCCCTTGAAACATCTTTTCCATCACTTTTGTGGCCAGCATAAGTGTTTCTAGTTTTCAAAGTTCGCCTCCCCACTGAAGTCTATTGCGGTTCGCGAACTTTTTCGTGAACCGAACCTTCTGCGGAGGTACGTGAACAGGGTTCGCGAACTGAAAATCGGAGGTTCGCGACATCTCTAATCATAATGCCAAAGAACAGATCAGATGCGGCTTGACACTTGGCTACATTATTGCTGGGCGTATGGAAGGGAAAAGGTTAGTGTTAGAAATAGCGCTGCGTAATATGTTGGCGCTTTATAAATACAATAAATAATAATAATAATAATAGGTGGGGGTTAGTGTTAGGTGTAGGTGGGGGGGTTAGAGCTAGCTGTAGGTATAGGGAGGTTAGTGTGAGGTATAGGATAATAGGAAGGATAATAGGATAATAGGAAGCCATTACTAAAATATCAGTAACATTACCGATCAAGTGAGAAGAATATGAAGGCTGCCATATTTATTTACGTTAAAGCAATACCAGTTGCCTGGCAGCCCTGCTGGTCTATCTGGCTGCAGTGGTGTCTGAATCACACCAGAAACAAACATGCAGTTAATATTGTCAAATCTGACAATAATGTAAAAAAATTTGATCTGCTGCATGCTTGTTCAGGGTCTATGGCTAAAAGTATTAGTGGCAAAGGATCAGCAGGATAGCCAGGCAACTTGTATTGCTTAAAAGGAAATAAATATGGTAGCCTCCATATAACTCTCACTTCAGTTGTCCTTTAAGACACTTAAAGGGAACCAGAGAGGAATGCTTCTGTAAAATAGAAAAAGGATTTTATACATACCTGGGGCTTCTTCCAGCCCCATAAGCCTGGATCGCTCCCACGCCGCCATCCTCCGCTTCCTGGATCCGCCGGTACCGCGGGCCTGTCACTTCCGGTGGACGCGGCCAATTGTCTACATCACGGGGCTCCCTCCATACCCGTACGCATGCGGCTGCGCAGTAAGCAGCCACAGGTGTACCTGTATGGAGGGAGCACCCTGTGATGCGGAGAATTGGCCGTGACCGCCGGCCGACTCGCGGCAATGACGGGACCCGGTACCGGCGGATCCAGGCAGCGGAGGATGGCGGCGTGGGAGCGATCCAGGCGTATGGGGCTGGAGGAAGCCCCAGGTATGTATAAAAGCTTGTCTTCATCCTCTATGGTTCCCTTTAATTGTAAAATCCTCTGAGGGTCTCCAAAAACAGTTTCTATGCAGATCCCATGTGTGTGTTTAAGTGGCTTAATAAGTGTTAGCATTTAAGAACACACACGGTATTTGCATAAAATCTGTTTTCAGCCACTTATTTAGTTGTATCATTTGTTCTTGTTATAAATACAAGGAAGGAATGAGTTATGGACTATAGGTGACTTACATGTATGTTCCAGGAAACCTGAAACCTTCAGGACTCCTTGGAAGTCAGAAGTACTCACGTCCCCGCATGTATTTGATGCATCCGTCTTCAGAAGTACTCGGGGATGCAAGTACTTCTGAAGATTGCTGAAGAGCCCCGAAGGGTGTTACTTCACTGGGGGGGGGGGGGGGGGTCAGCCGTGGGACCAGAAAATATAAAATAAATAAGTAAAATAAATGTTCATTTTCCTCCTTGATTGTTCCTCACCAAGGTAAGCTACAACTAAAATAAAACAGTTTTTAGTTTGTTTTTTTTATTATGGACAGCTGTCTCTCCAATACGATTGCACTGTCGTCTCAACAGCATATGGAGATCTCATCTAGGTATTTTAAATATATTTCTTACAAAAAAGTTAAGATGCATAATACACAAGACTTTATGAATTCCTAGTTATTGCAAACTTGCCAGCATCTTTAGTAAAAACAGGGGTTTAGCTAGGGCTAATGTGCTGTGCTGCTTACTATAATGATTATTGATGTTGTTGCTGTTGTTTACAAAAAGCCCACATATTACATAGAGCTGAATGTTCTGTTCTCTAAAGGGAATAAACTGAACACCAAACACTGTTTTGCTTAAATGGTTATAAGGAAGTACAATTTAGAAAAATCAGAGTAAGAAGCAATCTGAATTAAAACCACTTCACAACTAGAGCTATGGCTTAATTTATATATATATATATATATATATATATATATATATATATATATATATATATATATATATATATATATACCGATACTTACAAACAAGTTCTGTTCAAAATGATTGGAAGTCGTTTGTAGGTTGAGTTATGTGTTAAATACATAGTGAAACATGGATATAAGCGTTTATTTTTGGCCACTCTTATGGTGCCCATACATGGTACAATTTTTTTCATCCAATCTTACCATTTCTATGTAGTATAAGGGTAAATTAAGTGAATATACTGAAAGGATAATTTAGGCAGTTTCCTTATATTACATAAATGGTAAGATTGTATGAACAAAATTGTACCATGTATGGGCACCATAAGGCAAATAGTACAATGTGTTATAAACTACTTACGATGGGTTATACAATACCGTAACATATAAAAATAATAAAAGAACAGAACTGCATATTTTTTCTTTGTATTTATCAAACATTGTAACTCAAGTCATTTGTAAGTGGGGCACTGCCTGACTGTATGTTTTTGTTTTGTTTTGTTTTGTTTTGCTTTGTTTTTTCAGGACAAACTAGACTTTTTTGGGTCCTATTTTTTGCTAAGAATTATTCTGTTTTCTGTTTATTTTTGAAAGCACTCATTACGTTTATTAGTAGCAGAAGACAAATATTCACACTACAGAGGCTTTAGATGAAGTTTCAAAGGAGGTACATTGAGATAACAATAAATTGCAGATTGGCTGATATAGCACTAAGAAATGTTGAGGTTAGGTTCACAGTGGTCAGTAGCATAACACATGCATTATAATGAGCATGAACAGCAAAGGACACTGGACATAGACTAAATACAAAGCCTACATGCTGCGAGTTACAATAACTCGATAAGTTACAACACAATACAGTGAACAGGCCCATGTATGGGCAGTGAATTGACATGCAGAATTATTCTGCAACACTACTTTAAATAAATAAATAAATATATATATATATATATATATATATATATATATATATATATATATATATATATATATATCAGTAACTATAGAGGTGTGAGTGTTAAAATGTGGTGCAGTAAATGCATTGTTTCAGGTATTTAAAACAGGTAGCAAAGTGTTTCCGAGGACCATGTCTTGGCATTAGTTCAAATTTCAGGTAAATTGTATGAAGCTTTAACTTGGACCAATAAAAAAGGACAAGAAGTTATTCTGATTGGTCCAATTTCAAGCTGCATATAATTTACATGAAATTTGAATGTTAGGAGAAAATATTTGCATCTCATTTATTATCTCTAGTACAAAACATCGAGGTTGCAAAGTCAAGTAGTGTGCATATTCTGTATGTTTGGGGGTTATGCAGGTGGTAAGATTTTTATTTTATTTTTTAGTAAAATGTTGTATTTTCTGTCACCCACCTATAATTATGGCAATGTTATAACAAAATAGATATTTTAAGGATTTGTCCACAGGACCTATAGTACTTGTGGGAACTAACAGAAGGCTGTGCAGATGTAGCTGGAGATTCTGTTTGGTTTGTATGATCATATTCTGGTTCACCATGAACTTGTTGGGCAATCTGTAACATTAAAGGACGAGCAGACACTTAATTCTCTGAGAAGAGTGCAGTCCAGAGCAGAGTGGGTCTGTGGAGCAGGAAGTGACTGGTGACGTGTTAACATGGTGCTTTGTAAATGATTTTTTTTACTTAGTTAATTTAAGAGTTCACACGGCATTGTAAGTGTATATGCTCCCGTTTGGAATTGTAGACTTAAGTTCACAGCACAATGCACGAAGAAACGAAAAAAATGATGTATTCTTAGTTGTGGGAGTTGGGTGTTTTCTCCTTTGTAAACTAAGACATATACTGGATTTTTGTTTTCGACTGCAAGGGAACACGTTTCACTTCATAGACTGTAAATAAATGAGTTGAATTGCAAAATAAAATTGGTTCCAGCAGCCTAGATGTGTAGCATGCGGTATTTGTTGCATCCTTCATTACGCATAAATATTTTGCAAAGATTCTATTTCACCGGTAATGCTTAGTACAGTCAGTGCATGGCACAGAATGTTTTCTGTATCAGTGTGTCACAGCCCAACATGTACAGTGCAACACCCAGTGGCGCCACATAAATAAACCTGTAAACACATAGACGTCTTTGCGCAACTCATGCTAATAGATATGTATTATGTATGCATTAGTTGTTCAATAGCAGCTTTTATAGGTGGAATACTTCTCCTCGTTTGACTCGTAAACCTTTGCTACAGGAGACAAGCTGCACGCTTACGTTTTCTCCAGCAGATGGCGATATTTGAACACAATTGAATTCACCAGTTCAGGTTTCCTATGAGAGAATCTCTGGCTGCTCGAGTCCCAGTCAAGCAGGTGAACCTTTCCTCACTGATTGTGCTGTACTGTACATCCAGATAAGGTCTCCTCCATCAATTAATCATATTATTTATAGTTACGCTGTTACTGCTGTAATTTATTTGCTATTTTACAAATACTGTTATTAAAAAGATACTCCTAGTTCAAAGCAGGAGCCGTAAATTAATGTAAAATTGCTGCCAGCAATGTCTACAATTAGAGTGGGCTCCAGTATATTAAACACTAATGTATATATTATTTCACTACACTAATATATTATTTCTGTTTATCTTTAAACCTGAAATATAAACAGGAATCATATATATATAATTGATTATTTACAAATAAAACGTAGGCGGAGGAAAAGTACTTGTTGGATACAGTTTCCATACAAAATCCTTCATAAAACATAAACACATAATACATAAAAATAACAAATGTGCCATACAGTATAATTTTACTGCGCTGATCTTAACATAAATGTAATAAACTATTTTATTCCAGCTACACATTTTTTCTCCAAACTTTATCGAAAAAAATGTATTTTGAAAGTTTGAAAAATAAAGGGGACTTATAAAGTTCAAGAATCCAATTTGTAAAATACATTTATTGATACATTTTTATTAGTGATTAATCCAGCATAATTTATTGTAATGATGCAAGTAATATCTGCCGAAATATTATTAACGACAACATCTAAATTAAACAGCTTTCAATGCAGTGTGTCAGGACCAGAAATACTTATTTCGATAGCTATTTACATGTTATTATATATATGATGTGTCAGTTTATCAGATAGATAGATAGATAGATAGATAGATAGATAGATAGATAGATAGATAGATAGATAGATAGATAGATAGATAGATAGATAGATAGATAGATAGATAGATAGTGATGTACGTAATAACATAGTTTGATGGAAAAAGAGACATCCGTCCATCAAGTTCAACCAGGAGGAAAAAAAACAAACAAATAAAAATCCTGAACCCGGACATATCCCAATTGTTCCAGTGTTAACGTAATTAAATTGCCTATGTTTCATGTCAGTTCCTGCAACACCTGACAGCTGAAAGCTCTTTGTAGGTAAATATTTTTCTTACACATGATATGTGTATTATAGATAGATAGATAGATAGATAGATAGATAGATAGATAGATAGATAGATAGATAGATAGATAGATAGATAGATAGATAGATAGATAGATAGATAGATGATTAAGTGGATAATTAGATAAACATATATAGTATGTTACTATATTGAACTATAGTAATATTTCAATGGTTAAAAAAAATATTTAGTGAGTGCAGTGAGCTGAACATGAGTGTAACAACGTAAATACAAGATATATAAATAATGTGTGTGTGTGTGTGTGTATGAATGTATATATATATATATATATATATATATATATATATATATATATATATATATATATATATATATATATATATATATATATATATATTATAATTAGCCGTGAATATGTTTCTATTTATCCTCTGCTTTATAATTAGCCAGTTGTAGGTTATAAAAATGATAGAGTGGTACCTGCTGTATACTTATCTCAGGTCATGACTTTGGAAAGTTTCCAGTTTGCGGACACAGGACAGCCGGAGTGTATATAGGGGTATTTACAGTAGCATTCTGTCCCTTTTACTGAAGCCTGACAATATGTTTTGGTGAACAAACAGCAGGCAGAGGAGTTGAGGCATGACACAAACAGGCCGGCCCTAGCACTGTGGAGGTGCGAGCATTGTTGTCTGGTACTGGGGAGGAGAGGACAGCTCCATCTGTCAGAGGCCACTCTGCCACCAGACTTTACATTTCCTGGGGAAACACAACGCACGGCTTTCTACCAGACACCAATTATCTGCCCTGCTGGAAAGATCAATTGTGCTTTTTGTACATAGCCCTGTAATCAATTCCCTGCACTGCGCCATGTCTTCCATCATAGGCATGTAATTGCGCACACCGTCCACTTGCGTTTGCCAATGGGTATTGGCGCTGTGCGCCTTTGGAACCCCCTGACTCCATGCATACAGCCTGGTCGGCAGAACCCATATTTCTCAGCAGCCAGCCAGTCACCCATAATGGAGAAATATTCTCCATAAGAGGACCAGATTGAATTTCAAGGTGGATGCAGAGCTCGCCGAGTCTTCATTATTTAATAAGGAAATCAGCCAGACTTTAAGTACTCTCATTTTTCCCTTAAAGTTGAAATAATAATAATACAAAGAAAATACACGTGAAGTCCGCGTAGCATGAGACAGAGCAGAATAAATAGCTGGGGAGGGTATAACGTGTCACAAGGCGAATGAAAAGTGGATTCAATTTCAAAGATCCAACGTGAGTTCCTGAATGCTAAACAGCAGCAGCTATGGCAGCCCGTCTGTTCTCTGCACATATTCACAGTCACTTGCTGATTTTTCTTCTTTTTTTTTTTTTACTTTTTCCCCCCTTGAAGTAATGGAAGGCCTAAGTTACCAGTCCATTATCCCCTGCCCATCACAGGCTAGTACATATCTCAAATACAAATGCTTATAACTAACTTCAATCACTTCCATAAAGTGTACACTAAAATAATAATAATAAACAGCAGAGGTTTATGTGCGGCTGTGGACGCCGCTAGAAAGGGCTTCTTGAAGTCACTTGCATAAAGGATGAGTCCTATTTAAGGTGGTTTTTATAGCCATTTAGATCTTTATCAGCTAGTTCTGCATGTGAGCTGTCCAGGGCCCTGTACTTCCCCAGCCAGCTACAGTGACTGCTCACAAGAGTCCCAATGACAGATAGGCGTAGAGGAGCCGGCCCTGAGTGCTCACTGTCTCTGTCTGTCCGTCCCGTGGCTCCTGCTGACTATCTCTCCATCTACCCCCCAGACTTCATTCATCACAGCAGCAACAAAGATTGATCATCACACGCTGCCGGCCTGCAATCATCTCCCAGCAATGAGTGCGATCAGGGCGTACAGTCACTCACCTCTGCTGTTGGCCACTGTATAGGGCGCTCACATGGGATAGAAGTGACACCACTATCAATTGAACAAGAGTAGAAAATACGCATTAGCTATGGGCTTGTCCTTTTGGAATATATATATATATATATATATATATATATATATATATATATATATATATATATATATATATATATATATATATATATATATATATATATATATATATATATATATGGTGCAGACTTAATAGTTACAGTGACAAAAGTGAGGTGATGATTACAATGTATAACAAAATCCAACACACAAAAGGGTGGGAGAGCCCTGCCCTTGCGTACTTACAACCTGGGGGGGGGGGGTCTTCAAGAGGAGAGGTGGGGTAGTAGGATACACGCAAAGATATATTGTTGATTTTGTTTTTTGTTTTTGTTTTTAGAAAGCCCGAAAGCGAGGCGGTTGAGTGAGAGTGCTGGTCTAGACATGTTTATTTTTTTATTTGCATACACACAATTTTGGAGGGTGTTTATATTATATTACTTTGTATATATTTTATTACACCTAGGGAAACACAATATAGACCTGTTGTGGTTTGGTTTGTCCTCTGCACAGACTATTTGATTGCATAACGAACCTGATTTTCCACGTGATTGCAGTTGATAAAGGTAACGCCATGATGAACAAGCAGTCTGCTGGTCACCGGTTTTAACGATATCACAAAGGACGGGACGTTTATGTCAGTTAAACAATCTCTTCTCTCTCTAGACCAGCAGAAAAGGGGAAAAAAAGCTTTTGCAAGCGGTTATTTTATATCCTGCTGCAGTTAAAACAGAACAGATGTAATACACGTTTTGAGGAGATGGGGAAGGAGTCGAGAATCTGTCGCTGAAAAGTATTGGATTTTAATTTACAGCATTTTGCTGAGTTGATGAAGATAAGGAAGAGATGATGGAATTGCTTCCATCTCTGTATCGCCCGTGTAATGATAACCCCACTGGGCTCCTCCTGCATTCTGTAATCTACTATTGCACAGTGTATTTTGCGATGGTGGCAGTATGGCCAGCGCTGTGTATTCACCTGGGCAGCTGACATATTTGATAGACTGCCGAGTTATTCCTTTCATTTGCACAATCATTGAAACCCTATTAATACCTCCATAAATTATAGCATAGTGGATATGGTTATCTAATTATAATGGTGATCAATCGGTGCTGGTGTTGCCGGTATATTGCTCATTGTACATTCAGGACCGCAGGTTGGGTGAACAGCGACCTTGGGGAAAGGTCAGCGCAGGCACTGGGGACAGGTTAGCACTGATGTGACCCGGAGAGAGCTGCCAGTGATGGGCCTGACCTCTCTGTACTATCACACTGACATCTGTCTATGTAGCGTGTCTCCTACATAGGAATGCTAGACGGCTAACAGACGCTCATCTGTACTGAGCCGCACTCTGACATGTACATGTGTTCCCTGTGACATGTAGAAGGCGCCTTACATAGTCTATATTAACTCCCGTGTCCTGTCACGTACGGTGCAGTATAGATTGTGTGTTACCGCACAGTCATTGTCTGTCTAGTGCTCAGTTGCCGAATCATGCTCCATTCTTATTAAAAAGGGTGAATCTATAGACGAATATTGTGTAATGGGGCTTATTTACTGAATTAGTCATTTATAAGTAATAACGCAACCCCCTAGTCAGTCTAGCCATTTCATCTATGGAGTTGATTCCCTTGCGTTCATCCTCTGGAGTCTGGCCATGTATTTTAAAGTAGGAACAGAATCAGATGTGAATTTCCACCTTCGGGCCGGCGCGCTGTAAACGTTCTTCTGTAGCCGATGTTGGAGGTCACTATCGGCAGTGGTACTTTCATATAGTGAATTTGATTTCTCAAATAATGGAATAATATTCAATAGCAGAATTCGCGTAGTCGAGTCTCTTTAAGAAATAAATTGTATAACAGATAAAACTGAGCACATTTAAGTGCTATACTTGATCACTCACAATGTACTGGATATGTTTGTATTTTCCAGCAATAGCGTCTGTTAGGAGACATGAGCTAAAGGAAATCATTTTACGGTGTGGTTGTATCACTGCACAGCACATCCCTCACCTGCCCCCACCCCCAATCCCACCGCTCATAGCTGATGTGGCCCAAAACAAAAAAAAATAAGACATATTTTACGTCTTCTTGTTTCGTCTGCCGGATCTTAAAGCTGCACTGCGTTCTATTTCACTGCAGAGTGTCTGTATATGGAATCCAGAAGAGAAAACAGCCAACCCCCACCCCCTCCTCTATTTTTGGGCAGGGGACAGTTTCGCTGCTGACCACAAGGTGGCAGTGGGGGACAGCGCAATTTCACTTAATCCTCCCCTCCAGCTTTCAACAAGCTGAAGAGCCATAAAATGATCGGGGATATCAAGCAAGGCGCCAGGTGAGTAATACGCAGGATAATCCAGAGATATGACTCGCTTTACTCATACCCACCAGCGCCACTATAGTTACTCATTAACCTTACTACCTACAAATAAGATGCAGGGAAGAGCGGTGTGGAGACAGGCTCTAAATATTTGTTTTTAATTAACCCTTTGAAGCAAGGAGAAAGGGCGAAAGATAGTGTGGTGACTGAAGGTTGCTATAAATAAGGCACTAGAGTGATGAGCTTAGTGATTTCTAGTAAGTGGTTATTATAGGAAGGAGATCTTTAGATTTATGAACATATGCAGCCTATCTACCGATGTATCTAGCTATGTATTTCTGGATCACACGTAGCTGACAGGCGTAGGTCTGGACTCGGTCTGGAGTGTGCTGGGCACATGGGCGACACACTTGGTCAGGAGTCACTGATAGGCTGTCTACCTTGTCACTGGGTGTGTGTACCACCAATGCAGAGAGCACTCTCCTAACAATAATCATTGGGTATAAAAGTAGAATGATACATGCGAAAAGTACCGTCTTTCCCTTTATCATGTATATATAAGAAGCGCTACAGCCTTATTGGGCAGAGAAATCTTAAATAGGTTTCCTTTATCAACTCTCAATACAACTCTCCTTTCAGGCTAGCATGGGAAATAAATTATTGATAATCGATTCTGCAGCGTTAAATATGTACTTTTATTATGTGTCATTTGTTGTATTTGTTTTTTGCTATACCATAATAGAGTTTATGCTTTTTTAAGGAACTTCAAGACACCTTTTTCGCTACTGTGAATTTATTTATAATTAAACATACTGTATTACCTATTATTTATAATTAAATATACTCCATAGAATGATAGATAATTTATTTGGGTACATTTTAACACACTACGCAAATATATAATTGTGATTTACAAATAACTGAAAATATGACATCTAATTAAATCACTGCTTCCGGTATTCGGGGTAAATGTGTATAATTTTATTAGTATCTATATAATACGTTTTTTAAATTATTTTATTTGTATTATTATTGGTCTGATCAGATAAGGAAACCTGACAAACGATGTGTGCTTTCTCCCAAATATTGGACCGTGCTGCGTTTATAAAAGCCACATTTTGGAGTTCCAATGAAACAGCCATGCATATATAAGGTATGGCACAATAAATAACATTAGACTATAGATAATATCTCAATAAAAACAAACGAGATAATATCGTCATAAAAGCATAAAGGACAACCTTGCAGAAATGTAATTCTAGTGTCTGGAATGGCTCAGCCCCAAATATGAAAATCGAATCTTTCATTTATGTCATTTTTTTTCTAGTCGAGGAAGTCTTGCATTTTGTTAGTTTTTATGCTATTTTTAAGTTTAATAAGAGCTATTTATTAAGGAATTAGTTCTGTGCAGTCGGTAATTTATTTTACACAGGATAAAAAAAATATAAGCGCTCATGTTTCATTCTTATCGATAAGCTAAGCCACATCAGTAAAATCTTAATAAAGCAGTTACCAGCGAGATGTAAAAAAAGGCAAATTCTTCATCTGATTGTTATTTGCAGTCTGGCAGGCCTGGCTTCTCTGTGAGCCAAATCTCATGCTTTAAATCTGACTTTATGAACAGGAAACATTAAGTCACCTGCTAAACGCACAGTCCAATAATCATTTCTATAGTCCAATTATTTTCGTGTCCCTGGGACGCTAAAAAAAATGTAATTGTTGTCTGGCTGGAGAAAATAAACCACTATCATAGTTATTGGGGAAAGAAAAACGTATCTTATCTCTGATACATCACAACTGTCAGTGGGGGTTACCCTGCGACTTCTCAGGAGTTACAAAGAGCAGCTGTTTCTGTCTAGGCTGGCTGCGATTGTGCTGCTGGATGAGGATCATTACAGAAGGCAGGACGCGGGCCAGGGACTGTCTTCCGGGGTTTCAATTCCTCCCTGTCCCCCTCTCCCCCTTCCTGCACATGGATATAAACTATTAGGGGGGGGGGGGGGGCGTGTGTGTGTGTGTGTGTGTGTCTTTGCTGCTGAGATATTGATACAAACAGAGAATGAAACACGTTGCATAATAATAATAATTATATTAACAACAATTTTCATTTCTAAAGATCAAACAAACACACACGTGAATACCCATCAGACAGGAGACTACCCCATAACATCTGTAACCCCCCACCCCACCTCCGCCGTCTCAAAACTATTCTTAAAGTATTGCTTATGACACTTCCGGTCGCATACAAACATTCGCACAGGCAGTACACAATTCAATAAAAAAAAAAAGATTTATTGAAACTCGTTGAGACTTTCAAAATAAAGAAATACAGGGGGAAACAATACCTATGAAACATTCATTACATCGTATGTATAGAAGTAGATATTTAGACCTTCATATATTATTAGGCACACAGCTCAGGGAGAAGCTGCACACAGACAGAGCAGCAAGTAAGAACCATGGCAGGGTGACACAGAGATGCTGGAGACTGGAGTAGCCATTGCCTTGCTGCTGAAATGTTCGCTAATGCCGATACAAGCCTTGCTGTACTCTTTCATGGAGTCTTGCCTTCCAAGGGAACGATTCGGGAAGGATCCAATGGGTGTACACATCATAGCTGTCAGTCATCAGAGCACCGTGCACTGTACACGTGAAGCAGGAATGTGCAGCAGCCCTGTGAAGAGTCCCTGTCATTCACAACACCCTCTCTCGGCTGGGAATATGGACTGTAGGACTGAAATGGAAATGACTTAACCCTCTCTGTGCCGCACAAGTTTGTTGTTGTTTTTTTTCCTTTTTTTTAATTTTTAGTTGCTGTCCATTTGGCACCCAATAGGTTTAACACACTCCTAAATAAAACACAATTCGAGGCTTATGTACAAAACTATATACAATATAAATAAATTAAAGTTTAATAGTCAGAAGAATCTGTATCCCAGGTATGTACAGGAGATGCCAAATAATTACATAAATACTATTTCATAGATGCCTCCCCTTCAGAAACATTATGCCCTGTTATTGCATTGCATGTGTGTGAATATATATATATATATATATATATATATATATATATATATATATATATATATATATATATATATATTACAAGAGGGAGGATGGGTTTGCTTTTTCCAGATTGCCAAGCAGGAACTGGGGGTGCTCAAGGGCAAAAGATTGTTCAGCATGCAAGCGTGGGCTTGGAACACCACAAAACTACTACAAAGACATACGTTTTCCTGTAATGTACACTAACAACCATATTATCAATTGCCATAACCGGGGCTATGTATAAATTAACCGATATTCAAGTTTTAGTAGTGTGCAGTGAAGCTGTGTTCTATATATATCAACATATCCTCTGTTTACACCCAGTGAAGATATTTTACTCTACTAAACATGCAGGTAAGCACTTGTCTTGTCAAGGGCTGGGTAGTGGTAACAGATACCTTGATATGATCTGGTTAGCAGCTTACAAGCAACCCTCTCTTCTGCTGTTTCCAGACTGAAGATAGCAGTGGACTGAACGTGTGTGCACAATAGTGTAACTAGGACATGGCGGAGGTACGTTTCTGGATCATACAAAGTGCAATAAGAAATCGAGTATGGAATGAGACAAGCTCATCATACCTCCCCCCCCCCTTCCCCCTCCCCACCAGCAGGATTTAATGCTGTCAGGGGGAGCCACTTCTTGATCTGTCCTGCTTGGAGTCCAGTCCACTGACAAGGCGCTGGATGTTTTGCAGTTCACTGCTGGGCTCCTTGTCTGGACACAGTTTGGGGGATAGAGAAACAGATCCGGAGGACAGCGTTGAAGATCTGCTGGTCAGTTCAGAGTCCAGAGCTGCAGAGGCAGGGCTTGGTACCAGGCTGGGGCCCTTCCCGTCTAGGGTGCCGTTTGGGAGAGAGTGGAGGGCAGTGGTCAGGAGACTATTGCTTTCAGGGATGGGCATTGGGAACGAATACGGATTGTACCTCAGCCTGGGGCGCATTGCATTCAGGAAAGGGTGTCTATGGACAGCAGAGGACGCTGCAGCAGCTGCTGCCATGTAGGTGTAGGGATAGGAGAAGAGGCCTCCAAAAGGGGACATGGCCAGACCCTGAAAAACATACAATAATGGAAATATGTCAGTACAGCAGTATGCAACATACATGAGAAATACAAAAAAAAGCAGGAATTTTATAAGGAGTGAGAGACAATGAAGAGATTGAGGGGGGGGGGTCTCCATATTATTTCCTATAAAATGGGGAGATAGGTCTGCAGGTTTATTTTCTATAAGGATTGTGTTAGAGCAGTGTTTCTCAACATTTTATTGGTATGTACCCCTTATAAAACCCTGTATTCACCAAGTACCCCCTAGCATAGTAAACATTATCACAAGTGCCCCTTGACAAATATATATTTAATCATAGGACATGATAATTGGTTCTGAACGATTTCCAAACATGTACTATTACTTTTAATTAGCTAAAACAATAATTTTGTGTTGTTTAAATAAGATTTACCATCTTCTAAAACTCTAAATTTGTTATTCTTGGTTAAGTATATCAAGCCTGAGTACCCCTTGGAACTATCAGAAGTACCCCTTGGGGTACGTGTACCACACGTTGAGAACCTAGGTGTTAAGAGGACACTCTTTTCTCAGGGGCAAACCAAAGATTTTCAAGGGGGGTTGGGGCGATTCCTGAAAGGTCTCCCTCAGCCATGCACAATACAGTATAATATGGTAGGATGACATGGTACACATAATGCAATTTCTCGACCAACTGACATCGAGATCGATCAGGAGCAGTTTGGATACAGATAATAATGAGGACAGCCGACATTGGTAATGATGCGGAAAGTGAAGCATTCACCCAGCAGGGCAGAGGGCTGTGCTCGTACCTGACTCTGTTGAGTTCCCCAGAGCTGCTCCATGCAATGTACACATGCTGCTGCTCCATCCAAAGTCAACTGAAGCAGGGAAAGAGAGGGTGCAGTGCAGTGAGCAGCAGGATACCTGCAGATATTCTGCTGTCTCAACTTGTGCCTGTCCCCAGACACTGCACTGGCCCTGGTCTGAGGGGGGATTCTGGGCAGCTGTAACCCCCCCCTGCGTTTGGCTATGGAACTTCTACATAGTGTGTGTAGATCCTGAGTATTAAAAAAAAGGGGGGGGGGGGAAAGGGGGGGGGAGGGATTCTAGATTATTATTCTCTAGAAGGTGGAGGGAGAGATCTTAACTATACTATCTATAAGATGAAGGTCCTGAGACTCTGAATATTACGCTCTATAAGGTGGTGGTACTAACTATTACTTTTGTATATGGCGGGGGTACTGAGTATTACTCGGAGGGGGGTACTGAGTATAACTGGGGGGGGGGGGGGAGTGTCTGAGTATTACTCTCTACACGGTGGTGGTACTGAGTGTTATACTCTATAAGGTGGTAGTGGTCCTGACTCCTGAGCATTACTCTCTGTAAGATGGTGGTACTATTACTTTCTATATGGTGGAGGTACTGAGTGTATTACCTGGGGGGGTATGTCTCAGTATAATGCCTAATACACACGGTATGTTTTCCGTGCGGTAGACGGATCAGACAAATAAAATGCGTCATAACCGATATTGCTCTCGATCGTTTCCACGGCTGGAATTCTCATAGCGGTGAATGGAAAAATAGAATAAAAACGAATGACAATAAGAAAATTGAGTGCAGAATCGAGTGCGGAATTGTGCCGCAAAAACGATCGGGTCGGAGAATCGCACGAAAAAACCATAACGTGTGTACCCAGTATTACTCTCTACAAGGTGGTGGTACTGAGTTTTATACACTGTAAGGTGGTGGTAGTACTGAGTATTACTCTCTATAAGGTGGTGGTGGTACTGAGTATTGCACTCTGTAATTAGGCTTCTTGCACACTGCAAGCGATTCCGATTCAGATTCCGCTTTTTAATCAGTTTTTACATCCGATTCAGATTCCGATTTGCAGTGTGCAGGGAGCAAACTGCAAATCAGAATCGGAAGTAAAAACAGATTAAAAAGCGGAATCTGAATCACTTGCAGTGTGCAAGAGGCCTAAGGTGGTGGTTCTGAGTTTTGCTCTCTATAAGGTGATGGTATTGGGTATTAGTCTTTATACGGTGGGTGAGGGGTAGAGAATGAGACAGACAGATTGAATGTATTATTCTGCATAACGGTTTCAAAAGGTACCCAATTAGGACTAGGATTTCTTAAGGGATAAAAAATAACCTGAAACTCATTTACTAAAAACTATGCATAATACAATTCTACCTTTTTGTAAGAAAAGGTATGGGCAATTATTAAAGGGGAACTGAAGTAAGAGGTATATGTGGGCTGCCATATTTATTTCATTTTAATCAATACCAGTTGCCTGGCAGCCCTGCTGATCCTCTGCCTCTAATACTATTAGCCATAGCACCTGAACAAGCAGATCAGGTGTTTCAGACTTTAAAGTCAGATCTGACAAGACTAGCTGCATACTTGTTTCTGGTGTTATTCAGATACTACTGCAGAGAAATAGACCAGCAGAGCTGCCAGGCAACTGGTATTGATTAAAAGGAAATAAATATGGCAGCCTCCGTATACCTCTTACTTCAGTTCCCCTTTAAGCAGAGGCGGAAGGAGGTGTGTGTGTGTGTGTGTGTGGGGGGGGGGGGGGGGGGGTAAGAGAAGGAGAAGAGAGAGTTTATACCATCAATGAACCACTATTCTGCACTCCTGTATTGAGGCAGCATCAAATATCATTAATGTTGGGCACAATATAAACTACCCTGAGAAGAACTAAAATGTAAGCTTTGAAATTGTGTTTAGTGTCACCTTTTAGCGCCTGTATACACTAGATTATTCCACAATGTGTGGAGGTCATAATTCATAATTCATGACACATATAACACATTAATCAGCCGCAGAGATCATGGCTCTGTGAAAGGAAAGGAGGCCTGAGATGAAAGGAGAAGGGAAAAGCACTGCCATGATTATCATCATTATCACACACATACTCTACTACACACATACACAAATATTTATATAGGTTTATTTATTTATTTTTTTACACATACACACTATATACACACATACTGTAAACACACTGTATACACACACATGTATTTTAAACACACACTGCTCATACACATGCACATGGTGTACACAGGTACACACACACACACACACACTGCTTATATACACCATATATACTCATACTGTAAACACACTGTACACACACACACACACTGCTCAGTCATATGCACTTTGATACACATACTGTAGACTCTCAAACACCTCAAACACTGTACAACCAAACACACAGTAAATAAACCCACCCACCCATTAGTACACCCACACTTTACACACACTGTACAACCAGACACACAGTAAATACACTCCCCCACTTAGTACACCCACACTGTACAGTTGTCTACATTCTCCTGAGGATTTTCTGTTGTAGCCCAAATAAATAATTAAGTAGCTTCTACTGGACGTGAAGATTTGTATTCAGGGTAATCTGCCTTGTTCATCATATAGGTGGCCTGGATATGTGGATTTCTACATAAAAGGTCCGTTCTGTGAATGGCTTGTACATGAACAGCCTCATCTCTCTGTGAGCTAAAGGGGGAACGTTCCTAACTGCTTGTAGACACATTTCACCAAATGCATCTAAAAGGGCAGCCGACACGGCCACATGCCCCATAATCTACCCATGTTCAGAAGTTATTATTACTACATTTGCTGCTCGACTATCCTTGATGTCCTTTGACAATCTCATTCTGTAGACTGTAAGTAACATAAAAGAAAGGTTGACGTTTGTATAATGATTTGCTTGGTGGATACCTGAGAGGCGAGGACGTGCTGCTGGAGGTGGAATGGTAACGCTGACGTCCCTGGCAGCCCTTGCGATGAGGAGGCCATCACTGAAGAATCTAAGCTGTTCACTCCTGATGCAGCTCCCGAAACCGAGGCCAACAATGGACTCATGCCAGCAGCCATGCTGGAAAATGCCCCTCCCATTGCAAACTGGCTGGGATGAAGAAGAAGCGGGTGTGTAGCTCCAAGGGGGTTAAAGAACTGCTGCCCAGTTAAACCAGGAGGGAATCCCAGGTTCTGTAGATGGGCTTGGCTTAGATGGTGGGGGCTGCTGTCTGTCTGCACAGTTAGAGGTGGGAAATGTTCTTTGTGGTGTTTAGGCTCTTCCAGTTTATGTGAATCCCTTGTGGGACTTTTGAGGTCCTCCACGCTCAGGACTCTGCTGCTGGAGGAGATCTGCCCGGGGCTGTGCCTGGAGTCTGCAGGATTCTTCTCGCTCCTACCCCTGCTGCCTACCTCCGAGCTGAACGGGGAGGACTTAGTCGGGCTCCTCATCTCCTTTGGGTTCTCAGAGGTGGTGGTTGAGATTTTGGCCGAGTCACATGTGTCGTGACCGGCCTCATCTTTACTCTCATCCTCACTGTCCCCATCGCTGTCACACAGGCCTAAGGAAGCACATAAGAACAGTTTTAGCGACAATGTATTAAAGACGCCTCTTTTACTTTATTCCCTGTTCTATTCAAACATCCAACTTCAGATAAGCAAAGTGGAAATAAATGGGCAAACAAATAAATGCCAATCCCCCAAACTCTTTTTCATGCAAAACCAGGAAATGACAAAAATTGCTGCCTCAGTCCACCAGCCTCTGCTACTAGAACTGTCTCTTCTTCAGTAGTGGAGTGGAATGCACTGCAAAAGCTGTTGTCATACAAGTAGCATAAAAAATAATAGTAATAATAATAAATAATAATAAAATAAATTATTAATTACAGCAACAACAATAATATAACAACACAAGAATAAGGAATAAACATTAAATTATGATTGATGATATATGATATGTATTATTATTATTATTACTACTGTTGTTGTTTTACATACTTCATATTGCAGTCAGAGTGCCGGTACTGCACAATTAAAGGCACCTTTCTCCCTGAATATGGAATGTAGGAAACAAATATTTGCTTGCCACCACCACTACCTTACTAAAATTCTCTGCATTGAGCGCAGTTTTCAGTGTGTGCATTGGAAGGGTTAATCGCAGGGAGCCGCCAGCCGCAGCTTGCCCTGACTTCTTCCTGTTAACCTAGGGAGCCCCATTTAAGCACAAGATGTGGGATTAGCAAATGGTTTGTCGGGCATCGCGTATGTGATCTCAAGAGGGTAGGGGGTTCTGAGTGATGGGGTTAATGGGAGATTAGGAATGTACCTTTAAGGTTTGAAGTGCCCACTGCAGATGCGGTTGGAGAGGAGGTCTGGGCAAAACATTTAAACGCGGTCTGTTCACTGGAGGATTCATCTGAGCTGCCATTATCTTTCTTCTGCTGCTCATCAAAGGCTCGCATGGACTGAAGGGTCAGTTGTTTCCTTGAGAAAAGCAAATTGCACATTAATGTGTATAATTCCCCTCCACAGAATATAAACAGCCGGGAGACAGAAGTATTTGACCTCTGGTTTAATGTCCTCCCTCCTGGAGACCTCACAAACCCCGGCACTGTGGAGAGCGGGGGCCGGCCAGACCTGGGCAGGGGTCTCATAAACCTCACACGTCTCTACACCTTGATCACTCACAAAGTGCTTTGCTAAGTAATAAGAGGGTGATTTACTCAAGGGAGGACATTGTGCGCCAGCCCGGGACTCCTAGATGCTACCCTTTAGGCCCAAATTCAGTATTCAGATGGGCCAAAAGAGCTAGAGGACGCACAGAGACACAGTCCAGGGGGGCTGGGCTAACCCTAGCATTGGGACACAAAATCACATCTTGCCCATCTACCAACAGGCATGGGCCCTTACTTACTCAAATCACTTTTTCTCTTACATTTTCTCCTAGGTGATAAGTTTCCATCTTCTTTTTAAAATATCTTTTAAGGTGGTGCAATTTGAAAAAAGGTCTAAAAAGTAGGCGAAAAGTACTGTCAAAATTGATCTGAGTATTTTGTTGCTTGCTGGTGGCATTTTACTGATAATGTGTGAAATATCCCCTGGAAGAAAACTTATAGAAATGTGAATTGAAGTGCCCAGGTGCAAATAAAGGGATATCAGAGGTAAAGTCTAATTTTATTCTACCGAGAGAGACCACAAGAGAAGCAGCGATAAAAGGGAATAATGATCATACTAAATGCCCCCCCCCCCCTCTCTCTCTCTCTCCTTTCTTCACTTCTCTCTCTTTTCCTCTCTTCTCTCTCGCCATCTATCAGTGGCCATATGTGCAATGTATATAACCTGCTGCAGACAAGCACCTAGCCGAGAAAAGTTACAGAGAAAGACAAAGTAATCTTGCAGTTGGGTAACAAAACAAACACATGAAATGGCTTCTATTAGGCGCTCGGGTGAGATGGGCGAGTTATGTGACAGCACAGTGTCAGTCTGCGTTTTCTATCAGAGGTGTAAGAAATTCTTGGACGGACAGAAGATGCCCTCGGTGTGGTAAATCACATGAGGGCAGCTTGAAGCTGGACTGGAAACAACTCTAATTACAGGGAGATTTAAGATCGCTGCCAGCAGTGCCAGCCATAGGTCTATGCACTTAATTCTGCCTCGGGTTTTACAAGCATTTTTTCATATTCTGTGTAAATATTACAGCGAAATACTCGCACGGGGTAAAGAGGAAAAAAGAGAGCAGCCGCTGAGCGCATTGGAGCGCTCTCCAAATATATGATGTCGCTTGGCGCAGCGTTTTATCTGGATGTGCAATAACATTTGCTTTCATATTACTGGCAAAGCCAAAATACGCAGTGCCCCCACCCCTCGTGTTTATTTTAACTACGTTTGGTTTTATGACGAGATTTTTGAAAACTGTATTTTTTTTCTTAGCCATTTAACAGAAACGAACATTTCCTCATAACTTTCACGAGGAATGAATAAAATTAACAACTGGAAAAGCAAAAACACTGACCAAAATATTTCAAGCTCCTACTTACTTTATTGTGTTTTATAATTTTCACTAAGTGGTTAGTAATGTAATGGCATACAAAGAAGCCTGCTCCTACAATTAGTATACAGCACAATTTCATACTCGTGATACAGAGTAACCTGCATACTATGCAGTGTACACATTAGGACTTGCTCATAATACAAAGTAACCTATGCACACCAGTCTCCTCATAATACAATGTAACACTGTACACGTGCTAATGTGCTCATAAGAAAAGGCAACATACACACCAGTCTGCTCAAAATACAATGTGGCCTACACACCAGTCTGCTTATAATACTATGTAGCCTACACACCAATCTCCTCATAATACAATGTAACCTACACACCAGTTTGCTCATAATACAATGTAACCTACACACACGTCTACTCATAATACAATGTAATTTATAACACACCAATCTGCTCATAATACAATATATCCCCACAAACTACTTTGCTCATAATAACATTTAGCCTAAATACCAATCTGATCATAATACATTACCTGCATACACACATTTGCTCCTAGTACACTATTGCCTGCAACACACTAATCTTCTCATAATGCAATGTGACATACATACACCAGTCTGCTCATAATACAATGTAACCTACACACAACAGTCTGCATCACACACACACACACACACACACACACACACACACACACACACACACACACACACACACACACACACACACACGACAATCTACTTACTATATACTGTAACTTGCACATACAATGCTAATAGTAAAATGTAACCTGCTCATAATACAATGTAACCTACACACACACATACACACACACACACACACACCAATCTGCTCATTATACACTATAACCTGCACAGACCAATACTCTCCTAATACAATGCAATCTATACAAACACACACACACACACACACACACACACACACACTTACACACACACATACACACACACACACACACACACACTCACACACACACATACACACACAACAATCTGCTCATAATACAATGTAACCTGCACACACCAATCTGCTCAAAGTGCATAGAAACCTGCACACACCAATCTGCTCACAATACAATGTAACCTGTACACAAAAATCAGCTCCTAGCACAATGAAGGCTGCACACACCAGTCTGCTCATAAATGCAATGCAACCTGCACACACCAATCTGCTCATAATGCAATGTAGCCCATACAAAACAATCTCCCAATCTCCTCGCAATACAATTTAACCAAACAAATCACTTCATAATACAATATAACCTACACACTCCAATCTGCTCAAAGTGCAATGTAACCTGCACAAACCAATTTGCTCATAATTCATTTCAACCTACACACATCAATCTCCTTAAATACAATGTAATGTGCATGCAACAGTTTGCTTATGATACAATGCAAACACCACACTTACTACATACACTACTACTTGTTCATAATAAAATATAACTTACATATACACAGTAGCATACTCATAATACAATGCATTCCTGCGTACAGCACATTTTGCTCATGAAACAATGAAACATCAATTCAACAGCATGCTCAGGATAGAGTATAGAGTAAATAGCAGAAAAAAACAAACAAAAACAAAAAAAACAGTTTTCTCATTATAATACAATTTAACCTAAGTAGCAGATTGCTCATGATAGTGTGTAGCTTACACACATCAGTGTGCTCAGGAAACACTGTAACCTACACACACACACACACACACACACACACACACACACACACACACACACACACACACACACACACACACACACACACACACACACACACACACACACACACACACACACACACACACACACACACACACACACACACACACACCAGTATACTCAGGAAACAGTGTAACCTACACACTAGTCTGCTCAGGAAACAGTGTAACCTACACACTAGTCTGCTCAGGAAACAGTGTAACCTACACACACAGGTGTGCTCAGTGAAACATTGTAACCTACACACACCACTGTGCTCAAGGAAACAGTGTAACCTACATGCAACAGTGTATTCAGGGAAACACTGTAACCTACACACCAGTCTGCTCAGGAAACAGTGTAACCTACACACACCAGTTTGCTCAGGGAAACAGTGTAACCTACACATACCAGTCCTCTCAGGGAAACAGTGTAACCTACACCAGTGGCGGGCGTAGCTAAGGAGCTGTGGGCCCTGATGCAAGTTTTACAATGGGGCCCCCAAGCACTCTAAACATAACAATTGATATGGCGCACCAAAACCTGCCAATGGCAACTACAGTGTCAGAGGTGCAAGAAGGGGATGGGGAACAGTTTGTTAATGATTACCACTATTCAAAGTATATATAGAAGTGATTATTGAGTCCGCCAGGAGAAAAGCGCGATATAAATGTTCTGTATTTGTTTGTATTATGAGCACAGGACCAATAGAAAGCTAATACTGTAGTTGAGGGAGAGCCCTTCGGAGCCCCTCTGGCCCAAGGGCACCTCTGCAACCCCTATTGCTACGCCTCTGACCTACACACACCAGTCTGCTCAGGAAACAGTGTAACCTACACACACCAGTCTGCTCAGGAAACAGTGTAACCTACACACACCAGTCTGCTCAGGGGAAAAGGGTAACCTACACACAACGGTCTGCTAAGGGAAACATTGTAACCTACACACACACACACACACACACACACACACACACACACACACACACACACACACACACACACACACACACACACACACACACACACACACACACACACACACACACACACCAGTCCACACAGGAAACAGTGTAACCTACACACACCAGTGTATTTAGGGAAACAGTGTAACCTACACACACCGGTGTGCTCAGGAAAAAGTGTAACCTACACACACCAGTCTGCTCAGGGAAACAGTGTAACCTACACACAGCAGTTTGCTTTTGATACAATATAGAATGCTTACAGCACAATTTAGTTCAAATACAATGCAACTTGCTCACAGCAGTTTGCTTATAACACTGTGTGTGCCTGCATATACAACATCATAACACATTGTGCACTGCACACATCACAGCTACCTCTGAATACAGTATAACTTGCAAACATCACTGCAAAGTAGTCTTAATGCAATACAACCTAAACTACAGCACAACGTTCATATAATACAGTATAGTCTGCAAGCACAACTGTACCCTAATACATCCTGAACACAGCTGAGTGTGGTCATAAATAATACAGTGTAACCTACATACACAATAGTCTGTTCACAATACACTCTGACCTGCACACATTACAGCTGTGTAACAACTAAGCACAGGCCAATGCAAAGTGTTCATAATCCAAGGTAATCTCCATACATATACAACTGTCTCAATAATGCAATGGGAATCACAACAATCACATCACAACTTGATCATAATGCAATATAGCCTGTAAGCAAAACAGCTTGTGCCTCATACAATGTAACCTGCAAACATCACAATACAACATAACCTGTACACAACACAGCTTGCTGATATTAACCAGTGTAACCTGTAAGCACAACAGTGTGTCCCTCATACAATGTGCACACACCACAGTTTGCTCTCAATACTGTTTAGCCTGCATATACAACAGCTGGGTTCATCACAATACAGTAGGGCCCACACATATCACAGCTGTTTCACAATACAGTGCAGCTTGCACACACCACTACAAAGTACCCATAGTACAATGTAACCTGCACACAGCTCAGCTTGTCTATAGTACACAGTGTAACTTGCACAGACAACAGCCTGCACCTCATCAAGTGTAACCTACAAATACAAGAGCCTGTTCACGAAACAGTGAAAAAAATGCACACACCACCAGATTGACCTCATTATACATATTAGACATTTTCAATATGTATTAAAAGTAAAGTAAGACACATTGTTCAAATCCTTTATATATATATATATATATATATATATATATATATATATATATATAAAGGACTTTACTTCCACCATTATACTGAACTGGAAAGACCCTTTGGCTATATAATATAGACTGTATTGTATATGACGAAATATTGCTAAAACAATGTTTGCTCTGGAGTATACTAATTTAATACAAGATATTACAACACTAATAATCTTGTGATGCAATATCTACAGTTACACACATGTAATTACTTTGCATATTACACACACGAACACACACACAACTTTGCATCTTAGCAAAACGCATTACTTCTCATACACAAACTACACTACCGAATCTCCACAGCAACTGTGTGTATCATTGCACCAATAAATATGTATGGGGAAAAGTAGCACGGAAGTGTAATGAGCAGTAGTTTGAACATAGAAACTGGGAGGAGAAGACGTGTACCCCGATTTCCCCCCACAAACAGTATAGCAGTATATCCCCAGAAGCTGTGTATTTTACTGCAGGCACTGAAAATGTATCACACGGGTGCAATTGTCAGAACCTACATCTATGGAGGGGTTAATGAACTTGTGACTGCTGTGGTAAAGCTGTCCCTTGGTCCCTATCTCATACAATACACACAAAAGTAGGGGAAAAAACTCACCTCTTCTCCCTCCTCCCATTGCCCGTGTCACGGAATCCTTTGGCAAAAGGGTTGTTATCGATTTTTAATTGCGTGATCTGCGGGCAAAGAGTGGCAACAGACATCCATTTAGATACATCAGACAGAAATGAGATAATTTACGGTTGGTGTAACGTGTACCCTAATCTATGCTCACAAGACCTTAATTAGGATTAAAAAAATAATATATAACCATAAACATTTCCCTAATGGGTGATAGTACACGAGGACAGCTCAGGAATTGAGGCACAGAAAGATCAGAATTGACATAAAAAGCAGCGCGGCGTTACTGTAAGTTCTCAGAGGGCGCCTCTCGGTCTTTGTTGAATAGCTCGGTGTGGGATAGGTTAAACTTTTGGCATGGAACTAATGTTCGGCGTGTCTCCAGTCTCTACAAATCGGTAGGAACTGGGGCGCTCTGTAGGGTGCTCGGGCCTTGCTTCATTAGGGACTTCTACTTCCACCACAGGGCAAATGTTTTTTAAATTATAAAGGGGACGTGGATCGGGATTGTGCAGGGAGCATTTGTTTTCAGTTATCTCCCTCTCTCTCTCTCCCCCCCTCTCCTCCTGTCTCACCTTAGCAGAGCCAAGCCAAAGTCACTACATAATGGAGGTTTATTGAACGTCGACTACAACTACAGGATTCCTCAGGGGGGGATTCGTTTAAAAACAATCATGTAAGGAACGATACTGAAAAAAACTTTTTTTTTGAAAAAAACAAACAAACTGAAGGCTTTAAAGTAAAGTTTAAATATCTGCCTATGGATCGATCATGTGGTTTTCTTTTGTTTGTTTGTTTATATTTTTAAAGCATGTTTAACGTTTAACTTCTCAATAATTTACTCTCATAAATTCCACCCTGGCAAACGTGGGCTCCTTTCTGATAGCAAAACAAAGAAATCAATTCAATATTTCCCGATATGCTCTGCAACTATTTGGATTTGTCTTCTACTCCCTATTCCAAAAGTGTCCACCTTGTGTTTACCTACAGTAAATAATATCACACTGACACCAAAGCACAGTCAATACACAAGAACGACCACAAATGCTGCGGCTTGCGTTCAATGGAGATTCTCGATGTCTAGAGAGTTTTAATGAGGTTGGAAAGTGGTAAAAGATTAAATAGAAGCTTGACGTAAATCTGGCGGTAGGTAAGATGTCCTAATCAAGGCCCATCAGACGTCCCCGGTCATATAGTGAGGCAGAGATGTAGCCAGCACAGGCCATATAACTATGTTAAACATCTCAGAGTCTCCATATTGTTAAACATTTACAAGCAACACATACGTTTACCACTTTGATCTTTCTCAGGCATACTTTGTACTGACAAAAGTGGAAAGTCCACTGTTTAAAGTGCACAGTGATCTGCTAGGCTGATTCCCTGAGTCCAGCATAGAGCGATGATGTTCCCTGTACTAGATAAGGTAGGCATGCTGGGGGAAGCTGGGGGAGGGGAGGTCTACCTTCTAGGATTCAAAGTATCAATGCATAATAAAATCTTGGTGGAAAAAAGCCAAACCACGTTGGATAAATCCCTACACAAGCTCCTTACCTTATCATTCTGGTATGCAGTCACTGCAATGAAATCGGTCTCGGGGAACACATAGGTTCTGAATGTGCTGTAGGGTAGTTTGAGAATATCATTGGCTCGCACTATATGGAACCGGGGCTGATACTTGTGCATGGAGTTCAGTATAGTCTGCAATACAAGACAGAAATCAGTCAATTCACAGAAGCTTCGCACTGCCAATGACAGATCTGGGGACATCTAATTTCTTAAGGTCCTCAGAAAATTATCTGTGGCTATGCAGTGTGTTCAAACACAAAAAAACAAACACTGATGTTTTATAAATAGAGCTGTCTAAAGACAATTAGAAAAAACGTAACACTGCAAGTTTGGCTGTTATTAGAATGTCAGGCGGACAGCAGCATTTGTATAAGCAAAGAAACACAAGAGAACATGAATCATATGGGAAAAACAGAACAAACTAATGTTATCCCCAGGACAACCTACCAAACGCCTTCAGAAAACTCCCTGCTTTACATACTGAGGCAATTTATACATGTCCCAAAAATTACGAATATATATATATATATATATATATATATATATATATATATATATATATATATATATATATATATATATATCAACAAAGATATATACTACGGCACTACGCCCTGCGAAGCAGTTTCAATACGTGAAGACAAATAATATGGGTAAACAGAGAGAAGGCAAAAAGCACGTATAAACCCTCTATTTTTTTTCGCAGACTAAAAGCAATCTGACATAATTTATCACCCACTCTCAACTAATCAACGTGCTTATTTTATCTCATTAATAAGCCGCTTTCATCAACTGCAGTAATAAAGCTATCAATTCCACTGAAGAGAGCAGAAAATTAATTTGCATCTAACTCAGCCATCGATTATATGTTTGAAGGCTCACACTTTATTATCTGTGCTACCCCCGCAGACCCGGGGCCCACAGCGGCGCCTTCATCTCCTGCAACTAAAAATCACTTTACCCGAAAATCACTTTTTACTTCTTTTTTAAAAAAAATTTTTTTTATCATTATTGTCACACTTTTGTGTACACACAGTTATAACTTGCCCAGCTGGGGGAGGCGTAAGTGGATATGTAAAACTATCTCAAAACTAGTAATTAATATAGAGGGGGGAAGTAAGTTCAGGGTTATTTAATGATGTGTTAAAATGTTCCAAAGAGAAATGGTTAATCAAGGACGCGATATATTATTATGGCTGGACTTTTCAGTGCAGAATAAATACATATATATAGAAAATACAATCCCCATTTCCTTGTCTAGAAAAAAGAAATAAATAGCAAATGGCACATGGAGAGGGTATTGTGTTGTTGAGGTGTGAATTAAAGGAGTAATGCTGACCATACTCACAAATCCATGCTTGTCGGAGATATTGTTAGTGAGTTTGAGTTTATGGAAGGTCACCACTTTGGACATCCATTGCTCCCCAGTGGCCGGGCTGTCCGGGTGGATATACATCCTCTTGGGCATCTCAGGGTCAGCCTTGCCAGCCACCATCCATCGGGAGTTATGGAACTTGTATCTGCAGTCATCTGCAGCCACTATATCCATGAGCAGAATGTACTTCGCCTTCTTGTCAAGGCCTGTGCATCGCACCTTAAATGGGGGGAACATTCTCCTAGGAACAGGAAAGAGTTGCATATCTGTTCAATAATTACTATAACTGTAAAATATACTTATTTAATCGTAAAGTCCTTGCGTGGGCTTTATTACGAATGCAGTGCTAAAAGCTCAACTCTAGAGTTCTGCAGTTAAATACCTAACTTTGTCATTTTTAATCAATGAAGGAGTTAAAAGGTCCTGTAAATCTCGGGATATTCTAGTCTACGGGTTTTGCATATAAAAAGTGAGTATCTTGGTTTTATTCCCATTGAGCTCTGCGACAGACGTATACACAAGCTGCATGCGGAGGTGTACACGTTTAAACTTTTGCAGAAGGCCCCATGTCAGTGTCTGTAATACTGTAATAGCGATTAACCAGGAAATGCATGACATCATAAAAGTATCATCATTCTCCTCTGGTCTTTGATGCAAAAACTCTGACCACAACAATCACAGATAGGTAGCGAGGTCACGGGGGCCACACTCACCCTCGCCTCACCCCATTAAAAGCCTTTAAAAAGTGGAATCACAGTAATAAAACTGCGGTATGCGTGTCAGGACAGTTACAGCGCACGTTTCATATATATATATATATATATATATATATATATATATATACACATATATATACATATACACATAATGCTGCAAGCTGTGACAAGGGGATTACCTGTGCACTCTGACAAGGTATCTTTCCTCCTTGGCATGACAACAATAGATCTTTGAAGTGATAGGTGAAGAATTTCCATTCAGCCTATTATCTTCTCCTAGAAGCTCCTCACTGTCTGCACTTGGAGAGTCTGCATGTATGTTTAGTGCTGGGGCCAATTAATAGATAATAAAAACAAAAGGCTATGACTCACCTCCCTGATTTGGTGATGACCATCTCGGTCCCCCTCTTGTGGAACTGTTCCCAGAGATCCTTGGCTTCCAGATGAACTTTTGGATCGTCTTCAACTTCTTCTTCTGGTTCAAGGGTTTTGAGAGGCCTCAGATGAGAAGCTGCTTGGTGACCCAGAGACGAAAAGGGGATGCCTGCCTCTGCGGCACCCACTAATTGATCCATGATGGGCTTGGCTAGGGCACCAGGAAGGGAAAGAGCAGCCCCATTGGGTGGCAGAGCCAGGGTTGGAAAAAAGTGAGGCTGGTGTCCAAGAACTGCACTCATTGCAAAGTCCGGTGCCCGGTGGGAGAGAAATGGGTGGTAAGCCATGCTTGACCCTGAAATGACTGGATCTCTCATGGATAAATTCATCCACGCCAACTCTTTGGATAGCTCAGCTCAGGACTTTGTCCAAACTAAGGGACCTTCACAGGTACATAATAAGTGCAGCTAGAACGTCCTGGAAACTACAATAAATAAAACAGGCCGACAGAAAATGATCAGTCCAATAAAACAAAAAAAAAGAATGGAACTCCAGATGGTGACGCGCAGAGGAAACAGAGTTAAAATCCCACAAGAGCCAAGGACACTCCTTCACAAGAGTCCACCTTTGTGCTGAGAAGTGTGAGGGATCCCAGTCCCAGATACCTTGTCCTTCTGCAATCAGTCTAGCTCCCTGCAAGTCCTCTTCCTTCTTCCACGTCTGCAGCCTGGTAAGGTAAGAAGAGCACTATGTATATATGTTAGATTTTGTAGTTGTCTCCTCTGTGTAGACCTAGACTCGCTTCCCCTTCAGCATGCAGGCTCCCCTTCTGTGTAGTAGCTTCTCTTGTGCTGGGAGAAATGTTATAGTACAGGAATATTCAGAGAGATGAGAAGGAGGAAGAGGGAGAGTGAGAGAGGGGACACAGAAGGAGAGAAAATAGAAAGAGGGACACTCTCAGCTCCAAGTATTCTCTGTGTGAATGCACTCTCTCCTTACACCAGATCCTAGGGATGTGTTGTGGCAATGCAAGAAGTCCAGACCTAGTTGATTGGCCCTTTGACGCTTTTGGACCAATTGTGTGGCTCCATAGGCGTGGTTTTGACAGGTCTGGTGGACGGGGACAGGGTTGAGTTATAAAAAGAAGGTGTCGGAAGCTGTAACGTTGCAGCAAAGCATCACTACTACATAATGCCGTGTGAATATGTCAACATGATCAGATGGGAGGGGTTAGAGCAGGAAGGTGTAGGGGGTGGAAGAACAGAACAAGCTATTCAATCACTGGCAGAGAAAGTCAGTAACCTCTAGGTGGCTTTGTAGGAAAGACAGAGAGAGAGGGAGAGAATAAACACATACACAGGCAGCAGCAGCAGCAGCACACAGGGGGAGGGGAGCAGCCTGGAACTGGATGTGTCCACAGAGGGCAGGCTTTTCCCTGACACCCCATCTGCAGCACTAGGTTCTGTTCCAGAGCCTTTCGACCACTTCCAATTTTGACTTATCAACAGCCTCTCAGTGGGGCTCCCATTTCATCGCCTTGTTCTATAGTACAATGGCAGGAAGGATAAGTGCGAGCAGTTCAGAGACTTGGGGCTGGACTGAGGGAAGCTGAGACTCTAGTGTAAAATCTGACACATTGACATAGACACGCGTGTGCAAAAGTGGCCAGGGTCACGTGCACCATAGGGCCTCATTCTGTGCATATACTGCCGAGGAGTGCATCGTGTGGACATGTATGATTTATGAATGACTTGAAGTTACACACTCACACACTTACGTTTCTGTCTTTCAGCTTGAATGCCATTTTGTGTACCATACATCTAGCAATTTGGCTGTACGATCAACCATTCGAATCAATAATTTTATTAAATCAAAAGAGAATAGAATGTGTTCCAGCATGTCAGATGGATGAAAAGTGGCTAATATCATGTTGAATCGGCCAACTTAAAGTAGCCATACAACTAGCAATTCTGATTCAATTGACAAAGCAATAGACTTTATTAAAGAATCGATTTCAGTATGGTTGATCAAAAGTCGATCGACTAGTGACCCACACGCTAAAAGCGATATCCTATGCGATTCACATTCATATTTGATTTGACTAATGTTGTGTCTCCTTGCTCTGAATGCAAAAATTGATTTAGAGTCGATCGAATGACAAGTGAACTGTAGCCGATTCCTGTGCGATAGACCGATATCTTGCATCCTGCTCAATTGACTAAGCTGGTCGATCCAACATGAAATCAGCCACTTTTCATCACTTGGGAATTCTGAAATACACTTGATTCTATAAAATGATCTAATCGAATAGTCGATTTTTCAGCCAAATTGCTAGATGTATGGCCACCTTTAGTCAATAGAGCATGATATTGGTCGATTGCACAGGAATTGGTCGATTGCACATTCAATGGACACTGAATCGATTTTTGCATTCAGAGCATGGAGACACAACATCAGTAAGATCAATTAGTAAATGTGAATTGCACAGGCTATTGCTTGTAGTGTGTTTAGGCCACTAGTTGATCAACTTTCCCTCAACCCCACTGAAGTTGATGGCCCGATAAAGTCAATCTCTTATGCTGGGAATACACAGCTCGATTCTGGGCCATTTAGATGTCTCGATAGATAATTTCCAACATGTCCGATCTCCCAACCGATTGTTTCCGCGCTCGATTCTGCATGGAGAACAATGGGAGAAGATAAGAAAAATAAGCGGAAGAGAATCATCTGCAGAATCCAGCGCGGAAAACGATCAAGCGCGGAATCGAGCGGCAAAATCGAGCCGTGTATGCCCAGCATAAAAGTGGTCATAAATCCATCGATTTTGCTGCAGGATCCACCTTCTCATTCAAGCATTTTATTGAATTGAGAGAGAATCAAGTTTGTCCCTGTGTGCTTGATCTATGAACACTGGCCGATATCAAATTAACTAAGGTGGAAGATATTGGTTGATTGATCAGGAATGTATAGTATTCACATGATTTTGATCGACAAAGAATCAATTTTTGGTTTAGAGCATGGAGGCACAGATCTAATGTGCAGGAGAATAGAAAAAGACCTTATTGTGGGCCACTAGTGTAGAATAGAAAAATACCTTATTGTGGGCCACTAGTGTGGTGGGCCAGTAGTCAATCGACTCTCAATCAACCTCACTAAGGGCCCTTTTCCACTAGCAGTCGCTAGCGTTCACGCTGAACGCTAGAGATTGCTGAATCGCAATTCCGCCGATTTCCCGACGTTTGCGGCCGCGATTTTATTATGCTATGCACTGCATTGCAAAATCGCGGCAAATATCGATCCGCCGCGCGTTCGCGTTCCCGTCAAAAACGAATCACGGTAGTGGAAATGACCTACCGCGATTCCTATGTTAAAAAGCAAACCGTAGCGATTGTAAAATCGCTAGCGGATTGTGACTTTACGATTTTGCGCTGGTGGAAAAGGGCCCTATAGTTGATTATCGATGGATTTGTAGATTGAATCCAAATTGCTACGTGTATGGCTACCTTTAGTTGATGAAAGTCAAATCCCTAGATGTATGGCCACCTTAATAATTCTAAAGTTTGCACTGAATCCTCAGTAAACCTTGTTGGCGCTGGACGTGAGTGTTTTGGTGTGTCCGTCCAGACACCCCCCTTCCCAGGAGGTCTGGTTGGAGAAAGTGTATTTAGTAGGGATAAGGCTTGTAATCTGCGAGACATCAGTGTTTCTTCTCTGCACTAATTCCGTGTGATATCTCACCCTGGGATCACTTGGACAGATTGCCGACACTGTAGCCTTTCTTCACCCCGGCCCCTATCTCTGCAGTAATCAAGACATCATTTGTAAGACACAGCGTGAAATGTCCAGTCCCCAGCTCTGCTGCCTTCTCCCCTGACACAGAGGGGAGGGGGACAGAGGAAGGGTTAATCCTGTTGGGAATATAGCCACTAATGCCTCCCATCATACAACTGCATTATCTAGTCCACTCTTCGTGATTGAGCTGTCACAGGAGTATTGATTTTTATTGTGTCTTCTACAATACCCGTATAATCCTAAACATTTAATGCTCATGCTATAATCACAATATTAACTGCACTACACCATCGCTCCAAATCAATCCCTGCCCTTATTAGTCTGTAAAAGCTGGCAGCCAAGGAGTTAATTGTGTGTGTGTGTATTCACCCCTTTCTGTGAAGGAAGGGGTTAAGTGGTAGATGGGAGAGCAGATTGTTAGTGAGGGGAAGAAAGGAAAGGGGCAGCAGCATTGTGAGCTAAATGCAGTGAGATAGGAGCGGAACATCTGAAGTGATTAGCTCTCCCAACATCGCATTTTTGACTCACATACTTAAGAGCATTCGGCGCCAGCCTGGTCAAGTCTGTTTAGTGGCCAGAGTCTCGGATCGCTCTCATTCACCAGGATATATTGAATGGGAGGGGGGCTCAGTCTGCAAGGAGAGGGAGGAAGGCCAGCCTGCATCCTTCAAGCACATGGAGCTTGCCCGTGTTTATAGAATATCTTACACACATTTTCCCCTCTGGGGAAAAAGTGAAAAGTTTACATATATATATATATATATATATATATATATATATATATATATATATATATATATATATATATATATATATATATATATATATATATAATTATTATTATTTAGTATTTATATAGCGCCGACATATATATTCACAGTAAAGTTTTAAGATGAAATTCCCTCTAGGCAACAAGACACTGGCACTCTTTTCCCAGCGCTGATGGTTACTTGTTTTTTTTTGTTAGTTATGGTGGGGACTGGCAACCACCGGGCCCCGAGACTCCCCCCAGGCCCTAGGCTACAGCCTAGAATTATATCTCTCTATCTATCTATCTATCTATCTATCTATCTATCTATCTATCTATCTATCTATCTATCTCTATATCTCTCCAGGAGTCACGCCGCTGAGCCCTTGTGGTGACCATCAGAGGTCTGTAGCCTTTAGCTGCACGTGTCGCTTAATTAGCTCCAATTTTCACCTTTTCTGGCCACAAAGACTCACACAGCACAGGAGGTGCCCCAGTCTCTGCCCTGCCAGAACTGTCACATTTTACTGCCGCCCGGGATGTGCACAGCGGGGATAAACACACGACCTGATTGTGTTTGTGGAGGGGGCGAGGGGAGGGTGTAAAGGCTAGTATGGGCTAGCACCTGTACAAAATGCCAGTTACGTTATTTTTTAGCTGAGGAAATGAAATGCTCAATTAATTTAGCAATTATGGTGCTAAAAACACTCTTTCTGCCAATCACTAATAGACGCTGTATAATAGATGCAGTGCCACTTTCATAGAACTGTGCATCCTGTGGCCCACATCCATTATTAATGCTGCAGTAGTAGCAGAGCCTTGTGAGCAGCAGACAGCAGTCTGGCCCATTCCTAGAGGCTTGGTCCTGTTTGCGCTCTGTCCTAATAGTCCTGTGCCTGCCCTCCCTAATGAGTGACCTCCCATCCTCAGCTCCCTGGAGTCTAGTATTGTGTAAGGAGGCTGCAATAATCTAGGATCAAAAGCAGGAAGGTGCGAACCGGCTTTGTGTCCTGTGACCGCCCTACTCACCCTCCCGAGTGCGATAAATCTACACTGGCGCCGACTGTGTGCTGGGTGATTAATTTGCAAGCAAACAAAGAAAGATGTGATGACCAGCCATTCTAGTTAAATATTGGCCCGTTCTACCAGCTACTTGTTATCCACTCCTTCCATCTACTAGGCAAAGTCCAGGAGCATCCCAAGGCTCTGCTCTCCACGATGACAGCTATTTGTTGTGTCTGCTGAATAGGGCGCAGAGTATGCTGTGGTATTCACTCCGGTAATCTTTAACCTATCAGTCTGCTTTTAGCACCATATCTGTATAAAGTGTCGTCTTGCTCCATCCACTAATGTTTATCTAATCAAAACAGACATAGACAATTGTCATAAAGTGTAAGCAACACACAAAGTACTCGAATGCTTTCAACCATATTAGTCGACTGTAATCTGTGGGCTCTCTTCACACACCACAGGCAGCACCCTGATTGATTGGGCATGCTGGAAGAGTCAAGACCTGGTTGAATAGTTTGAAAGGTAGCATACACTTTAAGGCCTGTACATACGCTAGATTAATGTTGGATGAGTCGGTCGATAACAACCACCTCTGCTGATAATCTGGCGTGCGTACAGCAGCCCCTGACCATCACCCAGCCAGTCCACAGATCCACCAGGTGGATGAACTCAGCCAAGCAACGCCCAATAGCTTTGTCCTCGTCGCTCGTCCTGACCGCTGACGGTTGTCATGGCTGCACCGCTCTGTTGGTCATCAGCCCTCCCGCATTGCAACAGTAGGCGTCGTAAACCTGTAGTCTGAATCTTCATCTGTACAGCCTGGGTTTAGCGATGTCACCAGAGGGATTGGCTCCTGATCCCCATCTGGCGAAAACAATCAAGCGTGTGTATGGGTGTTAAAGGAATCATCAGCCAAATTACATGAAAGCCAATTTACTTACCTGGGGCTTTCTCCAGCCCCTTGCAGCTGACTGTCCCACGCTGATAGCTCAGTTCGCAGCCGCCGGCCTGGGGTCCCCGCATGGTGCAGAGGACGACCACAAGGTCAACCAAGCCCACGTTGTACGCGGCATACTGCGCAGTGAGCCGCAGAGAACGTGGGCTTGATTGACAGCGGCGCTCGCGCAGGCTCAGGAGAGGACGCCTGGTGAAACACCGTGCACGGACCTTAGGTCGGCGGCAGAGCTTCAGCGTGGGACATGTCAGCTGCAAGGGGCTGGAGAAAGCCCCAGGTAAGTAAATAGACTTTCATGTAATTTGGCTGATGATTCCTTTAAGAAGCATATAGCAAGAAATTACATCATCATGATTTAAAAGTTCTTGCTAGATATACATATAGTATGATCAGATTGTTTCAAACTGAACAGATAAAAACCAACCAACTAACTAACTAAAGGTGGCCATACACTGGTCGATTTGCCATCAGATTCGACCAACAGATAGATCCCTCTCTGATTTAATCTGATCAGAGAGGGATCGTATGGCCACCTTTACTGCAAACAGATTGTGAATCGATTTCAGCCTGAAACCGATCACAATCTGTGTAGCTGCCGCTGCTGCCGCCCCCCCCCCCCCCCCTCTCCGCATACATTACCATTTCCGGCCGGTGCGATTCCCCTGGTCCCCGCTGTCTTCTTCTCTGCTCCGGGCTCCAGACCGTTCCTGCAGCTACTGAATTTCCTGTCCAGGGGAAGTTTAAACTTCCTGCCGGGACAGGAAGTTCTATGTAGCTGCAGCCGGTCCGGAACCCAGCGCGAAAGAAGACAGCAGGGAACCAGGGGAATCGCACCGGCCGGAACAGGTAATGTATACCCGCTGTATTGCGTCGGTCATCGGGCATTCGAACAACGCTATCGACGCACTCCCAACCCGCCGGCGATCGAGAGAAATCTTCCGCACGGACGGATCGACGGGAATCGACGGGAACAATCGATTTCGGACGGAAATCGATCGTTCTGTCAGCGGTGTGCGCGGCAATTTCACAGCTGAATCGATCACTGTGATCGAATCGGCCGTATATCGGCGGGAAAATTGTTAGGTGTATGAGCCCCTTAACTGCAAGAGTCAATATAATTACATCCCAACGTAATGCAATTATATTTCTACGGTATGTTCACTTTGAGTGTGGTGCAGCAGGTTTCTGTTGGCGGAATGGACACCTTCCTGAGTTTACCAGACAACATGTGCGTTTACAGTGGCAATGAAGCATGCGTTCAATGTACCTTATGCTTCACTGTATGCATTGTGTTCCACGTCTAATGTGTGCTGCGACTTTTCACTACTGCTGCACTGTGATCTTATCGCAATGCAACGTGCATAGTGTGAAAGGAGACTAAATCATGCCTGATCAGTTCTTTTTTAACCAGGAAACAAGCACTGCATGCAACAGAGATGTGCTGCAAGCAGCTAATGATTTTGGTTTGAATGAACACACGTTAGATAAATATTTATCTGAACCTTATTAAAACGACCAATTAACAAGCTTTTGACCAATTTTTGGCAAGCAACTGCGCACGACCGACCGTCACCGATGGCAACAAACAACCAATATCGGGAGTCAGTCATGATACATCATGTTGGATTTTTTTTGACCAACAATCATTCACCAAAGGGTGTGTGTACAGCTAATTAACAATATATAATGGTCTTGTTGTGTACAGCGCACACACCACAGTAGATCGTTCATAATTGTTCATGTTTATACAGATATCGTCAATAGTTTCAGTTAATTGCACCTCAGATGTCACTCTCGCATCTGTCAATTCCTTCTTTCTTGGATCGTTCATGTGCATATATAGGTCAGGCTTTTAAGATCGTTAACCTTCCACCGATTGATCGTTAGCCAAATTTCATTTAGACCAATTTTCAGGGCTCATTCACACCATGTGTGTGTTATAGCGTAAGTTAAGCAATGTATTGGATTCACAAGCCAAGCTTTGTGCTACCAGACACTGTACACTACACTTACATTACAAATGATTGGTGATATGATACTGTTGTGCATTGCTAAAAAAGACCAATTTTAAAGGATACCCGAGGTGACATGTGACATGATGTATGACATGTGACATGGGTATGTACAGTGCCTAGCACACAAATAACTATGCTGTGTTCCTTTTTTTCTTTCTCTGCCTGAAAGAATTAAATATCAGGTATGTAAGTGGCTCACTCAGTCCTGACTCAGACAGGAAGTGACTACAGTGTGACCCTCACGGATAAGAAATTCCAACTATAAAACACTTTCCTAGCAGAAACTGGCTTCTGAGAGCAGGAAAGAGATAAAAAGGGTCAGTAGTTCTTAGATTTTAGCTCTGGCATACTTCAATGAATGTGTCATTGAGCAAAAACAATAAAACAGTTAAAATTTAAAAAGTAGATAAAACTGTGGAATATCTTAAAAAGTCATTTTTAGGAGAAGGAAGATATATACACTAGTTTATTTCATTCATTTATTTTTGCCTCGGGTGTCCTTTAAGATCTATTGCAACATACTACATAGTTACATAGTTACATAGTTATTTTGATTGAAAAAAAAGACATACGTCCATCGAGTTCAACCAGTATAAAGTACAACACCAGCCTGCTCTCTCACATATCCCTGTTGATCCAGAGGAAGGCGAAAAAACTACATGCACATCATCACATTGGTTTCATTGTGAACTTAGCCTAAGGCTATATTTCCACTATGCTCTGAATGCGTCTTGTGTGATGCAATGCCGTCACAGCTGTGATGCGTCTTGCAGCAGAATCCCTCCAGCTCCGCTATGCACGGCTATGGGTTTCAGATGGGTGACGGGAGATTATGCTGCATGCTGTCATATTTTTACCCACATACAAATTCGCTGCTCTCTGTTGACTTCAGTAGACTGCTAAATGGCATCTGTATGCGTGTGTGGGCAATCGGGTGTTGAATGATTGTTTCAGACTGCAGTTTATTAACTAGCCATGACACAATGTATGAGCTGCTCACCTTTGTGATTGCTTCCCCTTCCTCAGGAACTTAAAGGGATACTGTAGGGGGGTCGGGGGAAAATGGGTTGAACTTACCCGGGGTTTCTAATGGTCCCCCGCAGACATCCTGTGCCCGCGCAGCCACTCACCGATGCTCCGGCCCCGCCTCCGGTTCCCTTCTGGAATTTCCGACTTTAAAGTCAGAAAACCACTGCGCATGCATTGCCGTGTCCTTGATCCCACTAATGTCACCAGGAATGTATAGCACAATCCCAGTATGGTCTGTGTCTGCGCAGTACGCTCCTGGTGACATCAGCGGGATTAAGGACATGGCAACGCAGGCGCAGTGGTTTTCTGACTTTAAAGTCGGAAATTCCAGAAGTGAACCGGAGGCGGGGCCGGAGCATCGGTGAGTGGCTGCGCGGGTACAGGATGTCTGCGGGGGACCGTTAAAAGCCCCGGGTAAGTTCAACTAATTTTCCCCCGACCCCCTACAGTATCCCTTTAAAGAGAAACCATAACCAAGAATTGAACTTTATCTCAATCAGTAGCTGATACCCCCTTTTACATGAGAAATATTTTCCTTTTCTCGGATCACCAAGGGGCTCTGTATGGCTGATTTTGTGGTGAAACCCCTCCCACAGTGTGATGTCAATGCCTCACAACACTGAGGTACTGACATCACACTGTGGGAGCCTTGTTGCATTATGGGAAACAACAGCTGTTTCCAACTGCAAAAAAATCAAGCAGCATCTCCTTCCAGTGACATCACCTGCCAGCAGTAAAAATGTCACCATATGATAAATATCTGAATGTAAATCAGGGAGAGGAAACATTTTACAATGGGCAAACACTGACTTAATCATTTATACATAATTATTGTAAAAATTAAGCACTTTTGTTATTACATTCTTTTCACTGGAGTTCCTCTTTAAAAGGAAGTGAAATAGGTGTTGGGTGACAGTAGTCAGTCCCACCAGATCACAAGAGGGTAAGTCAGTAACAGTCAGGCAGGGATGAGCAGAAACTACGCCAGTGCGAATTTACGCATCATAGTTCGCATCTACGCATCGTAGTTTGTAGGTGAAGTTTGAAAACTACCCTTACAAATTTACGCGTAGCGAAGCACCGCTACGCGTAGCTTACGCTCACTATGCGTAGTTAACGTGTGTATTGCGTAGTGAACTACGAATGCGTTACTCGCGGCTAATTTTCCGCGTGTGATTGTATGCATACAAATTTACGCATTGTCAAGGGGAATGTACGCATAGAAGAGTACCCAATATAATCATTTAAATAGAAATTAATGCGTAAAATTTTCTGCATACTGGCATAAGCATCGACACAAACTACGCTTCGTACTACACGTAATTGCGTATTTTAACGCGTAGTCTACGAAATGCATACGAAGCGAATATTTGATTTCGAAGCTGTAGAGTGGCAAAGCGTAATTGCGTAAAACTACGCGTAGTTCCAGCGTAGCGAAGTTGGCTGACTACGACCATCCCTGCAGTCAGGGCTGGATTTCTGGGCAGGCCATAAAGGCCAGGGCAATGGGTGAAAAAAGTTAGAATTGTGGCAAGATTCGGGAGAAATAAGAGGCCACATGTCTAAGTTATCCCTGTTCGTCCTTGGCAATTTTGCTTTGCTCTGTGCATACTTTCTGCAGCCTGAATTCTAAAGTTCCCTGCATCTCCCTCACTTACTGGAAGCACAATGTGATAACTGTCACAGAGTCCTCTGCTCCATCTGCTGTCTTCTGATGATCTCGGGACATACAAGTTGCATTGATCATGCATCAGGGTTGTAGAGAGTAGAACTAATGATTTTCCTGCACAGCACACATTTACTGATGACAGACAGGGAATGTAAGGTCCATTTTACCCCAGCTGGTAACAATGTACATATTTTAGATAATTGACACAATAAGGATGGATTGATTTTGCTGTGGATCACTAGAGGGTAGGCCAGCAGATCACTGGAGATGAGGCAAGCAACATTGGGGGACATTGTGCAGTATATACTGAAGATATTGGGCCGAGATGAGCAGGATGGATTGCTCTTGCTGGTTATCACTAAAGGGGAGTCCACTGGACTACCAGAGAGAGGAAGCCAGCAACTTCAGGGTGTCATACATAGTTTAGAAGAAATTATGAGGAAGAATTGTTTAGGCATAGGATCTAGTCTAAAGTGTACCCATTGCTTTTAATTTTGAGTTTTGTTGACACACTATATTTCTGTCAACCAAACTGTCCATTTCTGATTGTCTAGGTTCATTGGGAAAACATTAAAATTGTGTGCAGGTACATATACACCCTAGATTCAACTCAGCTGAATAAAGACTCCTAGGGCAGGGGTGTCAAACTCAGGTACTAAATGGGCCAGAATGGGAACAAGTCACTAAGGAACTAGGAACAAGTCACTAGGGATGTCGTCAACATGAAATTTTGTTTGCGATCCGTCATTAACTTCAAAGGGCAGGCGAATTTTAAAACCTATATGGAATGTTCCTAGCCACAAAAGTGATGGGAAAGTTGTTTCAAGGGGTCTAACACCTGAACTGTGCCATGCCGGAGGGAGATCCTTGCAAAAAGTCCCATCAAAAATTATGTAATTGACTCACAGTTGTGTTTTAATCTCTAAAGGGCAGAAATCACAGTACATTCCTAAATTTGTGGAATTAAGTGCTGTAAAACGTCCTGCGTGCGTACACGGCGATAAGGTCGTGTAAGGGTTAGGCCCGGTTCACAGACAGATGAAACGCCTCATTTAGCAAACCGCAAACAACCGCAAAGAGCTTGAATGCTAACGTCAGGTCATTGTTTTTGCTGGTTGACACCTCTAGGACATAAATGTTAGTCCTCTCGGCAGCAATCTTTGTGTAGTGGTGTGTAGCGTCCGCCGTGCTTGTGTGTACGTTCGCAGGAGTGCAGGTTTTCCAGCCCCTATGGTTGGGCTGAGGTAGCTCAATGACAGTTGAAGAGAAACTCCGACCAAGAATTGAACTTTATCCCAATCAGTAGCTGATACCCCCTTTTACATGAGAAATCTATTCCTTTTCACAGACAGGCCATCAGGGGGACCTGTATGACTGATATTGTGGTGAAGCCCCTCCCACAAGAAACTCTGAGGACCGTGGTACTCCTGGCAGTTTCCTGTCTGTGAACCTTGTTGCATTGTGGGAAATAGCTGATTACAGCTGTTTCCAACTGCCAAAAAAGCATGCAGCAGCTACATCACCTACCAACAGTAAAAATGTCACCATGTAATAAATGTCAGAATGTAAATCAGGGATTTAAAAGATTTTACAATGGGTAAACACTGACTAAATCACTTTTTTATTACATTAGTTTCACTGGAGTTCCTCTTTAGGTGACCCCCCAAAAAACTCATACTGCACTGAGGCCATATACAGGGGGCAGCAGTGGATACTAGATGCCAGTAGTGGTGGTGAAGGATTATTGGGTTATGGTCGATGGACTACTAGGACCAGCAGACCTGTCTCCAACAGCGAACGTGTGCACTGGACACACAAAACTGCAATATATCAATAGCAAGAAAAAGAAAAACAGCCCTTAGGAGGATGAACTACGCACTGACGGCACCTGTCTGCAACAGCTAAAATGCACTGCGTAGACACACTGAACAGCAATATAACAAGATCAAAACACAGTCCTTAGAAGGCTACATTATGTAGATGGAAAATTGGTACTACAGCAGCAAGAAACTCCACTGGGGACACAGAACACGGGTCTAATGCTTTCCCTAATTGCAATACAGCCCTGTCCATAGCACCCACAGTCAGAGTGTAAAAAGGCTGCTGTGCTGGCTACGTGTGTGTGTGTGTGTGTGTGTGTGTGTGTGTGTGTGTGTGTGTGTGTGTGTGTGTGTGTGTGTGTGGGGGGGGGGGGGGGGGGTCAAGGTCCAGTTCAGGTGGGAGGGATAGCTGATTGGCTGCCATGAGTCTGCTGCCTCTGGGGTGAGGGGTTAATTTTTGGCTCCATCATAATGTATACCCTCAGGCAGGGAACACACTACATGCGTTTCTGCGCGTTTTGCCGCGAACGGCAAAACGCGCACGATTTTAGAGGCTATTGAAATTAATAGCCTAGCTCGGGAAACGCTGCGCCGCATGCGTTTGTGCACGTTTGCGTTCGCGTTTTTCTCTGCGTTTTGTACCCGCACAGTTTTCTGCTTTTTTCCGCACATTGCATGACACTACATGGCATGCAAACGCAGAAACGCAGAAACGCACGCGGAAAAACGCACGCGTTAGACGCGACCGCAAAACCCGACGGAAACCTGGGAAACGCAGGGGAAAACGGCCCTGCAAGTGTGTTCCCTGCCTCACAGAACAAGGTACTTGGTATATAGCTGAGCAGTGTTTCTGTACAATGGGTGTTCTTAAACACGTGCATGAAAAAAGGGCGGCATGAAAAAAGGGCCTGGTTGGATAACAAAATGGCGATGGTGGATAACAAAATCTGATAACGATAAACATCATTGTCAAACTTGGTTAACGATAAATACCGTTGTAAAAACAGACGGGAAATAATAACGAAAAGATATTAACGTTAAAAATTGTGACGTAATTCCATAATACAGCTTAACCAAACCCTTCTCTCATACAGAACCCTCCCCTGGTGGTGCCTAAAATGAACCACTCCCCTAGGGGCGCCTAAACCTAATCCCCCCCCCCCAAGTGGTGCTTAAACCTAACCCCCCCCCCCCCCCCCCCCGGTGGTGCCTAACCCTAACCAGAGGCGTAGCTAGGGTTTTCAGCGCCCGGGGACAAAGACTATTAATGCGCCCCCTAAGGTGAAGGGTCGTGACCAAATGTGGGCGTGGTTATGGGTGCTCCACATTTGGTCACGCCCCTTCAAATGTACATGGAGGTTAGCAGGCTCACGCTCACCCACCCTCCCTCAGTATGTACCTTCCAGCATGTTCCAAGACAAATTCAGCAATCATTAGCCCCCCCCCCCATCAAGACAAATTCCGCAATCATGAGCAAACATGAGGCCCCCAACATGACCAACTCAGCAATCATGAGGCCCCCAACAAGACAAATTGAGCAATCCTGAGGCCCCCAACAAGACAAATTCAGCAATCATGAGGCCCCTAACAAGACAAATTCAGCAATCATGAGGCCCCTAACAAGACAAATTCAGCGATCTTGAGGCCCCCAACAAATCATGAGGCCCCCAACAAGACAAATTCAGTAACCATGAGGCCCCCAACAAGACAAATTCAGCAGTCATAAGGCACATAAATAGACAGAATTTCACATAAATAGGCAGAATGCCCCCTTAATATGGTAGACACCTCTCACCTGGCAGCAGTTCCCCAAAATACACTCAATCTGACAGCAGTGCTTCCCCAAAAATAGGTAGCCCCAGGTCTATAGGTGTCCCCAGAATAGGTGACCAGCAGTATAGATGTCCCCAGAACAGGTAGCCAGGGGTAGAGATGTCCACAGAACAGGTAGCCAGGGGTATATGTGCCCAGTATATGTAGGCAGGGGTATGTGTCCCCAGTATATGTAGCCAGAGGTATATGTGCCCAGTATATGTAGCCAGGGGTATATGTGCCCAGTATATATAGTCAGGGGTATATGTGCCCAGTATATATAGCCAGGGGTATATGTGCCCAGTATATGTAGCCAGGGGTATATGTGCCCAGTATATGTAGTCAGGGTTATATGTGCCCAGTATATGTAGCCAGGGGTATAATATGTGCCCAGTATATATAGTCAGGGGTATATGTGCCCAGTATATGTAGGCAGGGGTATATGTGCCCAGAGTAGGTAGCCAGGGGTATATGTGCCCAGAGTAGGTAGCCAGGGGTATATGTGCCCAGAGTAGGTAGCCAGGGGTATATGTGCCCAGAGTAGGTAGCCAGGGGTATATGCCCAGTATATGTAGTTAGGGGTATATGTGCCCAATATATGTAGGCAGGGGTATATGTGCCCAGAGTAGGTAGCCAGGGGTATATGCCTAGTATATGTAGTTAGGGGTATATGTGCCCAATATATGTAGCCAGGGGTATATTTGCCCAGTATATGTAGTTAGGGGTATATGTGCCCAATATATGTAGCCAGGGGTATATATGCCCAGAGTAGGTAGCCAGGGGTATATGTGCCCAGAGTAGGTAGCCAGGGGTATATGCCCAGTATATGTAGTTAGGGGTATATGTGCTCAATATATGTAGCCAGGGGTATATGCCCAGTATATGTACTTAGGGGTATATGTGCCCAATATATGTAGCCAGGGGTATATATGCCCAGAGTAGGTAGCCAGGGGTATATGTGCCCATATTGGTAGCCAGGGGTATATGCCCAGTATATGTAGTTAGGGGTATATGTGCCCAATATATGTAGCCAGGGGTATATGCCCAGTATATGTAGTTAGGGGTATATGTGCCCAATATATGTAGCCAGGGGTATATATGCCCAGTATATGTAGTTAGGGGTATATGTGCCCAGAGTAGGTAGCCAGGTCAGGTGTCCCCCTCCCCAGCAGGAGGGGAGCAGCGCAGAGAAGAGGAAGAGCTGCTCTCCCTTCCTCGCTGTCCCCTCCAATGTCCGGGTGGCTGGCAGCGGCGGGCGGAACTCACCTCCTTCTCGTCGCAGCGCCGGATGGATCTGCCGCTACTCTGGTCTGGTCCAGACCAGAGCAGCCGCTGCGCACCCGAACTTCCGGCCGGCGCTGGAGCGAGACGGAGGTGAGTTCCGCCCGCCGCTGCCAGCCACCTGGACATTGGAGGGGACAGCGAGGGAGGGAGAGCAATTAAGGTGAGGGAAGGAGGGGGGAGATGGCCCCCCTTCCCCACCGTCCGCACAGCTCTCCCTCTTCTCTGCGCTGCTCCCCCCCGCAAGAAAAAAAAAAAACCCCGAAGCGCAGCTGGGCGCCCTTGGGGACCAGGCGCCCCGGGGCACTTGTCCTACCCCGACCCCCCCCTAGCTCCGCGCCTGACCCTAACGACTCCCCTTGTGGTGCCTAACCCTAACAACAACCCCTTCTGGTGTTGCCTAAAACTAACCGGCGCCTGGGTGGTGCCTAACCCTAACCACTCCCCCTGGTGTTGCCTAACACTAACCACTGCCTCTGCAGAAACACCCTTTTCCACATAGAAATGATAATATCTTTGATAACGTAAAATCTGTACATACAAACGAAATAATATAAAAAAAACTATAACGTTGCAAGCTTCTTAATCGATAACATACTTCAAAAACTTTAATGTTCTAATGATGTTAACGATACTTATTGTGGTGCTGTTTTTTTCTGCTTTTTTCACCGTATTAATGATAATTGCATTAAAGTCTATGGTGGTGCCCTTTTCGTCCACCCTCAGCCGGCGGCCATTTTTCCTGCTACCTCTTAAACTGTACATCTAAATGATCACTAAGAAATTTCTCAAGCATTAGAAATATAAAGTGTGTGCATACAGTCTGTACAAGACTGAGAGTGTACCTGAAGAGGCATTTGACATAATGAGATAACCATAGCGTACTAGTCCTACTTATACCTCATCTGAGATTTGTCCAGGGGCGTAGCAATAGGGGGTGCAGAGGTTGCGACCGCATCGGGGCCTTTAGGCCAGAGGGGCCCCTAGGGGCCCTCCCTCAACTGCAGTATTAGCTCTCTATTGGTCCTGTGCTCATAATAATTACTTCTATAGATACTTTGAATAGTGGTAATCATTAACAAACTGTTCCCCATCTCCTTCTTGCACCTCTGTCACTGTAGTTGCCATTGGCAGGTTTTGGTGCACCGTATCAATTGTTATATAGAGAGTGCTTAGGGGGCCCCAATGTAAAACTTGCATCAGGGCCCACAGCTCCTTAGCTACGCCACTTTATTATTATTATTTTTATTTTTTTTACTTATATAGCGCCAACATATTCCGCGGTGCTTTACAAAGCACAATAAGACGAAAAGGGGAACATAGATACAACTAACAAATGTACAGCAGAGTTCCAAGCAGCACAAATATTGTTACAAAGCAGTAAACATTAGGAGGGTGACCCTGCCCTTGCGAGCTTACACTCTAATGGGTAGTGGGGGACACACTAGGTTAGGGGGTGGAGGATGGATGAGGCAGTGACCCTTTGCCTCTGATTACAATGTGACAGATAAGGGCTATAGAATGTTATAAGCTTGTCTGAAAAGGTGTGTTTTAAGAGTGCGTTTGAAGATGCCCAGGTTTGGAGCATGACGTACCGGCTGTGGAAGAGAGTTCCAGATAAGGGATGATGCTCGTGTAAAGTCCTGGATACGAGCATGAGAGGAGGTGATCAGCTTAGAGGCCAGGAGAATTTCTTGGGAGGAGCGAAGGTTGCGGCCTTGCGGGAGGGACAATATCTTGAGATTAGTGAGGAGATGTATGGAGGAGACAACTCGCGGAGGGCTTTGCATGTTAGAGTCAGGAGTTTGAACTGGATCCTCTGGGTAATAGGTAACCAGTGGAGAGAGCGACAAAGTGGGGCTGCATCAGAAGAGCGTGTGGAAAGGTGAATGAGGCAGGCTGCTGAATTTAGAAGGGATTGGAGAGGTGCTAGCCTGTTTTTTGGTAGACCACAGAGCAGGGTGTTGCAGTAGTTGCAGCCACTTGATTTGTCTATTGTTTTTTTACATTTAAAGATCTAAAAAACGATTGCATTTATTCATAAAAATGTGGCACTAAGCAGTCAAATGCAGCCCAGCTCTCCTGAATAATAAATGGAGACCAGAACATGTCTGTTTGGCTGAGAAAATACTGTTGATAACAAAGGCAGGGCTGTAAATTCCAAACAGCTATTACCGGTATTTATTTGGTTAGCAGCCTATCTTGTCTGCTGTTTAGAATTTAGTCTTATGCTGGGGATACACGGTACGTTTCTGTACCGTGTATCGACCAGCTGATCCGGCCAGCTGATAATATTCAGCTGGCCCGATCATGCCGTTCGACCCCCGCCCGCTCCATCCTCGCAGGCGGACAATGGCAGGGAATCGATCCGCGCGCACGCGTGGACGAGCGGGGACGCGGCTCGGGTCGATCCGGCGGCTAATCGAGCCGGTCGACCCGTGTGTCCCCAGCATAAGAAATCCCTTAAACTGAAAAAAATAATAGAAGGAGACTAAGTTCAGGTTTTGTTTAAGAATGGATGGCATGTATGCACACATGTTTGACTATTCATAAAAAATAATGCCAACCCAAACCTTGTTCTTATGAAATATCTTCCATGAACACGCACTGTGAGCAGACCTGCCTTGTTTTGGGAAAACAATTATTATTGTCGGTTTTACCCACCTCCATCAAACAATTACGTACACAGATGTCTTTACTGGCTCAACTGATTGGAGGAATATTTTCCACATAATTGCATCATTCACCAAACCCTCACACTAAACCTTCCCTAACCTGACTTGACCTTCCTGAACCTGTGAACTGGTTACACTTACCCAATGGCATTGGGAGTGTCTGGGAGTGTCAATACTTGTGCCTTGTAGAGCTGAACCAACGCTCTACATATCCAACATGCATTGCATTGCCACCAGTCTATCCCTACAATACAAAGCTGCAAAGATTTTACTGTATTTAGAAATTAAACTTTTGATGGACAAAAATTTGCAGTCTTTTTCAAAATCAGTCTTTTTCAACACCATCTTCTGAGCTTGTCAAAACTCTGGCAAGAAGCAAACTACAAATATGGAAATGTTCAACCAGTTGTTTTTTTCCTGTATGCTATGTTTGAGCCTCCTGCTTCCCATCCCTTCCCCATCCTCGCAGGACTGTAGTACCTGTAGGTAAACCATCACAGGTTACCTGCAATTCAGACTGAATGAACTCAAACACTTGTTTTAGCTGTTAAAATATTACATTTTGTATAGGAGTATATCAGCACTAATCTGTGTCTGAGCACTACAGAAATATTTGAAACTGCAATGTCCTGGTTGAATTTAGGAGGACATTGAAACATTATATTGAGCACTGACCAGTGTTAAGCCTCATCTACACGCGTAGATGAGTCGGCGATCCGGCGGCTCGATTAGCCGCCGGATCGCCTCTTCCACGTCCCCGTCGCGTCCACGCTCGCCCGCGCGTGTGCCGAATTCGATACCTGCTCATCCCCGCGCCGCGCCGCTTATCTTCCGCTCGATTCCCTGCCGTTGTCCCCTCGCGGGGAATGAGCAGGGAATCGGCGGTAGCAAGATCCGACCTGTCGGATCTTATCAATCGAGCCGCATTAGCGGCTCGATTGATAAGCCACATCGCCGCCTCATCTACGCGTGTAGATGAGGCTTTAAGGTGGCCAGACATTAGACAATAGCCACCAGATAGACTATCAGGATGGACCCCTCTCTGATCAGTTCTTATCAAAGAGGTAGCTATTAATATCTGCCCACACACTGCACACAGATTTCCCATTGACAATAGCAGGAAATTCACTGGATGTCTACCATACTAGCGCTGCCTTCACCTGCTGGGCCCCCAGACCCTCCCTCCATGTAAATGTGTACCACCCCAGGCCCACAGTGTGTGTGGAAGCAGTGATAAGCTCATCTATCTGCTGACGCACCTCCTCCAGTGTACTATGCCTTCTCTCTGTCTCATCAGGGCGACTACCCCATGACCTGACGGCACGTGCGTGACCTCGTACATGCTTTCAGGCATCCAGTTGTAAAGAAGAGAGGACACTGGTCCCTGGAGGAGGTGTGTCCTGGCAGATAGGTGAGCTTAACACCACTTCCACACGCCATGGATCTGTGTCTGTGACCCTGTTATGATCGTATCTATGAAAAATCCACCACACTGATTGAGCAATTCACATGCTCAATTGGTGTGGTGGATTTTTCATAGATATGATCATAACTGGTTTAGATACAAGTACAAATCAGATTCTTAAATGCTGTAGATCACTTAAATACTTTTGTTTTGAAAATCTTTTCTTTTTATCTGAGTCCTCTTACTGAAAATGTGACTGTTGTTCACTAAAATTCACACCATTATTAGGCACCTTTAATCTTTTACAGTATTAGGTCAAACTTTAGGAAATAACTGATTAGTACAGATAGTCATAGTCAATGAGTTTTAGCTACAAATGGGGCCCTGGGGCAACAGTAACCTGGGGGCCACCCTGACAATGGGTTGCAGCTTTGAAGCAGCCAGGAAGGACCAGTCAGAGAATGTAAAAGTTTACCAGGAAAATCGGAATACCGTGGACATTTTAGGCCAATCACAAGACTCAAAAATTTCGGAGTCTTGTGATTTGTCTAAAATCAGAATCAGAATCAATTTATTTTTGCCAAGTAAGTTTGCACCTACAAGGAATTTGTCTTGGCAGTTGCTTAACAAACACAAACAAAAACAATACAAGGACAGACAGTGTGTATATTACAAGTCAAGGACATTATATCTGCAGTATTCCGATCTCCGCTGTAAACTTCTGCATTCTGTGATTGGTCCAATACTTCCGAGTCTCGTGAATGGCCTAAAACTTCCATGTCTTGGTAATGCTGTATTTCTGCACTCTGATTTCTGATTACCACTGCAGAGAAACAATTTCTAATCATACATCGGAATCCCACAGAAATTTTTCAACCACCCCTACTTAAATTCTATATTGTATGCTATTTGGCAACAGAACTAACCACCTAGCCATTGTGCCACCCATGGATTCTGAATTTCATTTTCTTTATGACTGACAAATTATTATTATTAGTAGCATTATTATTATTTACATAGCGCTAACTTCTTCTACATAGCTTCCTGGCAATCTGTCAGTACTGTTTCACAAAGGTGTCTTGCCTTCCTGTAGATTCAAGTGGATCCGAACTCTTTTTAATTCCCCCTTATTTGTGTCTATTCACGAGTTATAATTTGATCTCTCCCCTGTGTCACATGACAGCCATGGCAGAGATGGGACATAAGCTAATTTGAAAGCACAGGGTGTTAACAATATGTCTGCTTCCATAAAAAGCAGGAAGTAGAAACACTGCAGATTTATTTCAAAATTTGTATCAGCTGTAACAAATATTTTTTTTTGTTTAAAGGTAATTATGCTGTTGCTTATCTTTTCAAGCAGAGAGGAAGTTCTGAATTCAGGTTTGCATTAACTGAGGATGCAGGATTTTAAATGTTTATATATTGTTCAACTAATTGGACATTTTTATTTCTTTTCAACCCAGTTAACCATGTAACTATTTAAACATTTGATTCCCTACACAAGTAGATTTATGCAACAAGGTGCAAAAAAAAAAAAAAAACAGAAACAAAATAAGCTTTAAGTGTACAAAATAATGAAATGCTTTTGCCACTCAAAAACATACCCCTAAATATTTTCTCAGTGATTGTCAATGAAATAAGGCCTATCGCAAGCTTGAGATTTGGGAACATTCTGCTTTTATTGAGTGACTTTCTTTCATTTGTTTCCTCTGTAGTAAAGGCCCTTGTTGTTGTGGAATTTATTGCATTTAGCTTTCTCTACTGTTCTGCTAAGAAGGGAATGCTGAGGGTTAGTAATGAGCAGTGAATCAGCATACACATTTTTACTTCTGCCTTTTAAATGGTGCTGTAGTTGGGATAACTAGCGATAATGATCACTTAGAGTATGGACATGCCTGCGTGGGCTCAGGCTGGCTACAAATCTAGCTCAGAGCTGACATTAAAGCACACATGAGCCAAACACATACAAAGAAAATAAACATATGAGCACAATACTTACCCCTTGCAGATTATTTTCAACATCTTCTTTCCTCCCTCCGTTGTCCCGTTTATCCGTGGTTCCACTCTGGAAACCAACACCCCATCTAAAATGGCACCAACCCAGATGTCCTGGGTCCATGTTTCTTTGTGGAGACGCAGGAATCGGGAATCATGGGCGTGAACATGGTAGGGAAAGGGCAGACTAACGGCACATTACTAGCCTTTTTCTCTTTCAAAGTTTGCCAGCCATTTTCTCTTTCAACGTTTGACTTTTTCCAAAGTGAAATCAAGGGGAGCACGGAGGGCAACAGATAATGCACAGAGGCATATATCATTATTTAGTATTTATATAGAGTCGAGCCAGGGAAGCTCATCCGGATCCGGGTAAACCCGGGTATCCGACCATTTTTCCGCTATCCGGATTCCGGATACCTGGGGCCGGATCCGGATAGCTCTATGCGGGTATCTGGCCGCATAATTCTGATACCCGCGGGTACCCGACTGTAACAAGGGAGATGATGTCATTGAGCCAATCAGAGGGCTCCCAGCCAATTAGAGGGCTCCCAGCAGAAGCCCTAGCAACCAATTACAGAGGGGAACTCTGGCCAGCCCCACCTGACCTCATTGAGCCAATCAGAGGCCTCCCAGCCTAAGCCCTGGCACCCAATCACAGAAGGGAACCCTGGCCAGCCCCCCTGTGTAATAAGGAGGGCTGGCATGATGAGACAGATCGTCCTTGCTTGTGTGGCTGGTTGGCTGGTCACTGACAGACTTGCTCCAGTGCTGTTGGCTTAGCAAGTGCTGCCTGTATACAGTGATAAACCTAAAGCTTTGAGTGCTAAACACCTTCACTACACTATTGTTCTATTGTTTTTTTGTAGCTAGCTAATGTAATTGTTTGATTTCATTCACTCAGTTAGGTCCTGTCTGTGTTTGTGTGTGCTGTGCAGGCCAGCAGGACAGTATAGGTTAGGGAATAGGATTACTGTGTTATTGTATTGTATTATATAGTTAGTTAGTACTGCAGTTAGTTGTTAGAGAGAGTAGTACTGTGTTAGCTTACTACAGATTACTGCAGTGCTGCTGTGCTGAGCATTGTCAGTGTGACAGTTAGATAGATAGGGCCTGATTCACAAAGCGGTGATAACTCAGTTATCACGTCTAAAAGACTTTAGGCGTGATAACCTTTGCACTAGCAGAGTTATCACCTCTTTGTGCTGCTGATCGCGCAAAGCTCCCGGGCGCAAAGTTTTGCGCGTGCAAATGCGCAGGCGAGCGCGCAAAGTCCCATAGGGCTTAATGGTTTTGGGCGCGGGAGCTTTGCGCGAGTTACTTTTGATCACGCCTAAACTAAGTTTTGTGAATCAGGCCCACAGTGTGCACTGTCTGTCCTCTACTCCAGGGGTCCCCAACCTTTTTCGGCCCGGGGACCGGTAACCGTCCAAAATTTTCTCTGGGGCCCGCGGGGGTTGGGGGGGGGGGGGGGGGGATATTCGCGGCGGCACAGCAAGCACAGTTGCCCCAGTATAGGGAGCTAGTATAGAGACCCAGTATAGCTAATATAGTGCCCAGTGTGCCCCAGTATAGCTAGTATAGTGCCCCAGTATAGCTAGAATAGTGCCCCATGTGCCCCAGTATAGCTAGAATAGTGCCCCATGTGCCCCAGTATAGCTAGAATAGTGCCCCATGTGCCCCAGTATAGCTAGTATAGTGCCCCATGTGCCCCAGTATAGCTAGTATAGTGCCCAATTATAGCTAGAATAGTGCCCCATGTGCCCCAGTATAGCTAGAATAGTGTCCCATGTGCCCCAGTATAGCTAGAATAGTGCCCCATGTGCCCCAGTATAGCTAGAATAGTGCCCCATGTGCCCCAGTATAGCTAGTATAGTGCCCCATGTGCCCCAGTATAGCTAGTATAGTGCCCCATGTGCCCCAGTATAGCTAGTATAGTGCCCCAGTATAGCTAGAATAGTGCCCCATGTGCCCCAGTATAGCTAGAATAGTGCCCCATGTGCCCCAGTATAGCTAGAATAGTGCCCCATGTGCCCCAGTATAGCTAGTATAGGGCCCCATGTGCCCCAGTATAGCTAGTATAGTGCCCCATGTGCCCCAGTATAGCTAGTATAGTGCCCCAGTATAGCTAGAATAGTGCCCCATGTGCCCCAGTATAGCTAGAATAGTGCCCCATGCGCCCCAGTATAGCTAGAATAGTGCCCCATGTGCCCCAGTATAGCTAGTATAGTGCCCCATGTGCCCCACTATAGCTAGTATAGTGCCCCAGTATAGCTAGAATAGTGCCCCATGTGCCCCAGTATAGCTAGAATAGTGCCCCATGTGCCCCAGTATAGCTAGAATAGTGCCCCATGTGCCCCAGTATAGCTAGTATAGTGCCCCATGTGCCCTAGTATAGCTAGTATAGTGCCCCATGTGCCCCAGTATAGCTAGTATAGTGCCCCAGTATAGCTAGAATAGTGCCCCATGTGCCCCAGTATAGCTAGAATAGTGCCCCATGTGCCCCAGTATAGCTAGAATAGTGCCCCATGTGCCCCAGTATAGCTAGTATAGTGCCCCATGTGCCCCAGTATAGCTAGAATAGTGCCCCATGTGCCCCAGTATAGCTAGAATAGTGCCCCATGTGCCCCAGTATAGCTAGAATAGTGCCCCATGTGCCCCAGTATAGCTAGAATAGTGCCCCATGTGCCCCAGTATAGCTAGTATAGTGCCCAATGTGCCCCAGTATAGCTAGAATAGTGCCCCATGTGCCCCAGTATAGCTAGAATAGTGCCCCAGTATAGCTAGAATAGTGCCCCATGTGCCCCAGTATAGCTAGAATAGTGCCCCATGTGCCCCAGTATAGCTAGAATAGTGCCCCATGTGCCCCAGTATAGCTAGTATAGTGCCCCATGTGCCCCAGTATAGCTAGAATAGTGCCCCATGTGCCCCAGTATAGCTAGAATAGTGCCCCAGTATAGCTAGAATAGTGCCCCAGTATAGCTAGAATAGTGCCCCATGTGCCCCGTATAGCTAGAATAGTGCCCCAGTATAGCTAGAATAGTGCCCCAGTATAACCCCCCACGTGCCCCAGTGTAGGCCACCCTCCGCCCCGCGGCCGCCGCTCCTCCTACCTTATGAGCTGGCGGCCGCTTCCTGTCACAGATTCCCGTAGCCGCTCTCCTCTGTACAGCATCTTCTATTTACAGCAGCGCGTCGCACGGCTGCTGTAAGGAGGGAAGGAGGCGGGCAGCGGTTCCCATGGTAACGGCGAACGCCGCTACAGGAAGCCCCGGGCCCAGCCTCCTTCCCTCCTTACAGCAGCCGCACAGGAAGCGCTGCTGTAATAGGAGATGCTATACGGAGGACAGCAGCTACGGGGAATCAGTGACAGGAAGCGGCCGCCAGCTCATAAGATGACAGGAGCGGCGGCCGCGGGGGGAGGAGGGGCGAGAGATCAGACTCGGTGCGGCCCAGCTGGCAACTGCCCACGGACCGGCAGTGGGCCGCGGCCCGGTGGTTGGGGACCCCTGCTCTACTCTGCGGTCTGTCACTCCGTGCTGATTTGATTTAAAGTCCAACCCCAATTTCATTAAAGTAAAAGTACCCCACATCATCTGGTGAAATCATCATCACGTATAAATTGTACTATGTCTGCTGGCACCGGCAACCGGGGGAGGGGCAGCAAGGGCAAGAGGACAGGGAGTAACATTACGGCCACCCTCAGAAGGTCTGCCGTGTCAGTGTCGACCCCAGCGGGCAGCCTACCCTCAGTCAGCGAACTTTTCACTCCAGGCGCCACGATTGAACTCAGGGCTGTTAGCTGCAAGGAGTTTGAGGAGGATGTTCTGGGTTTTGAGGAAAGGGGGGGGGGGTAGGATGTTGATGATGGGATGAAGGACTGTGACTACCATCCACAGGATGGGGGTGTCAGCTCTGACTCTGAGGAGGAGGATGCGTCGGTGGGTTTGGCACGAAAGGATCAGCATTGCAGACAGTGGCCGTGGAATGCGGGACCCACCACATCCTTCTGCCGCTACCACCAGCCGCAACACTCAAACCCCAATGGCGACAGGGAGAAAAGCCGCAGCATCCCATTCAGGCTGCAGGGGAATGTTCACCTCCCCAATCTGGCGGCTTTTCACTCTGCCCTCATTGGACAGCAAGTTTGCCATATGCAATGTGTGCAAACTACAGATGAGCAGAGGTTGTGACCCCTACAAGTATGGCACCTCCAGCTTCATCACCCATCTGGCCAAAAAACATGTTGTTGAGCATGAGGAGTTTAAGAGGCTGAAGCAAGCTGGCGCTGGCTCCCACCGCCACGGTGCCACAGGCCACTGCTGCTGATACCACCACCTATATTCAACCCAAAACACAATTGCAGTGTCATTTTTTGGAGGTGTCTGGACTGAAAACTGTCATGTCCCAGTTGTGCGATTGGACTTTAGACACAATGGGCTTGATTCACAAAGCGGTGCTAACTGTTAGCACGCCTGTGAAAACCCCCTTAGCACGTCTAAACTTTACGCGCGCAAAACTTTATGCGCGTAAAACTTTACGCGCGTACTGCACAGAGCACAGGGCGCACCGCGCGAAGTGCCCATTAAAGCCTATGGGACTTAGCGCGCGTAAAAACTTTGCGCGCGTAAAACTTTACGCGCGCAAAGTTAGCGCACGATCTGATTGAGAAATCCGGTGCTAACCTACTTAGCACCCTGGTTAGCGCGTCTAAAGACTTTAGACGTGCTAAGTAGGTTAGCACCGCTTTGTGAATCAAGCCCAATGGGCTTGATTCACAAAGCGGTGCTAACTGTTAGCACGCCTGTGAAAACCCCCTTAGCACGTCTAAAGAAGCTTTTCGCGCATAAAACTTTACGCGCGCAAAACTTTATGCGCGTAAAACTTTACGCGCGTACTGCACAGAGCACAGGGCGCACCGCGCGAAGTGCCCATTAAAGCCTATGGGACTTAGCGCGCGTAAAACTTTGCGCGCGTAAAACTTTACGCGCGCAAAGTTAGCGCTCGATCTGATTGAGAAATCCAGTGCTAACCTACTTAGCACCCTGGTTAGCGCGTCTAAAGACTTTAGACGTGCTAAGTAGGTTAGCACCGCTTTGTGAATCAAGCCCACTGTGGGCTGCACAACCGCTGTCTGGAACCTAGTCATGATGTTGACAGCTTTTTTTTTTTTTTTTCATTTTATGTCCACCAAATAATAAATTAGTGTTTCCCTTTAAAAAAAAACATGATGCTACATGCATCATTTACCCTAAAAACCCTTTTAAAGATATTTAAAGGGCACTTCCGGTTTTTCTATCCGGATACCCGAATAGGTCGGGTACCCGCAGGCAATTTGGGCGGATATCCAAATTCACTCGGATATCCGGAAGGTCGGATCCGGATATCCGACTCGGATCTGGGTATCTGGGTACCCGGATCCGGGCGGGTTTCAAAAAGTACTGCCCAGGCAACCCTGACATCTTCCACCGCATTGTACAGAATATATGGTCTTGTCTTGTGAGTATGTAGTCTTAACTGTTCCTTTAAAGGGGCTCAGAACCTTATTCCTACCATAGTATAGGGACCATTAAGGAGGAAGCCAATTAACTTATTTTTTGTTTGTGTTTGGAATGTGGGAAGAAACCAGAGTGCCTGGAGGAACCTCAGGGAGACATGAGGAGTACATGCAAACAAATTCCGTGCAGATAGTGCACTGGCTGAGATTCAAACCAGGGACCCGGCACTGCAAATCGAGAATGCTAACCACTACGCCACCAACTAATTAGGCAGCACACCTCTGTGCTTAGTTACTTAGTTAGCTACTTGTGTTAGAATCAAGTATACTTTTTAAAGAGTACATGAAGTGAGAGGGATACAGAGGCTGCCATCTTCATTCCAAATGTTTGGAATGGTTTTCCGAGTATAGTAAAGAAACAAATTATAAACTAAATAGACAGAAAACAACAGTACTAGATTTAGGATGCTCATCACAAACAAGAGAGAGCATAAAAGAGCATTCCAAGTTCCAGTGGGAAAAAAGAACAATCAAATATTTGGGAGTGAATAGATGCGCACAATCAGAAGATCTTTATAATTATAATTTTAGAAATATGTTGGGAGAAAGTAAGGCAATGTTACAGAACTGGGATGGCTCAATTTTTAATATATTAGGAAAGATCGCAATTATTAAAATGATGATTCTACCTAAGATATTGTTTCGATTGCAGTGTGTGCCTGTATCGCTCCCGGATAGGTGGTTTAGAGCATGGAGTGCTATGCTACAAAAATGTATCTGGTCCAGAACTCGGCGCAGATTATCTTACTCCACGATCTCAAGAGGTAAGAGGTACGGTGGCATGGCTGCTCCGGATATTTATCGATATTATGTGGGCATTCATTTATTACGGATATTGGAATGAAGAATTAATGATAACAGTAGAACTTGGGTGAGACTGGAGGGCGATGATCTGCGCCGAGATTCATTGGAATCCTTGGTGCCACAAGAAATCAGACGGGCTGTACTATCTCCCTCGCATCCATTATTAGTACCGTCGCTAAAGGTTTTCTCGAAGATAGTTAAACAATGGAACCATAGTGAAGGTCTTTCTCCGATGATGACTCTTGCGGCTGTCCCCGATTTTGCTCCAGCAAGAGATAGAGCTTGGTGTACGGCCAACAAAATTGATGCAGATGTGAGATTTATCCACATTATTGGTAGTAAAAAAATTAAATAGTCCATCAATTTTGGACAGGGGGGTCTTATCAGCTTTTAGTAAGATACAACTATCTAACTTCTGGAGAGTGTATATATAAAAAAAAGAAGCAATAAGACACAATGTAAATTTATACGAACAGTGGTTTTTGAGAAAATTGAGGCCAACAAACGCATTATCAAAGATTTGTAATTTACTGGATGAGATCTCGCACAGGGCACTGCCCGCATATGTGTCCAAGTGGGAAAAAGTAGATGGTATAAAATTGGATGAGGAGCTATGGGATAAGATTTTCCGCTCGATATGGATTACATCTTATACAGGTACTCAGTTAACCCAATACAAACTAATAGCAAGATGGTACTTCACTCTGGCAAGAATGGCAAGTAATGGCCTAATAGTAAATGATCTATGTTGGAAGTGCAATAGTCAGCGTGGTACCTTGGCACATATGATGTGGGAGTGCCCTGAAGTGAGAAGTTTTTGGAGTGGGGTGGAAAGTTTTTTTAGAGATAAATTTACCATGAATCTGACCATCGATATTAAGGAGGCTTTGTTTGGTATGTTGGACGGGGTTCAGGAATTGGGTCAGTCACGAGAGTCATTGTTAATCCTGGGAACAGCGGTCGCAAGAAGACTTATTATAAAATTATGGAAAGCACAAGAAAGACCATCTGTCCAGGAATGGGTAGCTGAAATGACAACAATTCTGGAGGAGGAAACAAGTAGTGAGATGGCTGAGGAAGGAGAGGATAAAATACAACCCACCCCTAGAATAGGGAAAGAAATAGGTACACTATGGGTTAGTAGGTTATAATTTCAATGTGATGGCATGAAAGGCTTGATCCGGAATATATGGATGGTGGGAGCAAATGGATAGGTGAATGGTTGGATAAATGGATTGAATGAAAGTTGTAAGATGTTTGAAGTGGGGAGGGGGGAGTAACTTACTGTTGAAATTTGGAGTAGGAGTTTTTGAAAGTGTGTTTTTACTATATTCTAGCGGCTCAATTTCATAAACAGATCCCCCAATGGGGACCTTCTTCTCCCTTTTTTTGGTAAAGAAGGTAGTGGGCCTCAATAGTTCATAGAGGGGGGGAGTGGTTTGCTTAAATATGACCCTCATATTTATTTTTGGAAGGTCCGGATCTGTTTTTCGTACACTATTATTATAATAAATGAGTTCATAGGAAAACTCAAACCATGATGCAAACCACCCCCAACCATGGGATGATTCTGATGAAGCCAAACTAATAGTTGGGGCCTGGCTTTGGTAAAGCTGCTGAGTTGTTCTTATCAATCGAGCCGCTGATGGCTCGATTGATAAGATCCAACCTGTTCGATCACCGCAGCGGATCGATACCACGCTCGATCCCCGCGGGCGGACAATAGAAAAAAACAAAGCGCTGATAAGAAGCGCCCATGGGGATGAGCGGGAATCGATCCGAGCACACGCGCGGATGAGCGGTGATGCGCCGGCATCCAGCCGTTGGCTCTATACCGGCGCATAAACGCACCGTGTATTTACAGCATTACAGGTAGATATTTCTACCACACACAGCATGAAACCTATTATGCCCAATACTCACGGGCAACATTTGTGGCCTGTCGCTAGCACACTGGAGCGTGTGCGCGTCAGGCCGGCGACAGCTCGTCGCCAGGTCCCTCCGCATACACACGGCGGAGGGACCTGGCAACTGATGCGGCGGAAGCTGTCGCTGTTGATCCTCTGCCCGCCGGAAGTGCAAGGTATTCCCTGCTTGTTGCTGGCGCTAGTCCGCATACTCACGCGGACTAGCGACAGTTGCAGCGGAGTTGTGGCGGCAACTGTCGCCAGGCGATTGACTGCGCCAATCGCCTGGCGACATCAGCGACGAGCGACGGTTCGGGGTGCGCGCCCGTGCCACGCCTTATACTCACGGGCGTGTTGTGGCAACAATTGTAGCCCGTGAGTATGGACCATTAGAAATCAATTGAACTGCAGCATTTCACAAAGAAACACTATGAGGCTGTTGATCTATCACCACTCCTCCCAGCCTTTGATCTGCATATATTCCTTTTACGGATGATTGTATTAATTTTTTTTTTTTTGCATGCACTACAGTTACCAATAAAAATAAATGTAAACCTTGTTTTACAAAAATGTGTTCTTGAATATCACTTATATCTAGTATACCATTATTGATGTACATAGAAACACTTATACAGTAAAAGAGTTCAGAACATGTATGCTGGAAGGTATTATATTCTCATACTAAAGTACACTGGGATGTTAAGTACTCAACCATGAACTCCTCCTCACCCATTTGATTCACCACAACAACCTCGTATTCGGTATGTTAACCTATATAATGGGAGATTTCAATTTGCAAGGCAACAGCCATGTATTCCTGATGCCATTATGAAAAGGCTTTACTTTGTAGTATATCCATAAGGCTCTTCAGGGCCTGCTTGAGCCTAGTGGAGGCACAAAGCTAATGAAATGGTACAGGCAGGTGTCTGCAAGTGGTAGAGTTGTCCAACCCTAGTAGATCCTGTATTGTAGAACAGTACATCAGTGCACAGGTCTCACGCTCTAATGCAGCTGCATTAACTGGTTTACCTTTCTGCATCTCTGTTAAAGCATACCTCCCTTAATCTATTTAAGACCAGGGAAGGTATATAATATCAAAGCTTACTAGGACAAAAAAGCCCTGCTGTGTTCATTATTTTAATGGCATTTATCTGATTGCACTGAGTGCAAACTAATGGCTTGCCAACTTGGAATCTCCAAATCTTGATATTTGCAAGTTTCAGGATATAGTGGTATATATAAATGTTACCTAGGACGGACCTCTAGGGTGATATAAGGGTGTAAAGCTAGCTTCACACTAGTCCTAAAAATTTACTGTTTTCCAGAGCACAAATAAGTGAACAAACGGATTCTACGTTATTTATGGAATCTATTCAGAAATGTCAATTTTCAACAAAACTGTTGTCTTCATTGTTGAATAATGCAAGATGGTGGTAGAATAAAGACAAAAATATAGGGCATTGTACAAAAAGGCTGCAGCTTCTGCACACACAACTGTTCTGCTCGGGTAACGCCGACACAAATCGAAAGAAATGTAAGCCCAGACCCCTCAAAACACTAAGAAAGCAGGAAGTTATCATCAGGTCTCTTTTGCTGTCTGCTGTCAAAAATGCAAAACACATACTACAAAAAACACCAGCAGCAATTAAAAAATGTATATCAACTGAAACAGCGGATCCAGCTTCTTACTAAAAAAAAGCTATCTAAATATAAATTTGCCTTCTTGAAAAAAGGTATTTGCAGTTATTTAGCTTTATGTGGACAAGAAAGATCTACCATGATGCATCACTGCTGAATATGCAAATCTTCCAGGCACACATTCAGAACCTCCGGAGTGCCAATTCATTTTACAGAGCCATACTAATACACTATTTAATTTTAATAAAAGAAAAGAGACAAATCTGAGAGACAATAAAGTCATGCTGGCAATCTTTAATAATAAACACAAAAAACATTTCCAAGCTAAATTTATACTGTAGATTGCAGATGATGCAGACCAAATGAATGTTGAGATAGCCTGACTGACTGTATCTCCCTCTGATCAAATGTTATAGGTTCCTGTTGCCCATCTTGTAGCTCTAGGGCTAGGCCCATATGCAGTCATTCAGTAAGGCATTGGGACTGTTTGACCCATAAGGGTAAAACATAAATTACAATATCAGCATGCCACAACATCATTTTGAAGAAAAAGCAACTCTTCAATAAACTGTTAGGGCTGGTTCACATTGGGATGAATCTTCAGCACTTTGCTGGTCGGCGGCGATCAGCAAAGCTCTCCTACAATGTATCCCTATAGATACATACACACTGCAGCGGTTGCAATTTCGATTAATCGCAAATGTGCTGCATGCAGCGTTTTGGGGCGATTGCTCTGTGATTTTCGTTCTATTGAATGGGAATCAGAAGCGCAAATCTCACTGAATCGCAAGATTGTGTCCGTAAATCACAATCGTGGAGCCTAGTGTGAACCGACCCTTAGGGCTGGTACACGCTAGAACTGGAATACGGTAAAATTCATGATGAAATGAACAAAGAAACATGCCCCACAAATCCTATGTTTAACATAGGCTCTGTTCAAATACATGCTGATATATCGGTCTAGTGTCCATTCTTATTGCTGCAATGCCTGTGTAACGCAATCTCACGGCATGCATGACTTTATAGGCAAGGCATATGCTTCGGATGCCTTGGGAATTAATGAAAGCCTATGGGAATTGACAGTCATTCTTACTAGGTTTTTTGCCATATACATTTGTTCACTTTCTTCTGTTCTGTCACCTTCTGTCACCTTCTGTCTTCTTCTATCACCTCCTTCCTTCTTCTACATCACCACAGAGGCTTGGGGCTGCTGCTGCCACCAGGACAAGCATATATACTGATTGGAACTGCGGCAGAAACATAACCACTGGGGCTTCCCATGTGATTGAAGCATAGCAATGGGAATCCTGCCTGCCCAATCAATCTTCCAAATGATTTCCAGCCAAAATCGGTCTAAAGCATCGATCGGACATGCTAGAAAATCTCAGTTGCAACTGCTCGATTGGGTTTGCTGCAGTAAATGGCATTCGATATCACCATGACAGACGTACTGGATGGTCTACCCCAAGTGTCAAAGAGTACCTCCCCATGCCGCCTCTGGTAGCCACTGTCATTGCAAGCACCTGTGCCATGTGGCACCAGGCACATGTGCTACATCACTACATGTGAGTGGTGCCATGTGCCAGGCACTCGCGGTGATGAAGAACTTTATTGATGCCACTGATATAGACTTTACTGAGCACAGGCACCTTGGATTAAGGGGCCCATACACTCAGCCGATTTTCTGGCCGACCGATCGATCCCGATCGATCGATCGATTGATCGTTTGCAAATCGGTTGGCCAATCGACCGATCGATGGCCGATTTCGTTCGATTTCGATGGATTTCCATCGAACTGGCAGGGTGGAAAATTTAGGTCGATCTGATGAGATTGCTTATCAGTTTGCATTGGCCTTAATGGAAATCTGATGGCAAAAAAATGGCATTAGATCGAATTTCAATAGATTTCAAACTGAAATCTACTGGAATTCTATCCTGGTAAAAAATGTTCTAAAAACGCATCAGATAGATCATCAGATGCATTTCTTATCTATCTGCTGCCAATCTGACTAGTGTATGGGCACCTTAACACTTGGGTGACACTTAAACACTTGGGAGGGGGGGGGGCGCTAAGCAGGTGGTGAGGACAGACATTGGCACTAGGCCGATTTCTGATAGATTTCATGCTGAAATCTATTGGAAATTGGTCTGTGGTGTATGGGCTGGCAACAGAACCCTTTCTGAAAAGATTCATTCAGAGAGGGGTCTGTCTCATGGTTAATCTGCCCATAATTCGAGTGATGTATGGCTGCTTTTAATCCTATCACATATTCAGGCAAAATCCCCCATTTTTTTTTACTACTGTGTATGTCTTTTGGATGATAAACCATCTGAAATTTACTAGTAGTTCATCAGTGTAGGTCATATTGCCATGCAGTGGTTTGAAATCTGGGAAAGGGGGGCTCTAAGGATGACCTTGTTTAAATACACATTGATGGTCAAACCAAACAGTACCCTGTGCACTCATTTTTCACGTAGAGAGCTCATGAGCTGTGTATATGTAGGCTTTAGCTATTGGTGATGCTAAATTAGAGCAGTATATAAATATGGCTGGAGAATACTGACCAACTAACAATAATTAACCTATACAGATTAGCTATATCACTTTCAGTTAGGTAACTATCTCCCTCCCTAAATCCTACACAGCAAAATCACTTAATGCATACTGTAATAATGTAAATAGCAATCCACTAATTAGGTGGCCTTTTCTAGACAGAATCACCATCCCCAGGACTTAAATCACACGTCCTGACTCCTGATCTCATTGATTGTTTCAGACAAACAATAGTAACAAAAGGAACAGCAGTGAAAAGTAACTAGGCCCTTTCATTAACCAGAAAGATGAGTCTACTCTCATTACACATTCATTAGACTAGTATATATGAAAGTGGAGCCCTCAGCCAATTAGGAATAAACACTCAAAAGCCAAAAAAAAGCTAAATGTGATCCTCTATCATATTAACAGACAATGAACCATCTAAACACATATTAATGTGTGCGTTAACTACAAAGCATACGTTACTCAATTTTCATAAACCTGTTTACATAAAAAGCTCTGGGTGACACATATGGAAAATGATATATAGCAGTGCTTTATAGTTTGTGAAAAATGTAACGTTTCTATATTTTGTATATAAATGTGACCTGAAACATTGTCTGATTTTCAAAAAGGTCCTAAAAGTAGTTAAATAAAAAAAATGAAACAAATAGGGACGGACAATCATGTTTATGGAAAAAAATATCTATTAAAGCCAATGTGAATTGAAAAAACAAAAAACAAAACAGATACTTACCTATAGAGAAGGAATGCACTGGGACCTATAGAGCCTTCCTGTTCCTTTCACGGTCCCCTCATTGCAGCGCTGTCACCGCATTCTAGTCTGCCGCCATTGGGAGGCTTTAGAAGTCTTCATGAGCCCAAGTGCTCCTAAAGACAGGCAGCTCTGTACTGTGCATGCATGAGCTCGGGAGAAAGCACGCTTGCGCAAATGCAGTAAGGACCCTTCCTTCTTCAGAAGCACTTGGGCTCCCAAAGTCTTCCGAAGCCTTCAGCCGCATCTACACGCGTAGATGCGGCGGCGATGTTCCTTATCAATCGAGCCGCTGATGCGGCTCGATTGATAAGATCCGACAGGACGGATCTCCCCACCGCCAATTCCCTGCTCGCTCCCGGCGAGGGGATAATGGCAGGGAATCGAGCGGAAGATAAGCGGCACCGGCGGGGATGAGCGAGAATCGAATCCGGCGCACACGCAGCGAACGGGGACGCGGCGGGCACGTACGGGGACGCGGAAGAGGTGATTCGGCGGCTCATCTACACGTGTTCCATGGCAGCACAGAGAAGTATTCGACTGACTGATCGGTCTAGAATTGCTTGTCCATGCGTACTACTGATCAGCTGTTACTACAAACATTTATTGGCAATTATACGGAGAGCATGATTCTTGCTGCACAATGTCATTGGATCATTTTTTTTTCAATAAATATATAAAAATGTATAATTATTTTTGTTTTAATAATTTAACTTCATCTACTTTTAAGGACTGAATGTTTTAGGTCCCATTCATATAAAATCATAGAAAATTATAGGGTTCATGAACTTTCAAACTTCACTGCAAATGCTTGATATGGCTGTGCAAAAAGTAAAAAGGAGGCATAATGTGGGAAATATTATACAGTAACTGGCCCCTTCATTCATTTCCATAGCAAAAAGAAACTGGTATTTTGGTGCCTTATTTTACCGTACCTAAAATGGCTGTCACATAAAAAATATAGGTTTGTAAAAATTAATATAAATTGCATTTGCTGACAAAAATGTTACTGTTTGTAAAAGCCCTAATTATGCTGAATCCAACAATATAAGATATGTATAGGTAGCCAGGTATAGGTGCCGCCAGTACAGGTAGCCAGATATAGGTGCAGCAAGTTTGGGTAGCTTGAAATAGGTGCCGCCAGCAAAGGTAGCCAGATTTAAGTGCAGCCAGTTAATGTTGGGCGAACAGTGTTCACCACTGTTCGGGTTCTGCAGAACATCACCCTGTTCGGGTGATGTTCGAGTTCGGCCGAACACCTGGTGGTGTTCGGCCAAACTGTTCGGGTTCGCCCGAACTGCTGAATGCCCGGCCGAACAGGGCCCCTGTTCGGCCGAACAGGGCCCTGTTCGGCCGAATACGGCCCCCCTATGGGGTCGCAGGCATAAGGGGGGAGCATGCCTCGATCGCGGGGGGGGGTGGGGGGGGTCGGAAATTCCCCCCACCCCCTCCGCTAGCGCTCCCCCCTCTGCCCACTTCCCCATACAAAAGTTTGACGAAAGTAAAATAGTACCGGTGGTGGTGGCTGGCTGCTGCAGTGGCTGGCTGGCACTATGAAGTGACTGAGGAGGAGGAGTCGGAGTAGGACGCGTTGAGGGAGGCCGGGCAGCGGGCGGTTCAGCGGTAGTACCCTTGTGGTACTTCCGCCCTTTCTCTGACCTCACGTCCTCTGCGTGATGACGCATACGAGGGTACGCGTGACGCGTACCCTCGTATGCAGAGGACGTGAGGTCAGAGAAAGGGCGGAAGTACCACAAGGGTACTACCGCTGAACCGCCTGCTGCCCGGCCTCCGAGCGGGGAATCGATCTGCACGGTCATCGGACCTGTCGGATCATGTCATCTCAACCCAATAGAGTATCTTTGGGATGTGGTGGAACGGGAGCTTTGTGCCCTTGATGTGCATCTTACAAATCTCCCATCAACTGCAAGATGCTATCCTATCAAAATGGGCCAACATTTCTCAAGAATGCTTTCAGCACCTTGTTGAATCAATGCCCCGTAGAATTAAGTCAGTTCTGAAGGTGAAAGGGGGTCAAACACTGTATTAGTATGGTGTTCCTAATAAACCTTTAGGTGAGTGTAGGTGCAGCTAGGTATGGGTGCCGTCGGTACAGGTAGCCAGGTATAGGTGCCGCCAGTACAGGTAGCCAGATATAGGTGTCACCGGGGGAGGGGGGCCTAAATCATCCTCCCTCGCTCTCCATGGGCCCCCCTCCTGTACCCCCCCACCGAGCTGGAACAGTGGTGCGGTGTGTAATTAACTCACCCGATCGCTCGGTCCATGCAGTGTCCCCACTGGCAGCAGGCTCCTCTATGGCAGCCCGATCTCTTTATGACGTAAACGTCATACAGGGAAACAGGAAGTAGAAAGATCACCTGAACAGAGAGGGATATGGAGGCTGCCATATTTATTTCCTTTTAAATAATACCAGTTGCCTGGCAGTCCTGCTGATCCCTTTGGCTACAGTAGGGTCTGGATCACACACCTGAAACAAGCACGCAGCTTGCAACTGATTAAGTCGGACTTCAGTCAGAAATATCTGATTTTCATGCTTGTTCAGGGTCCATGGCTAAATGCATTAGAAACAGAGGATCAGCAGGACTGCCAGGTAATTGGCATTGTTCAAAAGGAAATAAATATGTAATGCCTGGAATACATGAAGCGATAGCTCCTTATCAATCGAGCCACTGATGGCTCGATTGATAATATCCGACAGGTCCGATGACCGTGCAGATCGATTCCCCGCTCGATACCCGCGGGCGGACAATAGCGGGGAATCGAGCAGAAGAAAAGGAAGCGCCTGCGGGGACGAAAGGCAATCGATCCGGGCAGCCGTGGGGACGCTTGGGGATACGGTGGGAGTCGATCCGGCGGCTAATCGAGCCGCCGGATCGCTCCGTGTATTCCAGGCATCAGCCTCCTTATCCCTCTCAGCCCAGGTGTCCTTTAAGGAAGAGTTCACTTCACTGAGCTTTCTCACATATATCAGCAATATTTGACTTTGACTAACTGAAATGAATGAACAATCCATGAGTCTTGGATTTGTTTTCTACTGGAATCTATACAGTACAGTACAACTACCATTCTTGTACAATACAATACAATACAATAACATTTCTATAGCGCTTTTCTCCCATAGGACTCAAAGCGCTTGTAAAAGGATATGAGAAAACAGTCCATGCAAGCACCTACAGCTATCTGCAAAGATACTGTGGGCTTGATTCACAAAACGGTTCTAATTGTAAGCACAGCTGTTGGCACAGCTTTTCACACGTTTTAGCGCGTTTTCGCATGAAAAAACGGTTTTCGTGTGAAAAACGGTTATCGCACGCAAAAATTTGCATTTGCGCGCTAACGCGAATTTTTCGCGCGTTAACGTTCACGTTCGTGCGAAAACGTGAATTTATAGTGCAAACATGACAGTTTTGCGCGATAACCATTATCACGCAAAGTTTCACGCAAAACACTTTTCACAACGTGCTAACAGTTACCACTGTTTTGTGAATCAAGCCCCGTATGTCTGTTGAAACAGTGCCAATGGTCCTTGCTAGAGTTGATAAACTCCTGCAGATGCTGTGCTGATACAGAGAGGAACAAGAGTTTCAGTATTCACTGCTGAGATCTTTAAATTGATTTCGGGCTGAAATCAGTCAAATGCATGGATCGGGAATAGTGGAAAATGGCGGTTGCAAGGGCTCGATTAAGCGTATTAGTGTCGCCCTTTGCCTGCATGCAGTGTTAAAGGCTCACCTATCCACCAGCATGACTCCTGGATTCCTCCGGTGTCTGCCATCAATGCGAGCACCTGTTCCTCGTGACACTGGTGCATGTTGTGATGTCACTACCAGCGCCGAGTCACGTGGTACAGGCGATGCAGTGACGCCAAACACCGGAGGAGGCCAGGAGGTGTGTTGCCGGAGAGGTGAGACTTTAACACGGAACATGGGCATGGGGGATACTTATATCTCTTGGCAGGTGGACCTGGCAGGTGGAGGCAGGAACATATTAGAATTTGCTGTGCAGTGTGTGGGCAGTCAATAGATCCCTCTATGATCAGATTCCATCACAGAGGGATCTATCTAATGTTCGATCTGGCCATATAAAGAATGATGTATGGCCACCTTTAAAGGGAACTTAAACTGAGAAGGATATGGATTTTTCCTTTTAAAATAATACCAGTTGCCTGACTCTCCTGCTGATCCTGTGTCTCTAATACTTTTAGCCACAGCCCCTGAACAAGCATGCAGATCAGGTGCTCTAACTGAAGTCAGACTGGATTAGCTGCATGCATGTTACAGGTGTGTGATTGAGCCACTACCACAGCCAAAGAGATCAGCAGGACTTCCGAGCGAGCAAGTGGTATTGTTTAAAAGGAAGCATCCATACCCCTCTCAGTTAAGGTTTCCTTTAAGGCTTGAGCTTTAAGCCTTCCATCTTTTTTTTCCTTATGCTGGGGATACACGGTACGTTTCTGTACCGTGTATCGACCAGCTGATCCGGCCAGCTGATAATATTCAGCTGGCCCGATCAAGCTGCTCGACCCTCGCCCGCTCGATCCCAGGGACGAGCGGTAATCGATCCCCAGCATGAGTCTCCTTTTATGTGCTGGGGCATACACCTATGCTCTATTGCAGTGTATCCAACCTGATGCATTGAACTGTCGGGCATAAAATAAAAAATCAGGTAAGCCAGCCAGCCAGGTGTTCAGTAAGCCAGCACCTATTCAGTAGGAGACCTTAGGCAAGTCTCCCTAACACTGCTACTGCCTATAGAGCGCGTCCTAGTGGCTGCAGCTCTGGCGCTTTGAGTCCGCCAGGAGAAAAGCGCGATATAAATGTTATTTGTCTTGTCTTGTCTTGTCTTATTTTTATCTGGTAAGCAAGTAATAAGGATGCTAACCAGGCAACCCAAAAGTTAAAATCACTATTACTTTTCTTGTTAAATGATCATTCCTCAGTTTACCTGACTTATTTGGTATACACAACATTTGGTACACAAAAAGGAAGTTGCAGGGCATGCTGGGTTGTCCTTTTTTTGCTTCTCTATTTCCCCTCAGACGTAACTAATGCAGCCTGATTGGCTGAAGCCTCTTTCCCTCTTATTTTCCCCTCCCACACCTCTGTTCCTCTCTGATTGGCCAATATTTCTCATGCTGAGACAATGCACTTTCTATAGTGAAGAATGGGCAAATCAGGCAGAGGAGAGTAAAGGAGGAAATGACATCAGGATTGGCTTAAAAATAGCCACACTTAAAATGGGAAATGCTAAGAAGGATTTTCTCTTTCTTTACTGTAGAAAAATCACTGAACTCAAAACATGGACAGTGCAATACATATGTTATGTAAGCAGAGCAAGTATTTACCTACTTATATATGTGTTTTTTTTCTGAGATAGAATGGCTGACAGCTCCAGTCCTCTTTAAAGGGGACACCATTCTACTACAGTGCTACTGTGAAGCATACTTTCATACTCTAATGCTGGGGATACACGGTACGTTTCTGTACCGTGTATCGACCAGCTGATAATATTCAGCTGGCCCGATAATGCCGCTCGACCCGCGCCCACTCGGTGGACAATGGCAGGGAATCGAGCAGCTGATAAGGACCACTGGCGGGGACGTGCGTAAATCGATCCGCACGCACGCGCGGACGAGCGGGGACGCGGCTTGGGTCGATCCGGCGGCTAATCGAGCCGCCGGTCGACCCGTGTATCCCCAGCATCAGGGCTCATTCACACTGAAGGCATTTTTGGCTTTTTTTCGCACGAGTGAGCTTTTTAAAAACGCCCCCCCGACCGCGTAGACAATGAATGTCTATGAGAAGGTTCATATCAGCGCGGGTCGTGCGCTGTGCTACTAGCAAATTGGTGTGTGGACAATTTTCGGGCAATTCCGCCTCAATAGAAGGTATAGGAGAAACGTAAAACGCTCACAAAATCGCATTGTGCAGCAATTGCATTCGTGTTTTTAAGAATAAATACATTGTATTTATACTTTTCTGGGTCAAAGGGTTCACTTCCTGACTTGCGCCAGGGAGTGAATTAAAAAAATGCTTGGGAAAAGTGCTTAGAAAACTGCTTAAAACAAATTGCCCACCCAAGCTCCAGGAATCGAAAAAAAATGTGTCAAAAACCGCCCAACGCTAACGGCCACGCAAATGGAATGCTGTGTGAACAAGGCCTTAGGGCTTGTTCACACTACAAGAGCTTTTCTGTGGGCTAGTTCACATTAAGGGCATTTTTGCCCTTTTTTCAAGCGCAGTCAATTTTCAAAATCACCCTAAAAATGCTTGTGCAATGATTCCCTTTGAAAGAATTCATTTGCGATCCGCTCAGCAAAGTGGTGCTTGTACTTTTGCGGTGCCTGTACATTTTTGGGGCGATTTTGCCTCAATGGAAAGTATAGAAAAAAGCCAAATGCTCAGAAAATCGCTTTGTGCAGTTATTACGTGAGCGTTTTTAAGAATAAATAGATAGTATTTATTCTTTTCCGGGTCAAAGAGTTCACTTATTGACTTGCATCAGGGAGTGAATTACATAACTGCTCTGGAAAAGCGTATAGAAAAGCGCTTTTACCAGAAACGTAGCACGCAGTGGCGTGTCGGGAGGGAAAAAAGGGCACAAAAACGCTTGCTTTTCCATTTTTAGGTGTGAATGAGGCCTTAGCACTTTGTGATTTTTAAAAGCTCTTGCTAATATTATCCTGTGTGTGTGTTCTCACTGGAGCGATGTGATTTTGTAAAAATTCCCCATAGGATTGCATTAGCTAGAGCCTTTCAAAATCACCAGCGCTTGAAAAGCTCTTGTAGTGTGAACAAGCCCTTACTTAGACAATGTATCTTGATATGACATGTAAATGCAAAAATTGTGCCCAGAAATCACAATCACGATTTTGCGGAAATTATACAGTGACTGCGGTTTGTGAGAATTGCATTGCAATCAGCACTTTTGTGAATTTCGCTAATTCCAAATGCTGTAGTGTGAACAATCCCATGGGGATACATTGTACACAATGCTTTGCTGATCACAGGTGATCAGCAAAGTGATGCAAAACGCCTGCAAAGCACCCCAGTGTGAATAGGCTCTCACAATCATATTTCGTTACTTTGGGTCACATCTGCTTATGAACTGTTTGGTGTCAGGCTATTAACTGAAAGCAATACATTTTTAAATGCTGTATTGTTTTTATTGCATAGGTGAATACAAAGCTGTCAGGGTAGTCCTGCAGATTATTATGATTTTTTTGTGCTCAGAGAAGCGCTGCATGCGCCATTTTTGAGACAATTCCGCCTCAATGGAAGGTATAGGAAAAATGCAAAGCGCTCACAAAATCACTTTGTGCAGCAAAGAGTTCACTTCCTAACTTGCGTCAGGGAGTGAATTACAGACTAACCAAAAAACTCATGGTGAACCAGAACTCATTGGAGTGTGTAAGGGGCTACAATGGTCCAAAAAGGCCCCTTACTAGAATGCATGGAAAACAAAAGTTTGCTTTCTTAAAACAGAAAGTATTTGCGATAATTCAGGTTGGAGTGAGCTCCGAGATGTCTCCCAGTGCATCACTGCTGAATATATGCAAATTTACCATTGTCGTCCTTAGAAGCTACAAAACCGCTCGGGAAAATGCTTAGAAAACCGCTTAGCACAAAAACGAATCACCCACCCGAGCACCACGCGAATGGAATGCAATGTGAACAAGGCCTCAAAGTGCTTTTTCAGCAAAGGGCTTGTATGGTTCTGGCATAATTTACTGTATTTTTCCGACCATAAGACCCTCCTGACCATGAGGTGCAACAAAGTTTAGAGGTCAAAAACCAGGGAAAAAAAATTAAAGCTAAACCTAGTGCATTCATGGTGCAGAGGGTCTTGTTAAGCTGTAAACTGTCACTAAATAAAGTGGGCATCACTAGACAATAAAATATAAGGAGCAGGATGTCTGTGCTGCAGTGTATCTCAACCAGACCTTGTTATGGCTCCCGCAGACAAGATATCTGGTGATCACTTTTAGCAGCATATACAAAAAGTTAAATTGTGCTTTTAATGAACTGTGCTATATACATATAATACATATAAGTGAAAATAAACAGTAATCTCTCCCACAAACACACAACAGACTAGCAAAATACATACAAACTATACAATATTACAATACTCATAAAATTGAGGTACAGGATCAGGTAACAGGAGCAAGCCAAGGTCAGACACGGGCAGATCAGGGTAACTAGTACAGAGCAGACAGAATCAGGTAACAGGAGCAAAGCCAGAGAGCAAACCAAGGTCATAAACGGGCAGATCAGGATAACAAGTACAGAGCAGAGAATCGGGAAGTGAACCAGCAACAGAAGCCAAGCTAACTGAAGATCTGGCCATTCTGCAAGGGGTGTGGTTGTCTGAAATAGGAAATGGTTGACTGCCAGGAGAACACCTGTTGATCAGAATCACAACCATGTCCAAACTGAGATACACCATCTTGTGGTGAAACTGGAAACTGCAGGTAACATTGTAGCAGAGCCACCTGTTGGTGACTTGTGATATCACCAGCAGTTGAAACAGAGTGCAACAGTCTTGCTGTAGTTATGGACCTGTCCCTCCAAGAATCCAGATGCAGCAGGAAGTCCAAGTCAGAGCCACTGTTTTAAGGTAGCCAGGCAGTGTATGTGGCCAGGAAAGGCAGCCCATCAAGCACCATAGCCCACAGTAACACCATGTATAAGCCCTACATTTCCCATATGCATACCAGCTTCCATAACTTTGTGAGTGGGAAGCTGGAGAGGTATAGCCGGGTGTCAGTTCGGTGCACACCAGCTGGTGTGGAAGCAGCCACACAGAGAGATCCTTCAACAGGCATCTGGAGGCCATCGACCAATCGGGCAGGGGTGCTGCCACTAGACCCCCCCCAATCATGGTGGCCCATTTGTTAAATGGTGCTGATGGTCTCACAGAAGGGACCACGGCTCTGTAATTATGGCCAAACACTGCACTTGCTCACTGAGAAACATGTAGGGCTTACATGTGGCAATACTGTGTGGGCTTAGGTGCTTGTTGGTTTGCCCTCACCTCCCCTGGGACTAATGGCAGCAGACAGCTGCAGTATGTAGGTACCTGTGGGGGGACACCTGGGACTCTGAATTCTATTATTTGGACCATAAGATGCACAAACTAAGCCAACCTTGCCATTACCACATAACACCAATCCTTTGCTTACTCTTCTGGCTACCCATAAAATTGAGAATCCTCTTCAAATCATGCTAATGTTCAAATCTTTACATGATGGAGGCCCCAGATACCTGAAGGATTTGTTGCGTCACTCCTCCCACAACTGGATCTAATTTGATCACCCTGAGTCCAACTCAAAACCTTTGGAGCCAGAGCCTTCTACTACCACTACCCTTTTGAAAGTGTAGCTACACCCAATTAATAATGCTGCATGCTTGTAACGATCAGTGTCAGCACACAGAGAGAATCTGATTATTGGTGATCTGCAGTATCTCCAAGAATACAGATATATACCTGATTATTGATGATCTGCAGAATCACAGATAATCCAAGTATAACTAACCTCTGGACACCTATATAGTGTGAGTGTTTGGTGCAACAGTAATGACTTTGAGTAAGACCACCCGAGGAGCAGGTGGTCTTTGGCAGTATGGGCGATACCGCCTTCTGAGAAGTGCAAAAACCTTCCAGCAGCCTGAGACCTCCAAAGGGGTGGAGTCCCAGGCTGAAAGTAGGAAGGACCTGTGAGTGAGTGACACCTGAAGGTGGATGTCACTAGCAGGTCTGGAGACTATCTCTTAAGGAGAGAGAAAGCTCTCAAGGTCAGGCAAGCCAGGTCGGCAACACACGGACAGACAAGGTACAGAGACAGAAGGCTGATTCAGTATCCAAAGGCAGGCAGGGTTGGCAACAGATAATCAGATATGCGTAGGTACCGAATCAGAAAGCAGAGGGATAGTCAGAAAAGCAATAGGACATAACAGATATCAAACAATGCCTAGTCTTGGGTGTGAGGTCCGTGGTCTCTACACCCTGGAACTAGTCTGGAGTATAATATGATGGTGCACAGTATCCCTAGTCTTGGGTGTGAGGTCCGTGGTCTCGACACCCTTGAACTAGTCTGAAGTATAACAGAATGATAACACAAAGTCCCTAATTTTGGGTGTGAGGTCCGTGGTCTCGACACCCTGGAACTAGTCTGAAGGATAACACAATGATACACAAAGTCCCTAATCTTGGGTGTGAGGTCCGTGGTCTCGACACCCTGGAACTAGTCTGAAGTATAACACAATGATAAACAGAAGTAATCTGGCTCGGTGTGAATTCCCAGGTCCTCCTGGTTCTAACACACTGTAGGATCTGACTAAGGTCTGAGTGCTTCCACGTAAGTGTTCGCAACGGCAGACAACCTGAAACTGACCAGCAGTGACTATATATAGAGCAGCGCTCTCCGACGCCACCCATCAGTGATTGACCAATAGTCAATTGCTCTGAGGTCAGCTGACCAACCTGGTCAGCTGATCCCTCCTCGGCTGTCATAAAGGTTCTGCCTCTCAGCGCGCACACGCGTATTTCTCAATCCGTGTGAACTAACAGACCCAGCCACACCAGACGCACGCTGCTGCGTGCAAACCGCCATGCTGGACGCGGAATCAGCCGCCTTGCTGTCAGTACACGCGGCGGCTTTTCCGCGTTTCATTACAATGCTGTTGTATTACTATATTACACGCTGAGCAGGGAGGAAGTATAGCTGCAGCGATGGACACAAAGATTATATTTTATGCAGTAGAGGGAGGAGGTGGGTGTGGTCAGGTGATCTGTTCTGTGCTGAGGAAAGAACTTCCACTTTGATGTCAAGAAGGGTTTACAGGAGCAACCTAGGACATTTTAAATATACCTATTGCAAAAAGTACAGATGTGCAATGAAAAGAAGATGGTGCATTCCTAATTAAAGGAATTTACTATCATATTCACATGTATACAAATGGAAGGCTGAAATAAAGCTCTAATAAGTATACTTTATCTAGTTTACATAATGTAGAAATGAATTAGGCATGCAATAACAAGAAGCTGATCTGCTTTGTCACTTTAGTGGTTGGTTCACAGAATGCACATAACAAATTATTTCTCCTTATCTATTTTTCACCTTATCTGCATAAAACCTATTAAGCTTCTAACAAACAAAAAAGTACTAAAAATTAGATAAAAAAGTAACAACAAAGCTAAATTAATCATGAACAACTAGTTTGGGTAAAGTTTTTTTTTTTTTTTCTTGGAAAATGCTGAAAAGTAAATGTATAGTTTAGGTGAGGTTAAGGCTACATTCACATTAAGACGTTGCGCCTTGATGCAACGTTAAAGTCGCACCGCAAAGTACCAACGCAACGCGGCCAAAAAGTCGCAACGCAGCGTTACAACCGCATACAGCATGTATAGTAGAAAATACAGGCAATGAAGAGTATGTCGCCAAGTGTTACTGAGCATGTGCAAACTTTCATTTAACGTGCAGCGTTAGACACCATTGCAACGTCTGCACTGTGAACAGGCCATTGATTTTTCATTGCTGTGAGTTATTCTGCGTTACATGTTGTTTTAACGTGTGACTTTAACGTCTCACTGTGAAAGAGCCCTATGGACAAATAAGGATAAGTTCACAGTAGGACGATGCGGTGCTGTGTTATAAACTCCCATAACACAGCTTACTGCAATGCAATTAAAACTCTATGGGCTTGATTCACAAAAGAGTGCTAACTGATAGCACGGCCGTTTTTGCGCAAATTTTCGCATTTTGCGCAATTGCAAATTTTTTCGCGAAATAATAACGTTTTCACGTGCAATCAAGTTTGCGCACAAAAACGTTATTGTTTCGCGTGAAAATTTGTGATCGCGCGAAACGCGAAAACGGCCATGCTATCAGTTAGCACTCTTTTGTGAATCAAGCCCTTTGTGATGTTCACAGTGTGACATTAGCGTTGCATTGTAATAATGTGTAGTGTTATTTATTTATTCATTTATATTTATTTATTTAGTATTTATATCGTGCCGGCACTGCACAGATATTGGCCTCAATTCACTAAGCTTATCTCCTGTTTTTAATAACGTTTCTATAGTTATCACCATGGTGATAAGGCATGTAGTATTCAGGAAACATTTTACCTCAGGCAAACCTAAAGTTAACTCTTCTGTCTTTAAGTTAACTCTTCAATCCTTAATATAACTCCAGAGTTAAAGACAGGTTGTTAATTAACTGCATGTGAAAAAAAACTACAGAGGAGGTAACTTAAATACAGAGAAGGTAAATTAACTACAGAGGAGGTAACTTAAGGAATGAAGAGATAAGATAACTCTCTCACTGTGTGGAGTTATGTTTTCTCTTGCCTTATTATTAGAAGGGCTCACAATCTAAGCCCGATTCCCTACCATTGTTGTGTCTATGTATGTATTGTGTAGTGTATGTATCATAGTCTAGGGCCAATTTTAGGGGGAAGCCAATAAACTTATTTGTATGTTTTTGGGATATGTGAGGAAAGCAGAGTGCCCAGAGGAAACCCAAGCAGAACATACAAACCCCTTGCAGATGTTGAAATGGCTGGTTATTCGAACCGTGGACCCAGCGCTGCAAAGCGAGAGCACTGCTGCAGTGCTTTACCTCTAAACACACACGTTACCAGGTACAGGAAAGCATACTTTTCATTGACTGTATGCTTTACTGTACCTACTGTATGCAACGGTAATGCAGCGTTAATGTGCATTACCACTTTTTTGTTTTTACATCGCAACGTCCTACTGTGAACATAGCCTAATTCATGAGATAAGTTTTGTGAAACAGCTTTATGCCTGATGTAGCATTATGCTGTGATGTTTGCTTTTACAAACAGCTTACTCTACCAAGTTTAATGCCTAACTAATTCCAAATGACTTTAATGGAAGGCACATTTTTTTTTACATAGTGCCACATAAAAATATAAACCTAAGATTACTGTACAAGCAGTACATAGTTTTACATTAACAAATGCAAAATGAATCTTTCACGTAACAATGCCAATGTTTACACATGTAACAAATTGGAGCATGAAAGGCCACATCAATAAGTGCACAATAAAATATATATCTTGGTTTTCAGGGAGATGCAAATAATTCCACGTTGCATGTAGATGCCATGCAAATTGTATGCAGCTTGACATTTGTTGATATGATCACTGCATTTTGAAGCTGAAGAAGTGTACATGACCTTTGCAAGGTGGGGCTACTTGCATCTCAATGACCCTCTATAGAGGTTTCCAGTACATTAAGGTGCGTACACACGCACTACTAAAGAGAGCGGATCGTTCAGAACAGCCTTAGCAGTCTGCAGACAGACTGTACACATGCACTACTGTCGGGAGAACGACTGCCCAGCGGGATGGTCTGACCGTCGCTCTCTTTAGTAGAGCGTACGCAACCTGTAGTCAGGGCCGTTTCTTGGGCAGTGCGGGTAGGGCGACCGCCCTGGGTGCAGACCGGCAAGTAGAAGAAGGGGGGCACAGGCAGAAGGACATAACCGCTAAGGAGCTGGTGACGCGCGGTGCAGGCAAATGGAAGAAGAAAGATTACCAGCGGGATCACCTTTCTTGACTCCTCCTGGGCTGTCTGCATCAGACGTCAAGTCATCATCACGTCACCACCGCGTGATGACACCTGATGTCCTGTTGCGGTACTGCAGGCTGTCAGTGTGCGGCGCCCATGGAGGAGTCGGCTTTCCGGGCTCTCTTCACCTGTGTGTTTTCCTGGTCTCTGCTTCCTCCTGGATCAGCGGCTGGTGGTTACTAGTAAGTAGGCAAATCTACTTGCGACCTGTGGCTGTTTGACTGTCCCTAAAGAGTAAGGGTTCGCGGGTCCATGGAGGTGGGGGGGGGGGCGCAATTTTTACACCCTCACCTTGGGTGCAATTTAGCCTAGAAACTGCCCTTCCTGTAGTGTATGGTAGTTGCACATACATACTATTTGTTAGTAAATATACCCAGCAGTGGGGGGGGGGGGGGGAGGATCTGCCCTGTAACCAGCACAAGCTTATAATTACCTCTGTGATGGTCAAAGCCAGCACAGTATACTCCCCAACAAGAAGAATAGAGATGGCCCGAACAGTTCGCCGGTGAGCAGTATTCTGCAAACATCGGCTGTTCGCATTCGTGGCGAACAGCAAACATTTGGCATGTTCGATTTGTTCCCTGTACATTATCATTGAGCTAAGCTTTCACCCCTTTCCTCACAGTCAGCAGACACGTGGCAGCCAATCAGCTAGCACCCCTACCTGGACCCCCCACCCCCTATCAAAAAGCAGTTGCGGTGGCCATATTGGATCAATTCTCTGCTGGCTGCTGACTGTTATGCTGGGTACAGACGATACATTTTCCCGCTCGATTTTCCAACCGATCATTTTTTCCGCTCGATTTTGCACTCAATTCTGTGCTCGATTCTCTTATCTTCCGCTCATTTTTCTTATCTTTTTCCATTCACTTCTATAAGAAATCGAGTGCAGAATTGATCGGAAGGAATATCGGACATGACGGGAATTATCTATCAAATCCATCTATCGAGCGGAAAAACGTATCGTGTACCCAGCATTAGTGAGAGCAGGGACAGACTTGCTGCAGATAGGTAGGGAAAGCATTAGCTAGGCCTGTGTTCTTGTTCCTCACTTGCTGTGAAAGCACTTCAATCAGCCCTTTTGACGGCGAGTACATCGGTCTGCTGTGATTTTTTTGTGTGTGACACTCCAAAGCCCACTGACACCCAGAGCTGTGTGCACACTACTGCTGTTGCCTCATTATGTTACAGGCACAGAACCACTCCAGTGCATTATTATTTCACTGTATTCTGATAGTACTATTGCATTTCTCTGTTTGTGACACTCCACAGCCCACTGACACCCAGAGCTGTGCATAATGTGATTCCTGCCCTTTAGGGATTAAAACCTGACTTTTTGTCAACTCCATAATTTTTGGTGAGACTTTTGGCATGGATCCCCCTCTGGCATGCCCCTGTCCAGGTGTTAGACCCCTTGAAACAACTTTTTCATCAATTTTGTGTCCAGAAACAGTAGGTTGTAGGTTTTAAAATGTGCCTGCCCATTGAAGTCTATAGCGGTTTGCCAGATTCGCGAACAGTTCTCGGAAGTTCTCATTTGCCGTTTGCAAACAGAAAATTCTACGTTCACAACATCTCAGTAGAGATGGCCCTAACCTCCGATTTTAGGTTCGCGAACCTCCATAAACATTTGCGAACTTGCGAACTTTTGCGAACCGCAATAGACTTCAATGGGGAGGCGAACTTTGAAAACTAGAAACACTTATGCTGGCCACAAAAGTGATGGAAAAGATGTTTCAAGGGGTTTAACATCTGAATTTTTGCATGGATAAGTGGGATAGACGCCAAAAGTCCCGGGGAAAAAATCTGGATATGACGCAAAGCAGCGTTTTAAGGGCATAAATCACATTGAATGCTAAATTGGAGGCCTAAAGTGCTTTAAAACATCTTGCATGTGTATACATAAATCAGGGAGTGTAATTAGAGTACTGCTTCACACTGACACACCAAACTCACTGTGTAAAGCACCGCAAATAGCTGTTTGTGTTGGGACGGCCATGCTGGACTGGTGCGCACCATGGCCAGAGTGCAGGCGATAGCGGTTTTTAAGCCCATATGGTCGCAAGGCTGAGGTAGCTCGATGACAGAACAACAGTGATTGTCCAGCTGATCGAATTTGGTCTGTCCACAATAAAGCAACGACCTTATTATATTTGGTGTGCCACCCCCCGAGACACTCATATACCCGGTGGTCATTGCTTCATTGTGATACCCAAGCCCCTTCACCACGGCGAGGTAACGATCACAAAGGGGAATGGACACATGTACATGCCTTTTGTTTTGTTGTTGCAGCCGCAGTACAGCCAGAAAAATTAGGCAGGCATGTACACACACCAGAAAAATGATTATAGTGGCCACTGCTTAAAAATTCAGGAATCCACCTGGAGTCCTGGTGGACCCTGTTGGTAGTGGCGGAGAAGACAGTCAAGTGGCCTGCAGGCAGAGATGCTGTGTGGGGACCAACTTAGTCTTGAGGCAGGCAGTCACACAGCGTCCAGGCAGAGATGCTGTGTGTGGGGACTGACTTAGTCTTCGGGCAGGCCTGAGCGTGCTTTGCTGACCAGGCATCCGTGGTCAGATGGACCCTTGACCCAAAGCTGTGTGCCAAAGATGTCACCACTTGCCATTCAACATCACGGTACAGTTTAGGTATCACCTTTTTTGATAAAAAATTGCGGCCTGGTATCTTCCACTGCGGGGTGTGGCTTTGCTTTTGTGTGCTGCTTTTCCTTAGGTGGTCATCCCATTGCAGTTTGTGCTTTCCTAATCATGTGCCTTCGTAAGGTAGTTGTCCCTACGCGGGTCTTGGTCTTTCCACGGCTCAATTTTCGGTGGCAGAGAGTACAGATGGCATTGCTCTCATCTGAGGCAGACACACAAAAACATTTCCACACCGCTGAGCCCTGGGGTGATGGCACTTTGGTGGTGGCAGCCGACTGAGTGCTAAGTGTGGTGCCAGAATCAGAGCAGGAGGAGGAAGATATGTCACGCTTCCGTGCGGAAGCTGAGAAAGATGAGGTGTTCTGTGTTAAATAGTCAACTACATCCTGACAATATTGGGGGTTGATGGCACGTGCCTTCCTCTGAACACTGTACTTTGGTCGAGGGCCACACAAAATCATGACAGCGCGACCTCGAACAGACCTGCCAGTTGGCCTGCCTCTGGCTCTGCCTTTTGTTTTGTTCATATTGGGGGCGATGAAGTGAAAGGTATGCACTGACTTGACTAATACAATGTACGGTTACACAGGTGCAGTGAACAGATATGCAGTGACTGCTGGTACAACAATGTGCGGTTACACAGGTGCAGTGAACAGGTTGCAGTGACTGGTATTACAATTGTGCAGCTGCCTGTCACACACACACACAGGTACCCTGAACAGGTGCAATGACTGGTGGTATTAACAATGCGTGCGCTCACGTCGGTATAGGTAGGTAGGTAGGTGCACTGAACAGTGAACAGGTGCAGTCACTGGCGTAACAATAGGGCCTGCAGCCCCTGCCCCCCTCGGGGGCCCGCTTGGGGCTGTTTTGTGGGCTGGAGGGGATGCAGCATGAGGGAAAAGCCATGCTGCACTTCGGCGGGGAGGGGGGACAGTCCCCCTCTCCCTCACCTCGGGCTCTCCCCTCTGCTCTCCCCTCCAGTGTTTAATAGTTTGTGTATGCAGGTGGCGGGCAGCGCTAGATACATACCTTCCGTGCGTTCCAGCATGGACGTTTCTCCCTCTAGTGTCTGGCACGACTTCCTGTATAAACAGGAAGTTGCGTCAGAGGCCAGAGAGAGGAACATCCATGCTGGAGCGCACGGAAGGTATGTATCTGCCGCTGCCTGCCGCCTGCATACACAAACTATTCAATGCTGGAGAGGAGCGCAGAGGGGGGAGCCCGAGGTGAGGGCGGGGGGACCATCCCCCCTCCCCGCCGAAGTGCAGCATGGCTTTCCCCTCATGCTGCGACCCCTCCAGCCCCCAAAACGGCCCCAAGCGGAACCCAAAGGGGGGGGCCCGCTTAGTATTTCTGCAGGGGGGCCTGTTGGGACCTTGTTACGCCCCTGGGTGCAGTGATTGGCATTACAAATGTGCAGCTGCCTGTTACACACACAGACTGCAATTACAGGTGCAATGACTGGTGGTATTAACAATGCGTGCGCTCACGTAGGTATAGGTAGGTAGGTAATTAAACAGTAAACACCCCGATACTGCGCTCATATGGGGATAACAATGTCCAAATTAGCAGGCAAAAACACCACCAATCAGTCTCATATAAACAAGGTTAAAATGGTGGGTGCGCTCCTTCCCAGATGCGTGTAACATCAATCAAAGTCTGTGGTATATATGGATAGGCGCTCAACGTTTTGCTTGCACATCAGTAATAAACAGAGAAGAAGCCCCCCCTTCGGGCAAAGACTCACCGAATGTTGCGCCCTATTGGGCCCGCGGCTGTTTGCATGTGCGAGGAAGCTTTTTTATTACTTTATCTACTGATCTATCAGCTCTAGCCAGCAGGGTTTCCCCCCTTATTATACCTGGAGGGTGAGCGATACGGCAGAGGTGTACGCCTTGCCGCTAGCTGAGTACAGAGTGACTCCTGCACCCCCTGATCCGCTCTAGTATGTAGGGGACTGGCTGCTGATTACATATGTTTTATTATCTGTCTGCCTCATTGGCAGTATTTTTTACTCATTTGAATAAATTTTTACACTTTTATGCTATGTGGAGCATCTTATTTGCCCAAACAGACTTGGAATAGCGATTGGAGGATTGCCAGAGAGGCTGCGGGGTGGCTAATACCCCGGAAGTGAACACGGGCCCAATAGGCCGCAACATTCGGTGAGTCTTTCCCCGAAGGGGGGGCTTCTTCTCTGTTTATTACTGATGTGCAAGCAAAACGTTGAGCGCCTATCCATATATACCACAGACATAGGTAGGTAGGTGCATTAAACAGTGAACAGGTTCAGTGATTGGGATTAAAAATGTGCAGCTGCCTGTCACACACACAGGTAGTAACTGAATGTGCTGGGCCTGGCAGTGGCACAGTAGGAATTAAGGTGCCAAAGGCCAGCTGCGACTGAGGCTGCATTTCCACTTGTGCGGTGCGAATCGCCGCGGTAAAAATTTGCGTAATTCGGTATGCGGTATGCGAATTCTGATGGCTCTGCCATGCAAATTTTTTCTGCACAGAAAAACGCAAAGGAATCCTGATAAGTGGAAACAGTCCCATTCACTTATATTGCTATGCAAATTCGCATGCGAATTCGCGATAGTGGAAATGGGCCCTGACTGACAGGGCTGTATATAATGCAAGTGGGACACACACACACACAAAAAAAATAGATCACAAGAACAACATTAGCTCTCAAAAGAGCTGTTGAGGGGTGCTTTTTTTTAGCAATAAGAATCAGCAAGGAGCAAGCTAACAAGCCTACAAGAGCCTAACTAAGCATTCCCTACTTTCCCTATAGCTCTCTCTGCAGCAGCTCTCCCTTCTCTAATTACTGCAGCCACACGAGTGAGTGAAAAGGCTGTTGCTGTCTGCCTTTTATAAGGGAGGGGGGTTCCAGGAGGGAGTGTAGCCTGATTGGCTACAATGTGCATGCTGACTGTGATGTAGAGGGTCAAAGTTGACCCTAATGATGCACTATGGGGGCGAATCGAAGTTCCGCAAAAGTTTGCGGTTCTCCGCGAACACGAACCATAGAAGTTAGCCCAGGAACCGTTCGCTGGCGAACAGTTTGGGCCATCTTAAGGAGAGGAGCAGCATACAAATGGCTGCCAAGGCTGGCTGGCTCTAATCTCCCCATTTCATTCACAGCTTCACTGCCAGTGCCAGAGGCAGGGGCGTAGCAATAGGGGGTGCAGAGGTAGCGACCGCATCGGGGCCCTTGGGCCAGAGGGGCCCCGAAGGGCCCTCCCTCAACTACAGTATTAGCTCTCTATTGGTCCTGTGCTCATAATTATCACTTCTATAGATACTGTGAATGGTGGTAATCACTAACAAACTGCTCCCCATCCCCTTCTTGCACCTCTGACACTGTAGTTGCCATTGGCAGGTTTTGGTGCGCAGTGGCAATTGTTATGTATAGAGTGCTTGGGGGGCCCCACTGTAAAACTTGCATCAGGGCCCACAGCACCTTAGCTACGCCACTGGCCAGAGGAGTTGGGAACTTATGCTATTCAAAATCATGATTTTTGTATCTAGATACTGGAGCTGCTATACCTTTATTTTATCATAGCCATTTTTTATACATGTATGTGACAATTACAGGGTTTAGTCAAAGTGTATTGATAGATATGTTCCCAGTATGGGGTATATGAGGGGAGGAGGTGTAGAGGAGTTGGAAGAGGGCAGACTGAGAGCAGATTGAGGTTTCTATTGATCTATATATATTTATTTCCATACTGACATTCACACTCACACACATCACATTCACACTGCAATGTGGTACAATTTCCACGAGCAAACATTTTTTCTTGATTTTTTTTTCCCCGGTAAAAGGCACAACCCAGAGCAATGAATCGGAGTCTACAGAAATAATGCCGAATTTAATATTACTGATCAATGCAATGAAAATGGTCGGATATCTAATGACAGCTTTAACCCACAAGAAAGTATCGTGCAGTCCTTCCCTGAACTAATGATTAGCTTTCCCAAAATGCTTCGGAGTGACAACCCCTCGATTTATTATATGCAAAGCGCCCGTTTATTTCCTGAATGATGGCGCTGTCAGTCAATATGATGGCCGGAACCTCCACTTACCAATTAAACAGACAGACTAGATGATTGCCTGGCTGGCTGGGATCTGCTCTGTGCCGCCTGCGATCTCTGGGGTTACGGCAGGCGCGCTGAAGTCTTCACCAGTGCGGTGCGGGGGGAATACAGCGCGGGATACGGACTGGACTGGTCTTGATATACACGCAGCAGAACTTTGGCTGCAATACTCACAATACTCACACCTCTGTTAGCTCCACTGGACAATTTATCAGAGCAACCTAGGCAGGGTCAACCAGTAATATTGTTGTGGTAATAGTGTGTAATATTGTTGTAATATTGTTGCAGTAAGAGTGTTGCGGCAAATACTGCGTATTATTATTATTATCCCTTCCTTTGTCATCCTGGGTATCTTGTAACTTTGAGAGCTGCAAGCTTATTCTGACAACTTCTGAATTAAATGATTGATCAACAGCGATTTACAGCAAGTCTCTTCTTCACCAGATTGCCCGAATTCTTTGGCTGAAGGCTGCAATCTTTTTTAGGTTATAGAGCAGGCGCCAGCAGATTTAGGTTGTCCCTACTGCTCGGTTAACCCTCCCTACCATGGCTTGCTGAGAATCCCAGCTATATGACGGTTGTTGGGAAAAGAAGGGGGGGGGGGTGTATACTGTGTCCCTCGGGAGGGGTTGTCCCTCACCTGCCAGCAGTGGGGTTATCAGAGAAGGCTGTAGGTACTCCAGGAGGAGGGGGGTAAGTGCATAGAGCCAGGGGATCCCATCTGATATATGCTGTAAATAACTTGCAGTATGTGTGTGATGTGTGAGTTACTGGCTGTGGCTGGCCCCTATCTCACATTTCTTAGCATGAATGTTTAAGCAGAGACTAGATAGCGTTTAGCAGGCAGATGATGAGGCGAGATGAAAGCTGCCTGCTATCAGATGGAAGGTGATGCTGGGAAGTGTGAGGATGAGGGCGCTGGCAGCAGCCACATGCTGTGACGTCACAAGGTAAGTGTCAGACTCTGGCCCAGGCAGGCATGAGTTGGTGCTGGGAGTGAATGCTGTCACTCTGGCTGCTCTGCTCTCTTGGCTATGTCGGTGTGGGAGGGAGATTGGTAGCTGACTCGTCTTTAAAGGGGAACCATTAGCGGCCCCCACACACTCAGCACAAGTCTATTTGATCCAGGGGGCAGATGACAGATTTACTTTAAGCAAGTTTCACATGCCATATTGTACTTAAGCAATCGATTGATACCTTAGGAGAATATCGAGAGAGGTTAAAGGGCCATCGCTAGCAGAAGGGCATGAAGAACGTAATCTGCCTGCTGTCAATAAGTGGATGACAAGCACAAGAAGTATGGTCCCCTTAAAACTGCTGAACTAACACTCGTCAGGCTGCTCAGGACACGTTTTGTCAATGTGGTGCCACTATCAGGTTCCTGCTGAGCCTCATCTGGACAGACATAAACATGTGTAGAGGGGACAGCAGGGTCTGCAGAGGGGTCACAGCAACAGGAGTAGCGCCTGGCAGCTCACACAGATCACTGATCGGGTCACACCACCAGTCTACCTCTCCAGTTATATACCACATATACCTTGTGGATTCCTATATATACAATGCATGCATTAGTTTCAGAGGGCTGAGCCACAATCCCCCCTCGCCTGGATCCGGCGGTGTAACCCTAGCTCTCTGTGCAGCCCCCCACCCATATGTTTTAGCAATATTCGCCATCGATCTTTTTTTAACCATTTGTAGAGCGGGCTCCTGTCTCCTGATCGCCAGCCGTACATAAATATCCTCCTCCGGCACTCATAGGCTAAATACAAATCTCTCTCTCTGATAAATGTAATCAGAGACTTCAAAAGATGTCTGTGGGTTACAGCAAGCGCAGTCACAGCCAGAGTAAAGGTGCCCATACACTCGTCAGATTGGCAGCAGACAGATAAGAAATGCATCTGATGATCTATCTGATGCGTTTTTAGAACATTTTTTACCAGTATAGAATTCCAATAGATTTCAGTTTGAAATCTGTTGAAATTCGATCTGATGGCATTTTTTTGCCATCAGATTTCCATTAAGGCCAATGCAAACTGATAAGCAATCTCATCAGATCGACCTAAATTTTCCACCCTGCAAGTTCGATGGAAATCCATCGAAATCGATCGAAATCGGCCGTCGATCGGTCGATTGGCCAACCGATTTGCGATCGATCGATCGATCGATCGACCGCGATCGATCGGTCGGCCAGAAAATCGGCTGAGTGTATGGGCTGCTTTAATATAGGGGATAGCTTTCCTTCCTACTGGCCTGGCTTTCATTACTAGAGAATGCTCTACTTTCCAGTCTCTTCATATACTCACCTTCACCCCACTGACTGCACACACAGCCACTGCCTCGCCTCCACACCTAACTGCCTGCTTCTGCTGTCACACAGCTGCTCATCTACCTCCTATGCACAATGCACGCCGCACTCCCTTCCATCGCACTCGCTTTGCTTTGTATTAGCTAAATACTTTTACTAGGGACTTGAATTTAGACTGTAGAAATTAGTATTTATATTATTTCATAATCATGCTATCTTACTGCCATTTCTCTCTCTCCTCCTATCTTTCCTAATGCCGAAATACAATGCAACGATTATATAAATGTGGAGGAAAGTAAGACATAATAATAATAATAATAATAATAATAATAATAATAATAATAATAATAATATAATGAATGTGTGTCATTCTTCTCTGCTAACAACTCGATGACAGATAGGGCAATTAAATGGCAGCAATCTATAAGGGCTTTCAGGTCCCCTTAAGAAAGCGAATACTGTGAAGTGTTAGTGGGCTAGCGAGCCAGACTCCATTAACTGAACTGAGGGGTCTCACAGGCTGAGGTGTTTGCGGGGAAATAAAGGGAAACGTAACACTGAAAATCTGATACATTCATCCACTCCTTGCATGTTAATGGAGAATGTAAAAGGGCTTTTAGAATGGTAAAAGAAAAAAAAAAGAAAAGTATAAAAAAACGCCGTAAAACAATAATAAAAAAATAATAATATTAATATATAAAAATAACTGAGGCGTTTCTTTTTTTCCCTTTTGTACAATATGATTTTTGTAATTGGCAAGTGATGATGATTAGCGAGCAGCTAATATAAGAGGGTTCTCTTGGTACCCTGTGGGATAAAGCAGGGTCCCTGTGCTGAGACCGGGGAATGTCAGCTAATATACAGAACAGCCAGCGCACTATCCGCACAATGATATTTAGTTTAGGACGGGACGAGATAGATGTTTAATGTGAAGTCAGAGCTGTGAGGAGAGAATATGTATTTATCAGTTTCGCGGAAAATGTAGGCGTTATAGAGATAATAATGATAATAATAATTATTATGAACAATACTAGTTACCAGCAGAATGTGATTTAGGTGTGCGGAGTACAGAGACCCCCCCCCAATATCCCCCTCACACCTTATCAGTCCGCTGCCTGTCTGTGTACCTTCATTACACACTGGGCACACATTCACTCGTAATTGCTTGCTTTACATTTGCACGTGGCTGTTCAATTACAGTAACAATTTTAATATGTTTAACTACTGCGACCTATAGTGACCTTATAGATAATATGGCCTCGGCGGGTGGATATGCTCTTATGATTGCAGATTAAACCAAGTATTCCAGGGACACATCTAGCAAAGTACTGAAATGTTCTTGTTATAGCAGCAACATATATTGCGGGGATGGCACAAAGTGTTCCCAGATATGGACACTTGTTTTGGGTGGTATAAGCGTACTGTAAACAATATTGCTATCTATCTATCTATCTATCTATCTATCTATCTATCTATCTATCTATCTATCTATCTATCTATCTATCTATCTATCTATCTATCTATCTGTCTGTCTATCTATCCTATCTCCCATCTACATATCTCATTTTTGTATTATAAATATAGTAAAATGACCTCACATTTAGAATCCCCTTTCTAAATGAGATTACTGAATGTGACTTGTAGTATGATTTGTATTTTGGTTGTTTAAACAGACGATTCTGTTCTCCAAATATTTACTTTACAATATTATTATAAATATTGTTGTATCTCGCCTTTATCTTACTTACCCACTTTAATATGGTATTATTTAATGGACTTCTCTCTCTCTCTTCTCCGCCCCCCCCCCCCCCCCCCCTCTCCCTCTCTCCGCTCTCCGCTGTACGTTTTACCACATACGATAGTCAACAGATGGATTTTCTTGCTATTAATTATCCCACATAGGAGCTAGATAGTGTGGAGGGAGAGTGCCTGTGCCCATCCATGTGGGTGTCAGTCTCATTGTGACAGGCGTGTTGCAAACTGCATTAATAGAACGCTCCTCAATACCTGTGTTGACAACAAGGTAGCGAATGACCTCAAACAGTGAGACCTGTCTGGCGAGTATATGCAATGAGTCAATAGAACTTTCCATAAAAGGATGTGGATGGATGTATATACCAGTGGTGCTCAAATACCCCTTTTAAAAATTCGAATTTGGTCGAATTCGAATAGTAAATTATTCGAGGTCAGTCGAATATTCGAGTCGAATATTTTTTACTATTCGATTCGACCTCGGACTTCGAGCTCACTATTCGAGTCGGTATTCGAGCTCACTATTCGAGCTGACTATTCGAATTGGCCCAAAATAGCTTCCAACACTTGTTTTGAGGGTGAATGATGCAAGAAACATCTTTTTTTCCAAGTAACAACAGCAAGTGATTATGTGGGGATGTTCCTTTAAAAAAAAATGTGGAAAGAGAAGTTGTGTCCTTAATTTGGTTCAGTAGTGTAGTGTTACTGTATATACTTGTTCTTCTTCTTCTTTATCTTTCTTAATCTTCTTCTAGATCTTCTTCTTCTTCTTCTTCTTCTTCTTCATCATCTTCTTCTTCTTCTTCATCTTCATCTTCTTCATCTTCTTCTTCATCTTCTTCTTCTTCTTCTTCATCTTCTTCTTCTTCTTCATCTTCTTCATCTTCTTCATCTTCATCTTCTTCATCTTCATCTTCTTCATCTTCATCTTCTTCTTCATCTTCTTCATCTTCTTCATCTTCTTCATCTTCTTCTTCTTCTTCTTCATCTTCTTCTTCTTCTTCTTCATCTTCTTCATCTTCTTCTTCTTCTTCTTCATCTTCTTCATCATCTTCTTCTTCTTCTTCATCTTCATCTTCTTCATCTTCTTCTTCATCTTCTTCATCTTCTTCTTCATCTTCTTCTTCTTCATCTTCTTCTTCTTCATCTTCTTCTTCTTCTTCTTCATCTTCTTCATCATCTTCTTCTTCTTCTTCATCTTCATCTTCTTCATCTTCTTCTTCATCTTCTTCTTCTTCATCTTCTTCTTCTTCTTCATCTTCATCTTCTTCATCTTCATCTTCTTCTTCTTCATCTTCTTCTTCATCTTCTTCTTCATCTTCTCCTTCTCCTTCTTTTTCAATATCGTCTTCTTCTTCTTCTTCACGTATTTCTCTTTTCAAATTTTTTTTTAAAGAAATGCAGCTATTTTTGAGCGTAACAAATAGCTGGTGGGCGCACGCATGTTGGAAGCGCCATTGTATGTGCTCCCTGGCAGTGGAAACACAAAGACAGCAGGAGGTAAATTCAGCAGCAGGAGGAGGAGGATGAGTGTGTGGCAGCAGGCAGTCAATGAGGCAGGCAGCTCGCCGTGACATAATAGCCCTGGTACCTAGCGGTGATACCAGGGCTGTAAATAAACACAACAGGAGGTCCCAGACAGCGGTCGTGCAGCCCACATTGTGTCCAATACACAACTGGGACAACACAGTTTTCAACCCGGGCACCTCAGAAAAATTAAACCTTTTTTTTTTTTTATTGGTTTTTTTTGGTTTTGGTTTTACAACCAATATAGCTATTGTTTTGACGTAATAGCTGGTGGCAGAGTGGCAGCAGAAGGTAATTCTGTGTACCCTGGCAGTGGGAAACACAGACAGACAGCAGCAGCAGGAGGAATGGAGGAGCAGTGTGAGCAGCTATTGTTGTGACGTAATAGCTGGTGGCAGAGTGGCAGCAGACGGTAATTCTGTGTACCCTGGCAGTGGGAAACACAGACAGACAGCAGCAGCAGGAGGAATGGAGGAGCAGTGTGAGTGTGGCAGCAGGTAGGCAGCGTGACATAATAGCCCTGGTACCTAGCGGTGATACCAGGGCTGTAAATAAACACAACAGGAGGTCCCAGACAGCGGTCGTGCAGCCCACATTGTGTCCAATACACAACTGGGACAACACAGTTTTCAACCCGGGCACCTCAGAAAAATTAAACCTTTTTTTTTTTTTATTGGTTTTTTTTGGTTTTGGTTTTACAACCAATATAGCTATTGTTTTGACGTAATAGCTGGTGGCAGAGTGGCAGCAGAAGGTAATTCTGTGTACCCTGGCAGTGGGAAACACAGACAGACAGCAGCAGCAGGAGGAATGGAGGAGCAGTGTGAGCAGCTATTGTTGTGACGTAATAGCTGGTGGCAGAGTGGCAGCAGACGGTAATTCTGTGTACCCTGGCAGTGGGAAACACAGACAGACAGCAGCAGCAGGAGGAATGGAGGAGCAGTGTGAGTGTGGCAGCAGGTAGGCAGCGTGACATAATAGCCCTGGTACCTAGCGGTGATACCAGGGCTGTAAATAAACACAACAGGAGGTCCCAGACAGCGGTCGTGCAGCCCACATTGTGTCCAATACACAACTGGGACAACACAGTTTTCAACCCGGGCACCTCAGAAAAATTAAACCTTTTTTTTTTTTTATTGGTTTTTTTTGGTTTTGGTTTTACAACCAATATAGCTATTGTTTTGACGTAATAGCTGGTGGCAGAGTGGCAGCAGAAGGTAATTCTGTGTACCCTGGCAGTGGGAAACACAGACAGACAGCAGCAGCAGGAGGAATGGAGGAGCAGTGTGAGCAGCTATTGTTGTGACGTAATAGCTGGTGGCAGAGTGGCAGCAGACGGTAATTCTGTGTACCCTGGCAGTGGGAAACACAGACAGACAGCAGAAGGGCAGTACACAGCAGCAGCCCACTGTAGGTGTGAAATGTGTGGCTGCAGGCGACGTAATAGTCAAAGTGAACCAGGCTGGCTTAGTGAGCAGGAGCCAGGAGGTGGTAAAGGGTGGTAAGGCACATTAACGATGGTACTAAGTTCCGGCAGCCAGTTCATGTCCCCCTCTCGCCGACAACAGGGGCCAGGAACTCGCCTTCCACCCACGCCTGGTTCATCTTGAGAAACGTCAGTCTGTCCACAGACTTGTGAGACAGACGTGAGCGTTTCTCGGTGACCACGCCACCAGCTGCACTGAAGCAGCGCTCGGACAGCACGCTGGAAGGGGGGCAGGACAGCACTTCCAGGGCGTACTGCGCCAGCTCGCTCCAGATCTCCATGCGCTTGACCCAATACTCCATGGGATCAACAGGGGCATCGCTGTCAAGCCCGCTGTAGGACCCCATGTAGTCAGCCACCATGCGGGTCAGGCGCTGGCTGTGACCGGAGGAGGATGCTGCTGCATGCATCTCCTCTCTAGTCACTGCTGCCGGAGCCTCTACAGTCCTGTAGAGCTCGTGGCTGAGAGACAGCAGGTCTGTGGGGCGCTTGCTGCTGCTGGATGCAGGCACCTGCTGCTGCCTCTGTGCTGGCTGCTGGACAGTGGGGGTGGAAGGCTGGGGGAAGGCTTCCTCCAAGCGCTCAACAAGGGCCTGCTGCAAGCTCCTTATTTGTTGCGCTGGGTCTCCTCCTGCAGGCGGCAGGAACTGGCTCAACTTCCCCTTGAGGCGTGGGTCCAACATCATGCTGATCCAGATGTCCTCCCTCTGCTTCATCTGGATCACCCTGGGGTCCCTGCGCAGGCACGTCAGCATGTGCGCTGCCATTGGGAAGAGGCGGGCCACGTCTGCTGGCACATCGACGTCAGTGCTGTCCTCCTCATCCTCCTCCTCTGCTGCCTCATCCTCTCTCCACCCCCGCACCAACTCAGCTGCACTGCGCTGATCCCCCTCATCAGCAGCCAGGTCAGGGACCTCCACCAAGTCCTCCTCCTCCTCCCCCTCAGAGGTGGACTGTGCAGCTGCTTGCCGCTCCTGCTGGTCCAAGGCTGCCGCTCCCTGTGCCAGCAAAGCATCGAGTGCCCTGTTCAGCAGAGAAACCAGGGGCACCCACTCGCAGACCATAGCATGGTCCCTGCTCACCATGTTTGTGGCCTGCAGGAAGGGAGCCAGCACTAAGCACACCTGCTGCATGTGCCTCCAGTCATCATCGGGGACGATGGACGGGATGTTGCTGGTCTTGTCCCTTCTCTGAGCTGCGGAAACAGTGGCCAGGGCAAGGTAGTGGTTGACAGCGTGCTTCTGTTCAACCAGACGCTCCAACATCGCCAGGGTGGAGTTCCAGCGAGTCGGAACGTCAATGATCAGCCGATGGCGTGGCAGATCCAGCTCCTTTTGCACGTCTTCCAGGCTCGCACAGGCTGCAGCCGAGCGCCGGAAGTGACGCACAACGTTCCTTGCCGTTTCCAGCAGCTCGTCCATCCCCTGGTAGGTGCGCAGGAACTTCTGCACCACCAGGTTCAGCACGTGGGCAAGACAGGGGATGTGGGTCAGGTTTCCCCTGTCTATGGCAGCAACCAGATTGGCCCCATTGTCGGACACCACCTCTCCGACTCTGAGGCCTCTGGGGGTCAGCCAAATCCGCTCCTGCTCCTGGAGTTTGGCCAACACGTGGGCTGCCGTCAGCTTGGTCTTGCCAAGGCTGACCAAGTGCAGCAGCGCTTGGCAGTGGCGGGCCTTCACACTGCTGCTGAGGCGGGGGGTTTGGCCAGGTGTGGCGGAGGATGGCAGAGGATCGGAGGAACCCGCTGCAGTTCCCCTGACCCTGCGGGGTGGCACCACCCACTGTGTTGCTGCTGCTGCTGTGCCCGCTGCTGCTCTCCCATCCTCACCCCCTTCCACCAAGCTGACCCAGTGGACAGTGAAGGACAGGTAGCGGCCTGTCCCGAAGCGGCTGCTCCAGGAGTCCATGGTGACGTGGACCCTTTCACCAACCGCGTGCTCCAGCCCTCGCTCCACATTGGCCATCACAAAGCGGTGCAGTGCAGGAATGGCCTTGCGGGCGAAGAAGTGTCTGCTGGGGAGCTGCCAGTCTGGGGCTGCACAAGCAAGCAGCGCCCGCATGTCGCTCCCCTCCTGCACGAGCGTGTACGGCAGGAGTTGGGAGCACATGGCCCGTGCCAGCAAGCCGTTCAGCTGCCGCACGCGACGGCTGCTGGGAGGCAGAGCCCTAACCACCCCCTGGAAGGACTCGCTCAAAAGGCTCTGGCGTGCCTTTTTGCTGGCACGGGAATCAGCAGACGGAGCAGAGGAGGCCACTGAGGACTGGCTGCCAGAACAGGCCTCAGTGTCGGCGGCAGGAGTTGCAGAGGGGGGAGGAGCAGGGCGTTTCCGCACTCCTGCTGGTGCTGCTGGAGGAGCAGGAGGGCGGGTGGCTGCTGTTGCTGCTGCTGCTGCTGAAGGCTGTGCAGTGATGGGATTGGTGCCACTGCCAGCACCAGATGCCTTCAGCCTCTGGAACTCCTCATGCTGGTGGAAGTGTTTCGCAGAAAGGTGGTTGATCAGCGAGCTGGTGCTGAACTTCAAGGGGTCTGCACCTCTGCTCAACTTCCGCTGACAGTGGTTGCAAGTGGCGTACTTGCTGTACACTGTGGGCATGGTGAAAAACCGCCAGATTGGTGACAAAAACATCCCCCTACGGCATGGAAGCGCTGCTGCCTGTTTCCCTGTGGTGGTTGGGGGGGGGGGGGGGTCTTGGGTGCGGCTGGTGGTGGTACTGGCTGATGCTGCTGCTGCTGCTGCTGAGCCTGAGACACCAGCAGGCTGTGGGACGCTGCCAATGCTTGCAATGATGCGCCTCCTTGCAAGGCCCACAACCGCATCCTCCTCCTCCTCCTCAGAGCTGCTGAGGACGACATCCTCTGGATGTGTTGGCACCCAGTCTCTGTCTGTCACCGGGTCATCATCATCATGCCCCTCCTGAAACATGTCCTGCTCTGATGATGACCCCCCAAACTCCTCTGCTGATGCATGGATGGGACGCTTGACTGTCGCCACAGTCTTGCTGTCCAATCCCTCCTCCCCCAAAGTGCCCATCAGCATCTCCTCCTCCAAATCGCCAACAACAGCATTCAATTGACTCATCATGCCTGGGGTCAAAAGAGTGCTGAATGAGAGGTCGGCGACTGACGGTGAACTGGCCTCCTCCCCAGACCCTGCTGGGCGGCTGCTGCGAACAGGGGTGGTGGTGGTGGTGGTGGTGAGGGTGGAGGCCTCGGATGCAGAGCTGATGGCGGGCTGCTCATCCTCCGTCATGAGTTGCACCACAGTGTCTGCATCCTTTTCCTCAATGGGACGTTTCCGACCCGGCTGGAGGAAAATGGGAGCAGGTGCTACACGCTGCTGCTGCTGTGTCTCTGCAGCGTGAGTTGCAGATGCTCCTCCTGGGCGGCGCCCAAGGCGTCCACGGCCAGTGGCTATGGGAGGAATGTTAGCCACTGACGCTGCTGCTGCTGCTGCGGAACTGTGCATGGTGGCGCGCCCGCGGCCGCGGCTTGCCACAATGCTGCTCCCTCTCTTCCTGATTCCCTTGCTGCCCTTCCCCTTGCCCAAACCGCGCTGGCTGCCACTTCCAGACATCTTCAATGTTTTGGGCGTATAGACAAAAGTTTTGTAAAAGGGCGGGTGAAAAGTGGGGTACTTTAATGGAGTGGGTTGGTTGGTGAGGTGACTGAGTGAGTGTCCCCTAGTACAGTAAGTAAGTATTAACAGTCAGGAAGTACAACTAGCAGTTACAATAATCAGTAGTAGTAATCACAAGTAAATTTAGTGTGTGTACACTCAGACAGTGAGTGCACGCACGCAGGAGCTAGTAGCCTATGGACACAGTGACTGAGTGTCCTAGACTCCTAGTACGGTAAGAGTAAGTAAGTAGTAACAGTAAGTAGAACTAACTAATAACAATAATCAATCAGCGATCAGAAGGAAATGGAGTGTGGGTGGTGTGTGTGTACACTCAGACAGTGAGTGCACGCACGCAGGAGCTAGTAGCCTATGGACACAGTGACTGAGTGTCCTAGACTCCTAGTACAGTAAGAGTAAGTAAGTAGTAACAGTAAGTAGAACTAACTAATAACAATAATCAATCAGCGATCAGAAGGAAATGGAGTGTGGGTGGTGTGTGTACACTCAGACAGTGAGTGCACGCACGCAGGAGCTAGTAGCCTATGGACACAGTGACTGGGTGTCCTAGACTCCTAGTACAGTAAGAGTAAGTAAGTAGTAACAGTAAGTAGTAGAACTAACTAATAACAATAATCAATCAGCGATCAGAAGGAAATGGAGTGTGGGTGGTGTGTGTACACTCAGACAGTGAGTGCACGCACGCAGGAGCTAGTAGCCTATGGACACAGTGACTGAGTGTCCTAGACTCCTAGTACAGTAAGTAGTAACAGTAAGTAGTAGAACTAACTAATAACAATAATCAATCAGCGATCAGAAGGAAATGGAGTGTGGGTGGTGTGTGTACACTCAGACAGTGAGTGCACGCACGCAGGAGCTAGTAGCCTATGGACACAGTGACTGAGTGTCCTAGACTCCTAGTACAGTAAGAGTAAGTAAGTAGTAACAGTAAGTAGAACTAACTAATAACAATAATCAATCAGCGATCAGAAGGAAATGGAGTGTGGGTGGTGTGTGTACACTCAGACAGTGAGTGCACGCACGCAGGAGCTAGTAGCCTATGGACACAGTGACTGGGTGTCCTAGACTCCTAGTACAGTAAGAGTAAGTAAGTAGTAACAGTAAGTAGTAGAACTAACTAATAACAATAATCAATCAGCGATCAGAAGGAAATGGAGTGTGGGTGGTGTGTGTACACTCAGACAGTGAGTGCACGCACGCAGGAGCTAGTAGCCTATGGACACAGTGACTGAGTGTCCTAGACTCCTAGTACAGTAAGTAGTAACAGTAAGTAGTAGAACTAACTAATAACAATAATCAATCAGCGATCAGAAGGAAATGGAGTGTGGGTGGTGTGTGTACACTCAGACAGTGAGTGCACGCACGCAGGAGCTAGTAGCCTATGGACACAGTGACTGAGTGTCCTAGACTCCTAGTACAGTAAGAGTAAGTAAGTAGTAACAGTAAGTAGAACTAACTAATAACAATAATCAATCAGCGATCAGAAGGAAATGGAGTGTGGGTGGTGTGTGTACACTCAGACAGTGAGTGCACGCACGCAGGAGCTAGTAGCCTATGGACACAGTGACTGGGTGTCCTAGACTCCTAGTACAGTAAGAGTAAGTAAGTAGTAACAGTAAGTAGTAGAACTAACTAATAACAATAATCAATCAGCGATCAGAAGGAAATGGAGTGTGGGTGGTGTGTGTACACTCAGACAGTGAGTGCACGCACGCAGGAGCTAGTAGCCTATGGACACAGTGACTGAGTGTCCTAGACTCCTAGTACAGTAAGTAGTAACAGTAAGTAGTAGAACTAACTAATAACAATAATCAATCAGCGATCAGAAGGAAATGGAGTGTGGGTGGTGTGTGTACACTCAGACAGTGAGTGCACGCACGCAGGAGCTAGTAGCCTATGGACACAGTGACTGAGTGTCCTAGACTCCTAGTACAGTAAGAGTAAGTAAGTAGTAACAGTAAGTAGAACTAACTAATAACAATAATCAATCAGCGATCAGAAGGAAATGGAGTGTGGGTGTGTGTACACTCAGACAGTGAGTGCACGCACGCAGGAGCTAGTAGCCTATGAACACAGTGACTGAGTGTCCTAGACTCCTAGTACAGTAAGAGTAAGTAGTAACAGTAAGTAGAACTAACTAATTACAATAATCAATCAGCGATCAGAAGGAAATAGAGTGTGTGTTGTGTGTGTACACTCAGACAGTGAGTGCGCACACGCAGGAGCTAGTAGCCTATATGAACAGTGACAGTGAGTGTCCCTACGGGTACAGTAAGAGTAAGTAGTAAGTAAGTACAACTAACAATAATCAATCAGTAATCAGAAGGAAATAGAGTGTGTGTACACACAGACAGTGAGTGAGTGCACACACGCAGGAGCTAGCTAGTAGCCTATAAACAGTGACAGTCAGTGAGTGTCCTACTCCTAGTACAGTATAACTACAATACTATTAGTAAAGGACAGCAGAAATACTGGTATAGATGATGAGAGAAATAAACAGAGGACAGCTGCCCACAGAGGCAAGGCCCCCCTGAGGCCTAAACCTGTAAGCTTGCAGCAGCTGCCTGTCTCTAATGTAACACACAAGCTACTAACTAAAATACAATGTCTATCTAAATAACAACAATACAGGTGTATATGGCAGGTGTAGGTGAGCAAAAACGCTAGGTAAATGAACACAATAGAGCACTTGCTAAGCCAAAGCACAAAGGAGCAGATCTCTCTCTGTACAAGTCTCAGGCAAGCATGGAAAACCCGAACATGGCGGCCGCTATTTATAGGGTAGGGGCTGGCCAGGGTCCCCCTCTGTGATTGGCTGCCGTCAGAGGGCCTGGGAGCCCTCTGATTGGCTCTAAGCACATCAATCTGGGCTATGACGCTATTCGAGCTCGGTACCGAGCTCGAATAGCGCCGGTTTGCTCGAATAGCTCGAATAGTGAATGGGCTATTCGAGTGTTCTCGAATAGCCCATTCGAATAGCTACAGCTATTCGGAGCTCGAATACCGAGCTCGAATAGCTGAAAAAGAGCTCGAATATTCGAGCTACTCGAATATTCGAGCTCTGCTGAGCACCACTAGTATATACATTATAGAACTGCATATGTTTTGAAAACGGCAAGTTACACACTGAATGGGATGTTTATTTAGCCACATTAGCAATGACCTTTCACATTAATGTCTAGTCTAAACACAGCACACATATTTATTTGTCTTTGGATCACACTGGAGTGATAGGGATAGGATCTGTATAGCAGCTTTTTGTGTCATTCTTATTAATGTACAGGTAAACGGATAAAGGTGTAGGATGGTTAATTGCATGAGACATAATGTAAAGATGGCAATCCTGGAAATGGTCACAACTAGCCTTGGAAGCCATTGCTGAAAGCAGGTGTCTGTACACAGCATTAGTGGCACAGTACAATTAGGGATCATCGATGAGATGCAAATAATTTCTCCTTGCATTCAAATGTTATGTAAATTATATGCAGCTTGAAATTGGACCAATCAGAATACATTTCTGTCGATTTTTATAGGTCCAAGTGCAACTTGCATAACTATAAATGAAACTTGAATGCAAGGACCCATTTATTGCATCTCAAAAATTTTTGAAAACGCATGTGAATATTTCTAATAATGTTTCCAAATGCACAATCTCTGTGCAGTCGGAGCAAAAAAATAAAACCAGGCATTGCTGCTTTTTATTCACACATCACATGCGATTCCCTATTACCAACAGTCAGCTGCTCTCAGATAGCTGTCGGCCAGCAGTGCAGATTTTCAGACTCATATTTGACCCCTGCCGGAAAGTTCTGCAAACCCTTTAGGCTGCATTTCCACTTATGCGGTGCGAATCGCCGCGGTAAAAATTCGCATGCGGGTCCATGCGAACTCTCATGCGAATTTTCATGCGAATTCGCATGGATGACAATGCATGCAAATTTAACCATGGCAGTGCTGGTGTGCTTTTCCATTGTTTCTATGCGCATGAAAATTCGCATAACCAAACCTCATGCGAATTTCCTATTAAATACATTGTATGCGATTCGCATAGCGGTATGCGAATTCTGATGGCTCTGCCATGCAAATTTTTTCTGCACAGAAAAACGCAAAGGAATCCTGACAAGTGGAAACAGTCCCATTCACTTGTATTGCTATGCAAATTTGCATGCAAAAAACGCATGCGAATTCGCGATAGTGGAAATGAGCCCTTAAAGAACTAGACAAAACAAAACAAACAAAAAACACTTTGTTGTCTGTTTCCCATTGGCAAAAACGTTAGTGTCCTCTCACACTGCATCAGTTGTGTTGCAGAATAATAAAGTGTTAGGCCTTGTTCACATCATAAATCGCAATCGCTGATGCCAGCGTTTTGCGATTTTGTGTGCAACTTTTTTTTAGCACCTTCTGGCACTTACCTGCACGTTAGCTTTTTTTTTACATCGCTTTTTTAAGCGTTTTTGCAGAGCAATTTGTCTTTTCACTTCCTGACATCAGTCAGGAAGTGAACTCTTTGACCCAGAAAATAATAAATACAATGTACTTATTCTTAAAATCGATTGGGAAATCGCTATACTAAGCCCTTTTAAAGCGCTTTGCGATTTCCCTATACCTTCCATTGAGGCAAATTGCCCTGAAAATGGTACAGGCAGTGCTTTGGTGAGCGGATCGGAATCGAACCACTCATATGTGAACACTCTCATAGGGAATGATTGTACAAGCGCCTTTAGGGTGATTTTAAAAATCGTAGGCGCTTAAAAAAACTGAAAATGCCCTTAGGCTGCTTTCTCACCAAGACATTGCGTTTAGGGGACGTTATAGGTCGCATAACGTGCCCCTAACGCAACGCCTGGTGGTGGTGGAGGAGGACACAACCAAGAGCCGCGTTAAAAGCAGCTCTTGGTGCGCCTGTTCTGTCGGATGAGCTGTGGAGACCATGTGAGTGGAGCTCTCCGCATCACGTGGTCCCGTTAGCCAATCAGCGGCCGCTCCAGGAAGTAAACACTGCAAATGCAGTGAATAATAAGTAGCCATGTGCCTGGCTATGTAGCGGACTCTCCCCGCCTCCTCTCCGCCCATAAAATAAAATAAAAAATCACCCATACTGAGCATGTGCAAACAGTCTAAAGCGGCTTAAGCCGCTAGAATGCACAGTATGCTGCACTGCAAAAGAACGTGCCGCGTTACTGTGTAACGCAATGTGGGCACTGTGAACAGCCCATTGATTTTTCATTGCTGCGCGGTGGGGTGCGTTACAGGCTGCACTAACGGGCGCCTGTAACATCTTACTGTGAAAGCAGCTTTAGGGCTCGATTCAGTAAACGGTGGTAACCCAGTTAGCACGCCTAAAGGCTTTGGGCGTGCTAACCAGGGTGCTATGTAGTTAGCACAAACAAACTACTTAGCACCGTAGTTAGCACATGCAAACTTAGCACCGTAGTTAGCACATGCAAACTACTTAGCACCTTAGTTAGGACATGCAAACTACTAATTAGCACCGTGCTAAATAGGGTGCTAAGCTCCATGGTTAGATACCCCTGGTCTTGCTAATTATGATCTTGTAAAAGATAGAATATTTGGAAATTTAAATTCAATCTGAGCTCTTTATTTTCATGTGACGATCATTATATTATTGTTAACAATGGTACACAAAAGAGATGCTGCGCACCTTCCTCTTGTATTGCTTTTATTCAGGCATTCCACTAACAGCCAGCGTAAATGACATGAGAAACAAAAGTAGTCAAACCTGTATTCACGAGGTGCAGGAGTGGATGGGGAAGAGGTGACCCGGGGATGTATGGACGGCACTACAGCCGTTTCACGCCGTCGGGCGCTTGCCCGACATACGCACGTGAGCAAGCGCCCGACGGCGTGAAACGGCTGTAGTGCCGTCCATACATCCCCTGGTCACCTCTTCCCCATCCACTCCTGCACCTCGTGAATCCAGGTTTGACTACTTTTGTTTCTCATGTCATTTACGCTGGCTGTTAGTGGAATGCCTGAATAAAAGCAATACAAGAGGAAGGTGCGCAGCATCTCTTTTGTGTACCAGTGTGCTACAGTTTGTGCTCTGCACTAATCAAGGCCTGACGCACTTCCTTTTGCTTGAACTGCCAACCTAACAACACAGGTGCAAGCACATGGGGTGAAGCCAACGCAGACTTACAGGAACTGGCCCCACCCCCTCTTTAACAGTTGAGTGCCAAGTGACTTTTTGTTTCTACAGTGTACCATTATTGTTAACAATACCTCTCATCTTCCACAGTGATAATTGATGCTGAAGCTTCTGTTGGAAAGTTAGGAGGCGCACTGCTACACTGCATATTCTGTCATATGTTCCTTTTCTTTGTTGAATAAACACTGATTTTTTTTTAAAAAAACTAGGGTGCTAAGTAGTTTACATGTGCTAACTACGGTGCTAAGTAGTTTGCATGTGCTAACCACTTAGCACAAGCAAAGCATGTTAGCACATGCAAAGTGGCTTTTCACTGGCGTGCTAACACTTAGCACCCTTTTCTGAATCAAGCCCTTAGTGTGAACAAGCCCTTATAGAGCTCCTAAAGCTGGGTCAACTGGTGTGCCACATCAAATGCAGTGGCGTAGCTATGGAGCTCAGGGCCCCGGTGCGAGATTTACATTGGGCCCCCCCCCCCCAAGCACTCTATACATAACACTTGATACGGCGCAACAAAACCCGCTAAGGTCATCTACAGTTTTAGAGGTGCAAGAAGGGAATGGGGACCAGTTTGTTAATGATTACTACCATTCAACGCATCTATAGAAGTGATTATTACCACCACAGGACCAATAACCAGCTTATACTTTGGTTTAGGAATGGCCCCATGGGGCCCCTCTGGCCCTAGGGCCCCGATGCGGTCACTACCTCTGCACCCCCTATTGCTACGCCCCTGATCAAATGATCCTTTCCCATTTGGAAGTCCATTGTCTAGAGACTGAATCCTACACTTCACTACACATGTAGGGCAAGTTCCCATTATGTGTGAACATACATACAATTACATGGGTATGTTCACATCTCTGTGTCATACCAGATCACATTATCCAAATGTAGACATGGTCAGAAATGCTGATTTCTGATTCCGCAGAAATTTAGATTTCCGCCAATGCCAATTACAAATTCCGCTGATTTACGATTTTAGTTTTCAAGTTCCATTTTCCAATTTGTGGTTTTTTTGGTCATTTTTTGCATTTTCTCATTGGCCAAATACTTCTGAGTTGATCCTGCACTCTCTGATTGGTTCAATGCGTCCAAGCTTTGTGATTGGGCTAAAACTATTGAGTTGCGGTAATGCAATATTTCTGCCGAAATCCAATTTCCGAGTTCCGATCGAAAATGTGGAAATTTCAATTCCGCAAAATCCGAATGGGCAGCCCTGTACAAATGCATTTTCTACAGCCCTTTCTGGATATAGTGTGTGGCAACGTGCATATTACATAGCAACTGTTCATGCTATGCAGAGTGCATAGTATTTATCCCGATTTGTAGCACCAGCAATGCCATACTTTTCATCAATAGATTGCTTGATATCAATCAAAATATGTTATAGGCAATAGATGTGCTGCACAGAGCTTCCTTCTTTACACAGATACTGTATGAAAGTCCTGCATGGGTCTGTTTTGCAGACTACTCCAGATCTAAGCTGTGGCGATATGATCTGCTCTCTACCTGCTGCAACCCATAATTCAAAAGGAAGCCTACATCTCGGCCTCATCCAACCCAGCCTGTGAGGTCTGTACATTAAATTCAACATGAACTAGCTTTTACTACTTCAGTGTTAGCACTCAGCTACACCCAATTTCTGCACAGATTGTGATCTGCCACCTTCCTTCCCATTTCCTTCTGTATGGAATTATTTCCCAGTGTGCCCCATCCTTGCCCAGAATTAGGGTCTGCTCATTACTTATGCTGGATACACACCATGCGTTTCCGCGTTCGATGCGGCCGTCGATACGCATCGATTCGATTATTTCCGACATGTCCGATTCAAGCTTCGGTGGATCGTTAGGTCGATTTGCCATACTTTACATGGCATTCGACCTAAAAATCATCGAAATTCGTTCGGAAATGTTCGGAAATAATCGAATCGACGCGTATCGACGGCCGCGTGCGACGCGGAAACTCATGGTGTGTATCCAGCATTAGAGTGATCTGCACCACCCCTGCCCTTGTGTCCAGTGAGCTCTCCCTCTCCTCTACACATGAATGCAGATAGAAAAGGGTGTATCACAGAAGCATGCAGCCAGTTAATGTGCCCACATTCAGGAAACACCTGGCACTGGGTATGAAAGTTTCCATCACTATGTGCCTTCCATACATGGTCCCTTTACAGGCATCTGCAATCACATGACCAAGCAAGGGAGGCACAATATAGAATTTTCAAAACTATATTTAACAGTGAATATTATGTGTGATTAGTCATTCAATTATCAGGAGAAAAAAAAAATTAAAAGGATCAGTATTGTGAAAAGTTGTAAAATTAAAAATGCCTCTTTATACACAAGACCTTTGTCCCAGAGTAAAATGCACCATCAATTATGTGTTTCCTGCTTGCTGTCACTTACAATTTGTAGTAAAATTTGACAGATCGGACAGGTTTTGAAGTATCCCATTTCCTCGTGGGGGATTCTCAGGGTTTTTTTATTTTCAAAAGCACTTACTGAACAGCAGTTGCACAAACCAACTGGTGAAATCGTGTGCAAGCTAGTAAGGAGGCAGCTGAGAATCCTCTATGAGGAGATGGACTGGTCTAAAACCTTTCAGATTTGTACTGTTATTTCGGACAGGTCCGTTCAGGTTACCAAACAATTTTCCGATTGATTTTGTGCTGAAATGATCGGAAATACTGTCAGAAACCTCAATGGACCTGCTGGAAATTAGCAAGGTGTGGAGATTTCCAGGGCCATAGTGATACAGATGGCCCTGCTAACCATGTAGTGCATTATTTGCTGCTGTACCAGCGATAGAGAAATTCTGGCTCCACCTAGGATCTATCCCTGGCCTGTACTTCCCTCTTAGCTAATTGACATAATACATGCCACTTTTGCGAAAATGCATTTACATTAAATCTTTTTTAGTATTGTGACAAAAATGGCAAAAAAAGTAATCTTGCTCTTCTAAATGCATACATATCATTACGCCAGTGGGCAGTTGGGTGCAGGGAGAGATGAAAGATGGCTCACCCTGCTGACCCTGAAATTCTGAGCGATGTCAAATACTATTCCTCCTCTGTGTAGTAGAAACTCCGAAGAAGGGGGGTTTAATTCAGGGTCCGGCTATTGCACCTGAATTACTGGTACTATATAGGTGTAACGATTGTGGAGTTCTCTCCGTGATCAGCGCATAAGACGTGCGCTGACACTGCAGAAATCCTCCACAAGCGTATAATTTGCGGGAACCCAGCAAAAGGTGCAATGCACCTGTAGAGGGAAATTCCTGTCGACAGAGGGAGCTGTGGAGTGCAGAGGAACAGCTCCTCTGCCCTGCCACACACGCCAGACAGGAATTGCACGAAGGGAAGAAACGCAGGGAAAGATAGCCCTGAAAGAGATTGAGCAAAGGGACAGATTGTATGTGTGTGCACCAAACTAGTCGCCAACCCGCGACAGTGCATTTACAACAGCAGATATGAAGTAGGAACGCAATCGTGGGAGAGGCGATTGCCAGAGGTGACACAAGGCTACAGCAAGGCAGAGCACGAGAGTAGCAAAGGCACAGCAAATCATACAATGAGGAGATAAGGAAAATAACAAACGCTAACTAAACGCGAACACCGCACTCATTCGCAACAGTGCACGCGTTTATGCGCAGACCCCGCGTGATAAGCACAACAGGGACAAGCACGCCTAACTAACCACCGACAGACAAACATAAAACAGAGGACGCGAGCGCTTGCTTAACGGTTACCTCACCGAGCCTCCAGCAAGCGTTCGTAGCAGACAAGACAGATACACGGAAACAGGAATACGTAAGAGATACGATCCACTGCTCTTTCCGTCAGAGCGAGTGCGATCCAAGAAAGGCAACAACAGAACAGAAGGGCCTACCAGCAACAACCGCTGCTCTGGTTAGCACCCCACAGACAGACAGAACAGGCAATACAAATAATGCAATCCTAACTGCACTAGGGAAACCTGCCTAGTGCAGTCCCAGGAATTACTCTAGGCTAATCTTCAAACAAAGAGCAAGGCTGACACTCCAGACGAGTGTTCCACAGGACTAACTCTTATGACCAGCAACTTACTGTGGGAAACATAGCTCTTTATAGAGCAAGCCCACAAAGGATATGGCTAGGCAATCTGCATGACAAACGTATGCAAATTCCTCAGCAGCAAGCTGCACAACTGACAAAAGGTCTCTCTTCCAGAGACCTGCAGAATGCAGACCTGAACAGTGGTCAAAAGGCTGCCTGCCTGCGCAGGCAGCCCAGCGGATCCTCACAATAGGGTGCACAGTATGTGCCGAGATAAGCTGCTTTGCTTTTATGCTGGCCATTATGGGTTGATCAAGCAACTGTATTACGCCAGTAAATACTACGGCATAATCACGCTGGAAGCACCAAAAAAGCTAAGTAAGACTGGTGCTTTTGGCAAGAGTTTCTTGGCGCCGGTTGCTGCATTAGCGTAAATTGGTTGGCGTTGACTGGTGCTTTCAGCAGGTACTGACAGGCATTGACAGAATCTACGTGGTGTTAAAGGCCTTGCCTAGTATTGACTGACTCTTTAAACAGGTGCTGACTTTGCTTTTAGTGAGCACTGACTGACACAGACTGGAGCAAATTTGTGGTGACCATTCCTGGCTAGGGATTTATTAGTGCTGCTGGCATTGACTCCTTCAGAGGTCAATCACCAGTACTCACTAGAGATGGCCCGAACGGTTCGCCGGCGAACGGCTCCCAGCGAACTTCCGGTGGTTCGCTTTCACCATCTAAGGTGAACCTTTCCGAAAGTACGGTTTGCCCCCATAGTGCACCATTAGGGTCAACTTTGACCCTTTGACCCTTTGACCCAGTTTGCTGATGGTGTAATGGTTAAGGGCTCTGCCTCTGACACAGGAGACCAGGGTTCGAATCTTGGCTCTGCCTGTTCAGTAAGCCAGCACTAATTCAGTAGGAGACCTTTGGCAAGTCTCCCTTACACTGCTACTGCCAATAGAGCGCGCCCTAGTGGCTGCTGCTCTGCTCTGGCGCTTTGAGTCCACAAGGAGAAAAGCGCAATATAAATGTTATTTGTCTTGTCTTGTCTTGTCTCTACATCACAGTCAGCAGGCACATTGTAGCCAATCAGGCTACACTCTCTCCTGGAGCCACTCCCCCCCCTTATAAAAGGCAGGCCCCGCCGGCCATTACACTCACTCGTGTGCCTGCATTAATTAGAGAAGGGACAGCTGCATCAGACTCTCTCATAGGGAAAGATTAGTTAGGCGCTTGTTAGCTTGCTCCTTGCTGATTCTTATTGCTAAAATAGCACCCCACAACAGCTCTTTTGAGAGCTAATCTTGTGATCTATTTTTTTTTCTGTGTGTCCCACTGACACTTGTGTTGCTGTTGCATAGACAGCCTTGCTAATTCATACTGTATGTGTGCCACTGCCAGCCAGGCCCAGCACATTCAGTGAGTACCTGTGTGTGTGACAGGTGCACATTGTAATACCCAGTACTGCATATACCTCTAAATGCCACTAAATAAAATTGTTAGGGTCACACACCTTCTAAGGTATACAAAACTTCATCTTTATTGTTGCATAGCTACAAACCCCCCCATAAATACCCACAATATCACCACATAGGTCCCAAACAATTTAAAAACAGCAATTGCGGAGCTTTCACAGCTACAGTATATGCATGTAACCAATGTAAAGTGATGCTAATATATAGGTATAATTTCTCCTGGCCAGGAATAAACTACGCCACCATCACATTCATCCGCGTATACTCCCTCCTTTCACACTTGTGCCAAAGCTGTTGCATAGCTTGGGGGGCCCCCCTGTGTCAGAATAATGGTTTCCAGTGCACTATAATCAGGCAAGATAAAGTTCCATTCACTGTACACAGTTCATCTGCCGCCGCTTGTAGCCTGGCAGCATTGGTTAATCTCACCCCTCCAGTTGTCAGCTATTGTCCTCGGTATGTCCCGGGTCCTTGATTGGGTAGCCAGTCACTCCTGCTTTATTCGCGCTGGGGTCAGCACGACCACCTCACAGCGCTATTTCCGCAAGGTAGAAGACGCCAGCCCGGGATCCCACTGTGAGAGGGATGCTGCGTCACACGCATCCGCATTGGCTCCGCCCACCGACGCATTTCACGTCCTCATTGGACGTTTCATCAGGGTGTGTCCATGCCTATTCCTGTCCCGTCCTAAATATCCTCCTTAGCCCCGCCCCTTGTCTCCGTTGCCATACCATTTGCTTCTATGCGGAGGCTTCTCCTGGGGCGGGTTCAAAACGGATATCACCCATTTCATGGAGATTGTTATGCAATAAGCACACATCAACCTACCTGTTGTGTTCAGTGAATCCACCTCATCACTGCATATACCTACCTTTTGTGTTGAGTGCACCCACCTCATCACTGTATATACATAGTTACATAGTTACATAGTTATTTTGGTTGAAAAAAGACATACGTCCATCGAGTTCAACCAGTATAAACACCAGCCTGCTCCCTCACATATCCCTGTTGATCCAGAGGAAGGCGGAAAAACCCTTACAAGGCATGGTCCAATTAGCTCCTAAAGGGAAAAAATCCTTCCCGACTCCAGATGGAAATCAGATAAAATCCCTGGATCAACATCATTAGGCATTACCTAGTAATTGTAGCCATGGATGTCTTTTAACGCAAGGAAAGCATCTAAGCCCCCTTTAAATGCAGGTATAGAGTTTGCCATAACGACTTCCTGTGGCAATGCATTCCACATCTTAATCACTCTTACTGTAAAGGACCCTTTCCTAAATAAATGGCTAAAACGTTTTTCCTCCATGCGTAGATCATGTCCTCTAGTCCTTTGAGACGGCCTAGGGACAAAAAGCTCACCCGCCAAGCTATTATATTGCCCTCTGATGTATTTATACATGTTAATTAGATCCCCTCTAAGGCGTCTTTTCTCTAGACTAAATAAACCGAGTTTATCTAACCTTTCTTGGTAAGTGAGACCTTCCATCCCACGTATCAATTTTGTTGCTCGTCTCTGCACCTGCACTAAAACTGCAATATCTTTTTTGTAATGTGGTGCCCAGAACTGAATTCCATATTCCAGATGTGGCCTTACTAGAGAGTTAAACAGGGGCAATATTATGCTAGCATCTCGAGTTTTTATTTCCCTTTTAATGCATCCCAAAATTTAGTTAGCTTTAGCTGCAGCTACTTGGCATTGAGTACGATTATTTAACTTGTTGTCGATGAGTACTCCTAAGTCCTTCTCGAAGTTTGATGTCCCCAACTGTATCCCATTTATTTTGTATGGTGCTAGACCATTAGTACGTCCAAAATGCATGACTTTACACTTTTCAACATTGAATTTCATCTGCCATGTATGTGCCCATATAGCCATCCTATCCAGATCCTGTTGCAATATGACACTATCTTCCTGAGAGTTGATGATTCTGCACAATTTTGTATCATCTGCAAAAATAGCAACATTGCTCACTACTGCATCTACTAGGTCATTAATAAATAAATTGAAGAGCACTGGACCCAGAACAGACCCCTGTGGTACCCCACTGCTAACAGTCTCCCATTTTGAGTACGATCCATTGACCACAACTCTTTGTTTTCTGTCCATTAGCCAGTTCCCTATCCATGCACACAGACTCTTACCCAGTCCTTGCATCCTCAACTTTTGCACCAGACCTTTGTGGGGAACAGTGTCAAAGGCCTTTGCAAAGTCCAAGTATATCACATCTACAGCATTCCCAATATCCATATTAGCATTCACTACCTCATAAAAGCTGAGCATGTTAGTCAAACAGGACCTGTCTTTAGTAAACCCATGTTGATGCTGAGAAATAAGATTATTTTCTAGTATGAAGTCATGTATGTCATGCATGTCATGTCTCTTAGTAACCCCTCAAATAGTTTGCATACAACTGATGTTAAGCTTACAGGTCTATAATTTCCTGGATCAGATTTTTTGCCCTTCTTAAATAATGGGAAAACGTGGGCTGTACGCCAATCCACTGGGACTCTGCCAGTTGAAAGAGATATACCTTCCTGTTACCTTCCTGTTGTGTTCAGTGCACCCACCTACCTACGTGAGTGCACGCACTGTGATATACACCTACCTACGTGAGTGCACGCAGTGTGATATACCACTCCGTGCATACCTGTTAACTGCACCTCTGTGACTGCACATTGTATTAGTCAAGTCAGTGCATACCTTTCACTTCATCCCCCCCCCCCCCCCCCAATATGGACAAAACAAAAGGCAGAGGCAGGCCACCTGGCAGGTCTATTCGAGGTCGCGCTGTCGTGATTTTGTGCGGCCCTCGACCAAAGTACAGTGTTCAGAAGAAGGCACGTGGCATTAACCCCCAATATTGGCAGGATGTAGTTGACTATTTAACACAGAACACCTCATCTTTCTCAGCTTCCGCACGTAAGTGTGACATATCTTCCTCCTCCTGCTCTGATTCTGGCACCCCACTTAACACTGAGTCGGCCTCCACCACCAAAGTGCCATCACCCCACGGCTCAGCGGTGTGGACATTTTTTTGCGTGTCTGCCTCAGATGAGAGCAATGCCATCTGTACTCTCTGCCACCGAAAATTGAGCCATGGAAAGACCAAGACCCGCGTAGGTACAACTACCTTACGAAGGCACATGATTACAAAGCACTACACAAGCCCCTTTAACGTGGCAAGGTAATGATCACAAAGGGAAATGGGCACATGTACATGCCTTTTGTTTTGTTGTTGCAGCTGCAGTGCAGCCAGAAAAATTAGGCAGGCATGTACACTTACCAGAAAAATTAGAATAGCGGCCGCTGCTAGCAGCGGCCTTAAAAATTCAGGAATCCGCCTGGAGTCCTGGACCCTGTTGGTGGTGTCGGAGAAGGCAAGCGGCCTGCAGGCAGAGATGCTGTGTGGGGAGTGACTTAGTCTTGGGGCAGGCAGCCAGTCACACGGCGTGCAGGCAGAGATGCTGTGTGTGGGGACTGACTTAGTCTTCGGGCGGGCAGTAGCCCCCCGGGATCCATGCCTCAATTATTTTGATAAAGGTGTCTGGGTACTGAACACTTTTTGTGACTTAGGCAACTTCTATTCTCAGTGACAATGCCTCCAGCTGCGCTGAAGGTCCTTTCTGACAGGATGCTTGAGGCAGGGCAAGACAGAAGTTGTATGGCAAATTGGGACAGCTCTGGCCACAGGTCAAGCCTGCGCACCTAGTAGTCCAAGGGTTCATCGCTGTTCACAGTGTCTACATCCACAGTTAAGGCCAGGTAGTCGGCTACCTGCCGGTCCAGGCATTTGTGGAAGGTGGATCCGGAAGCGCTAAGGCGAGGCGTTGAACTAAAAAATGTCCGCGTGTCAGACATCACCATGAGATCACTGGAGCGTCCTGTCCTTGCCTGCGTGGACATGGGAGAAGGATTAATGGCAGTGGTACCTTTATTGCATTGTGCTGTGACATCACCCTTAAACGCATTGTAAAGCATAGTTGCCAGCTTGTTCTGCATGTGCTGCATCCTTTCTGCCTTCTGGTGAGTTGGTAACATGTCCGGCACTTTGTGCCTATACGGAGGGTCTAGTAGCGTTGCCACCCAGTACAGCTCATTCCCCTTGAGTTTTTTTATACGGGGGTCCCTCAAGAGGCTGGACAGCATGAAAGACGACATCTGCACATAGTTGGATGCAGATGTACTATCCATCTCCTCTTGCTCTTCCTCAGTGATGTCAGGTAAGTCCTCCTCCTCCCCCCAGCCACGAACAAAACCACGGGAATGTCGAGCAGCACAAGCCCCCTGCAACGCCTGCTGCGGTTGTTCTTCTGCCTCCACATCCTCCTCCTCCAAAGAAACACCTTCCTCATCATCCGAGCCTGACTCCTCTTCCCCACACGACTCTTCCTCCTCCTCTCCCCTCTGTGTTGCCACAGGTGTTGAGGAAACATCTGATTCTGATGTAAATTGCTCCCACAACTGTTCCTGCCGTAACTGTTCCTCTTCACGCTCCTCCACAGCTTGATCCATCACTCTACGCACGGCACATTCCAGGAAGTAAGCATATGGGATCAAGTCGTTGATGGTGCCTTCACTGCGACTCACCAGGTTGGTCACCTCCTCAAACGACACGAGCCTGCATGCATTTCGCATCAGTGTCCAGTTTGGGGGCCAGAAATTCCCCATCTCCCCAGATTGTGTCCTTCTACTATAATTGTACAGGTACTGGGTGACGGCTTTCTCCTGTCCTAGCAGGCGAGAGAACATGACCAGGGTCGAATTCCAGTGAGTCGGGCTATCACATATCAAGCATCTCACCGGCAAGTTGTTTCTCTACTGAATGTCCGCAAAGTGTGCCATGGCCGTGTAAGACTGCCTGAAATGCCCACACAACTTCCTGGCCTGCTTCAGGATGTCCTCTAAGCCTGGGTACATTGACAAAAAACTTTGAATGACTAGATTCAGCACATGTGCCATGCAGGGTACATGTGTCAGCTTTCCTAAATTCAGCGCGGAAATGAGATTGCTGCCGTTGTCACACACCACGTTGCCGATCTCCAGCTGGTGCGGGGTCAGCCACTGATCCACCTGTTTGTTAAGAGCAGCCAGGAGAGCTGGTCCAGTGTGACTCTCTGCTTTGAGGCAAGACATGTCTAAGATGGCGTGACACGTCGTACCTGGCATACAGCATAGGCCCTGGGGAGATGGGGCTGTGTAGCTGGAGAGGAGATCTCAGCACCAGTAGAGTTGAAGTGCCACTCAGCCAAGGAGGAGGAGGAGGATGACAGCAAAGAGGATGTAGCAGGAGGATAAGAGATGGTAAGAGGCCTGCCTGCAAGCCTTGGAGGTGTCACAAGTTGGTCCGCTGCACAGCCATGTACTCCCTGCTTGCCATCGGTCACCAGGTTGACCCAATGGGCTGTGTAAGTTATGTACCGGCCCTGACTGTGCTTGGCAGACCAGGCATCCGTGGTCAGGTGGACCCTTGACCCAACGCTGTGTGCCAGAGATGACACCACTTGCCTCTCAACTTCACCATACAGTTTGGGTATCACCTTTTTGAAAAAATAATTGCGGCCTAGTATTTTCCACTGCGGTGTCCTAATGGCCACAAATTTACGGAAGGCCTCAGAGTTCACCAACTTGTATAGTAACAGCTGGAGAGCTAACAGTTCCGCCACACCAGCCGTCAGACGCCGGGCAAGGGGGTGACTGACATGAATTGGCTTCTTCCGTTCAAAGATTTCCTTCACGGACACCTGGCTGCTGTGGGCAGAGGAGCAGGAACCGCTCAATGGCAGAGGCGGAGTGGAGGAGGGTGGCTGTGAAGGTGCAAGGGAGAAAACGGCTGAAGATGATGCACCTGAAGGAGGAAGAGGAGAAGGAGGGTGGCTTTTCTTTTGTGTACTGCTTTTGCTCAGGTGCTCTTCCCATAGCTGTTTGTACCTTTTCTCCATGTGCCTTCGTAAGGCACTTGTCCCTACGTGAGTGTTGGCTTTTCCACGGCTCAATTTTTGGAGGCAGAGAGAACAGATGGCATTGCTCTGATCTGAGGCAGACACATTAAAAAATGTGCAAACCGCTGAGCCCCCCTGGGGTGATGGCACTATGGTGGCATCAGCAGCTGATGTTGAAGGGCATGTTGGCTGGCTGTACATAGGTGGCGATACATGGCGCCGGACACTGCCACCAGCTGTTTCTGATGATGAGCTCCCCCTGCTTCTTTCAGGAACTTGTCTCCTCCTACTCCTCTCTGACTCCCCCTCTGAACTGTCCCCTTGGTCATCTTGTCTATTAGGAACCCATGTGGGATCCGTATCATCATATTCATCATAATCATCCTGCCCAGCTTCGCTTGCCCCAGACACCTCTAAAACTGCACCAACAGCAGGTACTTCATCATCCTCCTCCTCACACATTACGTCCATAGTGTCGCCGCCTAACTCAGACATATGAGGTGGTGTAACTTGCTTAGCGCCTTCATCTGGTTGTAACAATAATGGCTGTGAATCAGTTAATTCCCCACCAATTAACTCCTGTGAAGTGTCAAATGCAATGGATGTGGTGCTTTTAGTAGCGCTGGTGGCTGCAGAAGATGAGGTGTTCTGTGTTAAATAGTCAACCACGTCCTGACAATCTTGGGAGTTGATGGGACATGCCATCTTCTGAGCACTGTACTTTGGGCCAGGGTCACATGAAATCACATCAACACAACCTCACACAGACCTGCCGGGTGGCCTTCCTCTGGGTCTGCCTCCACCTCTGCCTGTTTTGTCCGTTGTGTTCATATCGGGAGGGGGGGGGGGGGGATGAAGTAAAAGGTATGCACTGACTTGACTAATACAATGTGCAGTCACACAGGTGCAGTTAACAGGCATGCACGGAGTGGTATATCACACTGCGTGCACTCATGTAGGTAGGTGGGTGCACTTAACACAACAGGTAGGTATATTCAGTGATGAGGTGGGTGCACTGAACACAACAGGTAGGTATATGCAGTGATGGGTATTACAATGTGCACCTGTCACACACAGACAGGTAGCGGACAGGCACAGTGACACTGCATGCGCTCAACTCATGTAGGTAGGTGGGTACACTGTGAACAACAGGTAGGTACGTATATGCAGTAATGGGTATTACAATGTGCACCTGTCACACACACAGGTAGTCACTGAATGTGCTGGGCCTGGCAGTGGCACACACACACTATGAATTATCAAGGCTGTCTATGCAACACAAGTGTCAGTGGTACACACAGAAAAAAAAATAGATCACAAGAACAAGATTAGCTCTCAAAAGAGCTGTTGTTGGGTGCTATTTTAGCCATAAGAATCAGCAAGGAGCAAGCTAAGAACCCTACAAGAGCCTAACTAATCTTTCCCTATGAGAGTCTGCAGCAGCAGCAGCTGTCCCTTCTCTATTTACTGCAGGCACACGAGTGAGTGTAACGGCTGGCGATGCCTGCCTTTTATTATGGGGGGGGGGGGGGGAGTGGCTCCAGGAGAGAGTGTAGCCTGATTGGCTACAATGTGCCTGCTAACTGTGATGTAGAGGTCCAAAGTTGACCCTAATAGTGCATTATTTATTTATTATTTATTTATTGTACTTATAAAGCGCCAACATATTACGCAGCGCTGGATATCAGTTTAGGTTACAGACAATATTTAGGGGTGACATACAGCAAAAAACATGAATAGAAGAAAGACCAGATCATGCAGCACAGTATGAGTACAAGGTAATGCTTAGTCAGTCACTGGAGGGGAGCATGGAGATTAGGCAAGTTGGGTTCACTCAGATGCATAGCATGGGTTCACAGTAATGGAGGTGCTTGATCAGGTAGGACACAAAAGGAGGAGGACCCTGCCCAAAGGCTTACAATCTAGAGGGAAAGGTAAGGACATGAAAGGTAGGGGACCAGAGTTCAGCTGTGGGTTTAGAGCACTTGTGAGGGGTAGTAGGCCAGAGTGAAAAGGTACGTTTTGAGGGCTTTCTTGAAGATGTTGAAGGCGCGGGCTGCCCTAATGGGTGGAGGTAGGGAGTTCCATAGTGTTGGAGCAGCTCTTGAGAAGTCCTGGAGGCGTGCATGGGACTGGGTGATGCGGGGGGCGGTTAGGCGAAGTTCATTGGAAGAGCGGAGTGAGTGGCTATGAGTGTACCTCTGAGTAAGATCGGAAACGTAGGTTGGACAGGTTTTGTGGACAGATTTGTAGGTCAGACACAGTATCTTGAATCTGATTTTGGACTGGATAGGAAGCCAGTGTAGGGATTTAAGGAGGGGATCCGCCGTCGTGGAGCGATGGCAGCAGTGGATAATTCTGGCTGCTGCATTCATGATGGACTGCAGTGGGGCTGTTCAGGTCATAGGGAGACCAGACAGCAGGGCATTGCAGTAGTCAAGGCGGGAAATTATGAGGGCATGGATGAGCAGTTTGGTGGTGGCAGAGGCCAGGAAAGGGCGTATCTTACAGATGTTACGAAGGTGGAAGTTGCAGGACTTTGTGAGGTTTTGGATGTGGGGAGTGAAGTCCAGGGTGACACCCAGACAGCGGGCTTGAGAGGTAGGGTGAAGGGTAGTGTGGTTAACAGTGACATGCACATCTGGGAGGTTCATGGATGGCCGGGGTGGGAAGGAAGATCATAAATTCTGTTTTGTCTAGATTTAGTTTCAGGAACCTAGCGGACATCCAGGAGGAGATGGCAGATAGGCAGGAGGAGACCTTGTCCATGGTAGTGGTGGATATGTCAGGGATGTGGAGGTAGATCTGGGTATCATCTGCATACAGATGAAACCCTCACTCGACCCCTCGCTACCCTCCAACTACCGTCCTATCTCCCTCCTCCCCTTTGCCTCAAAACTCCTTGAGCGTCTGGTTCACAAACGCCTGACCCAGTACCTCAATGCTAACTCACTGCTAGACCCACTCCAATCTGGATTTCGGCCTGCCCACTCAACCGAAACTGCTCTCACCAAAGTGGTCAACGACCTTGCCTTAGCTAAAGCTGAAGGTAAATACTCCATTCTCCTCCTCCTTGACCTGTCAGCAGCTTTTGACACAGTAGATCATCCCCTACTCCTCCAGTCCCTCCAGTCCTTGGGCATTCACGATCTCGCCCTGTCCTGGCTTTCATCCTACCTCTCCAACCGCTCCTTCACGACCACATTCAATGAGTCCTCGTCCACCCCCAACCACCTCTCGGTGGGAGTCCCCCAAGGTTCGGTCCTTGGCCCCCTACTGTTCACCCTATACACATCCTCCATTGGCAAGGTTATCTCCTCCATGGGTTTTAACTACCATCTGTATGCAGATGACACCCAGATCTACCTCCACACCCCTGACATATCCACCACTACCATGGACAAGGTCTCCTCCTGCCTATCCGCCATCTCCTCCTGGATGTCTGCTAGGTTCCTGAAACTAAATCTAGACAAAACGGAATTTATGATCTTCCCACCCCGGCCATCCACGAACCTCCCAGATGTGCATGTCACTGTTAACCACACTACCATTTGCCCTACCTCTCAAGCCCGCTGTCTGGGTGTCACCCTGGACTCCACACTCTCCTTCACTTCCCACATCCAAAACCTCACAAAGTCCTGCAACTTCCACCTTCGTAACATCTGTAAGATTCGCCCTTTCCTGACCTCTGCCACCACCAAACTCCTCATCCATGCCCTCATAATTTCCCGCCTTGACTACTGCAATGCCCTGCTGTCTGGTCTCCCTATGACCCGAACAGCCCCACTGCAGTCCATCATGAATGCGGCAGCCAGAATTATCCACTGCTCCCATCGCTCCACCACGGCAGATCCCCTCCTAGAATCCCTCCACTGGCTTCCTATCCAGTCCAGAATCAGATTTAAGATACTGTGTCTGACCTACAAATCTGTCCACAAAACCTGTCCAACCTACATTTCCGATCTTACTCAGAGGTACACACCTAGCCGCTCACTCCGCTCTTCCAATGAACTTCGCCTAACCACCCCCCGCATCACCCAGTCCCATGCACGCCTCCAGGACTTCTCAAGAGCTGCTCCAACACTATGGAACTCCCTACCTCCACCCATTAGGGCAGCCCCCTCCTTCAACATCTTCAAGAAAGCCCTCAAAACTCACCTTTTCACTCTGGCCTACTACCCCTCACAAGTGCTCTAAACCTACAGCTGAACTCTGGTCCCCTACCATTCGTGTCCTTACCTCTCCCTCTAGATTGTAAGCCTTTGGGCAGGGTCCTCCTCCTTTTGTGTCCTACCTGATCTGGCACCTCCATTACTGTGAACCTATGCCATGCATTTGAGTAAACCTAACTTGCCTAATCTCCATGCTTCATCCAGTGACTAAGCATTACCTTGTACTAATACTGTGCTGTGTGATCTGGTTTTCTTGTATTCCTGTATTGTCATATTGCTGTATGTCACCCCTAAATATTGTCTGTAACCTAAATTAATGTTCAGCGCTGCGTAATATGTTGGCGCTTTATAAATACAATAAATAATAATAATAATAGTTAAAACCCATGGAGGAGATAACCTTGCCAATGGAGGATGTCTATAGGGTGAACAGTAGGGGGCCAAGGACCGTACCTTGGGGGACTCCCACCGAGAGGAGGTTGGGGGTGGACAAGGACTCATTGAAGGCGGTCGTGAAGGAGCGGTTGGAGAGGTATGATGAAAGCCAGGACAGGGTGAGATCGTGAATGCCCATGGACTGCAGGGACTGGAGGAGTAGGGGATGATCTACTGTGTCAAAAGCTGCTGAAAGGTCAAGGAGGAGAAGAATGGAGTATTTACCTTCAGCTTTAGCTAAGACAAGGTCATTGACCACTTTCGTGAGAGCCGTTTCGGTTGAGTGGGCAGGCCGAAATCCAGATTGCAGTGGGTCTAGCAGTGAGTTGGCATTGAGGTACTGGGTCAGGCATTTGTGAACCAGACGCTCAAGGAGTTTTGAGGCAAAGGGGCGGAGGGAGATAGGACGGTAGTTGGAGGGTAGCGAGGGGTCGAGGGAGGGTTTCTTGAGCAGGGGTAGTACAGTGGCCTGCTTGAAGTCTGAGGGGAAGGTGCCTGTGGATAGGGAGAACTTGAACAGGGTAGTGAGGACTGGGACCAATTCCGTGAAGTGAGGCTGGAGTAAATCAGAAGGGATGGGGTCAAGGGGGGAAGTAGTGGTATGGGAAGTCTGCAGTAGGTGGTTGACTTCCTTGGTGGTAGTAGGAGTGAAGGATGTGAGGGGAGGATATGGTGGAGGAGGAGCTGGTTTGGAGGGGGTGGGAGGTGAAGATTGGAGATTGGATATTTCCTGGTCGATGGAAACAATTTTGTTGGTGAAGTGGGTGGCTAAATCTGTGGCAGAGAGGGAGGAAACGGAGGGGGGCGAACCGAACTTCCGCAAAAGTTTGCGGAGGACCTAAACAGAGGAGATTGCAGAGAAAGCAGGGGTCGGTGCGGGCTCCTACAAGAGCGCACTGCGGGCCCAGTCGCCTCTGTGGCATCTGCGACCCCTGCTCCTATGCCAGTGCTCAGGCCACCACCTATACTGGGGATACTTATACCCGGTTACCTATACAGAGGGCACCTAGTCCTGGTAACCTATACTGGTGGCACCTATACCTGGCTTCCTATACTGGCGGAATCTATAACTGGCTATCTACCTACCTATCCTTACTGAGGGTGTTTTTGTTGTTGCAATGCTGCTTTTTTCGGCGCTGTCACAGCAGCAATGCTATGCTGCATGCCCTGCATAGTGCTAACCAGATGTAGCAGTTGCCAGACCCTGAATTACATCTCCCTCTAAGTTGCATCAATTTGAAAGGGGGAATTGTATTTAACGCAGCCGGGTAGTTTAGCGGCAGCAGGGAGAGCCGTCATTTGGCTCACCCTTTTCCAAACTGCTCTGTGCCCAAATAAGATTCTCTCCCTAAACCTGGATACCTATACTGTGGGCCCCTATACTTGGCTACCTATACTGGGGGCACCTATACCTGGCTACCTATACTAGGGACACCTATACCTGGATACCAATAATGGGGCACCTATACCTGGCTACCTATATTGGGGGCAGCGATATTTGGCTGCCTATAATGGGGGCACCTATACCTTGCTTCCTATACTGGGGGCACCTATACCTTGCTTCCAATACTGGGGCACCTATACCTGGCTTCCTATACTGGCGGAATCTATAACTTGCTATCTACCTACCTATCCTTACTGAGGGGTTTTTTTTTTGTTGCACTGCGGCTTTAACATGCAGTGCAAATTATTGGGGTAGGGGCACATCCTCACAAGTATGCCCCTGGCAGCAAAAAGTCTAAAACCGGCTCTGCGGATAGGATGATTGCACAGGCACAGCACTGGGCTCTGTATTGCAATACTTGGCTGGGGAGTGCAGGAGGGGAAGGCGGAAGGCGGAACAAAGTTGGACAGGAGGAGACACAAAGGTGGACAGCAGGGGGCACAAAGAGGAGCACAAGGAGTCACAAAGGGGGACAGAATAAGGCACAGGGGCAGAGGTGGCACAGAAAGATAGAAGGAGATCAATGGGGACAAAAGGGAAGCACAAAGAGGGACAAAGGGAGGCACAGGGGACCTAAGGAGGCACAGGGAGACACAAATTGATATAGGTGGACAGATGGAAGCACAGGGGGACAGAAGGAGGCACTAGGTGACAGAAAGAGGCACCGGGGGACAGAAGGAGGCAGGAGGAGGACAGAAAGTGGATTAGGGGGACCGAAAAAGGCACATAGGGACAGATACTGCCAAAAGGGGCAGAAGAAGGCACAGGGGGACAGAAAGTGGCAAAAGGGGACAGGAGGAGGCACAAATGAATTTCCTGCCTGTCAGTTGCCCATGTAAAAGAGGCCATATTGTCAGTAAAAATAATTTAAAAATGTCTGCATGTACGGTAAATGGATGGGATTTGTGTACTGTATTAGTTGCTGAAATAATTTAGTAGCAGTTTCCAGTTGCTGTCTGTAGTTGACAATAGAGAGAGACACATCTTGCATACATGTGAACTACTAACATATAGGTGTCAGGAGTCAGAAGGACACCATACATTATTACATGTGGCTTCAGTGACATTTGGTTGACTACCGATCACTGCTGTGCACAGTCAGCAATACACCAGACACCAGTAGACTTCTGATGCATTATCGATCTGACTATGGTCACCACTAATTTTGTACCACTGGACAGGGCCGCCATCAGAAATTTTGGGGCCCCTCACACATCATCAGGTCTGGGCCCCACCTCCCTGGGCCCACTCACTGGTTGCTGTGCCCGCCCACTAGCCAACCGAACCCCCGTGTCCGTGCACGAAGTGCGCTGCGGCGAAAAATGTGCATGGCTCCGACACTGAAATAAGCGGCATGCACAGAGTGATGTGGCAAAAGTGGGCGTGGCCATGGCATGTTGTGGGTGGAGCCAAATACTAGCAAAATACACGTAGTACTCGGTTAACAATTGAGATAGGGACTTGTAGGTCCGTTCTTATCCTTTATCCGTTCTCTTTTGTCCCCCTCTTTTTCTCCGGTGCCTCTTTTGCCCCCTCTGTGTCACCTCAGTTTGTACCTCTTTCGTGTCCCTCTGTGTGACCTCATGTTCTCATCTCTTTTCTCCCTGTGCCTCTTTTGTCTGCCTCTGTTTCCCCTGTGCCTCTTTTATCCCGCTGTGTTACCTCTTGTCCCCTTCTGTCTCAGCTCGTCCCCATGCCTTAGCCAGGTATAGGTTCCCCCAGTATAAGTAGCCAGCTATAGGTGGTGGCCCAGGATAGGTAGCCTGGTGTAGATGCCCCCAGTATAGGTAGCCTGGTATAGCAGGTTCCCCAGTATAGGCCAGCAAGATACAGGTGCCTCATACTGTAGGTGGTGCCCCGGTATAGGTAGTCTGGTATAGTTGCCCCCAGTATAGGTAGCCTGGTATGGGTGGTGCACCAGTATAGGTTAGCCAGGTACAGGTGCCCCCAGTATAGGTAACAAACTATTGGCGCACCAGTATAAGTAGCCAAGTATAGGTGGTGCCCCAGTATAGGTAGCCAGGTATAGGTTGTGCCCCAGTATAGGTAGCTGGGTATAGGTGGTTCCAACCCCAGTATAGGTCACCAGGTATAGGTGGTGGCCCAGTATAGGTAGCCTGTAGCCAGATATAGGTGGTGCCCCAGTAAAGAAAGTCCGCTGTTCAAGCACTGATGTCACTCTTCTCTCAGTGCTGGAATGCGGTGTGCTGGTTAGTGAGCCACAGGCCCACAGCCAGCACATGCAGCCCTTCCAGCCCTTTGGGGGGGCCTCGGCCCCCAAAAGCCCTGGGCCCCTCACTGCAGTGTCAGTTGTCCCCCCCTGATGGCTGCCCTGCCACTGGATGCAATATAAAGCTTAGCCTTAAGCTGAGTACTCACCACCCAACGGGTCCAGTGATGTCCCTTTGACGACGATCGTTCAGGGATGCCTCTTCCTGCTTGTGACGTCAACCGTCGCTACATGTTAGGCGCAAACAAGAAGTCAAGTGATTGTTGCTACCGGCGTGCATCACTGAATGTCATTCGCGTGAACGTGTGCCTGTACTCATGTCACGAAATTGCAGAAATGACCGCTCATCACTCAAAAAATTGTTGGAAAAATCAGTGGGAAAATAGCGTGGTGGGTATGGGCCTTTAGCACTGCATCTGCCAACATCCACCTTCCTCCCACCCACCACCATTGATCTGATAAAGAACGTTTTTTGATCCACATGGTGATCGAACTTTGATGAGGAGGGGCTTTGATTTTCAATAGATTTTTGTTAGACTCAATGATTTTATTGAGGTGGCGGTACACTTATCGATTTTCCCTGTTGATTCCTGGCAGATTCAATCACTGCTAGAAACCGATGCACCGGTGTGTCGGCCTGATCAATGCTTTGATTGATTTCAGTTGAAAATTGTTTGCATCAATTGATTGCACCTGATGGAATCACTCACCTTACTCATATTAGTGAAAAACTATTTTTGTAGGATCACTCATTGGTCCTTCTAAAGAACAGATCAATAGTAGCAAACTTTTATCAATTATTTTTAACACATGTATTAGTATTATTGCCTGCAGGGAGTCTGCTGCTATGGAGGTAGAAGAAGGGGGGATGACACATGGTGCTCAAAGGAGTAGCGTCAAGTAGGCAGGGTGAGGAATACAATAGATTCATGGCCAAGACTGCCCTTAGAGTAAACCTGAAGTAAGGAAACTTAACCAATACTGCCATTGAGGACTGTCTTGGCCAATAACCTACCATGTATACAGGAAGCCCCTCACATTCCCTAAAGATCTGGTATATTGGATCTGTAGCGACACAGACACCGACCAACCAATGTGTACATAGTCCTCCTCACCTCTCCTGCCAGAAGTTGCTATGTTATGTGTCATGCATAATCCCTCTTCCTCTAACTCCATAGCAACAAACATGCATATCTGTACAGCACTCAGCTCTGATCTGCCTGAGAGATCGATCCCTGATTCCTGCGGACAATGGTATTAATAAGTGTGTACAAGTAGTAAGTACCTGGTGCAGGATCTGGTGCTGGTTAAGGAGGAACTTCAGCCTAAACAAACATACTGTCATTAAGTTACATTAGGTAATTAAAATAGATAGGTAATATAATCTCTTACCCACCCTGTTTTAAAAGAACAGGCATATGTTTGATTTCATGAGGGCAGCCATCTTTTTGGTTGAAAGGAGGTGACTGGGAGCATGAGACACAGTTCCAACTGTCCTGTGTGCTGATCACCCCTCCCAGTTGCTAGGCAATGTGAATTTCAACGTAGGGAATCCCATCATGCTTTGCACAGCATCAGGGAAAAAAAGCCTGGGCAGTTTTCTTTGATGGGTGGAGCTTAGCTAAAAATGCAGCTAAAAATGATGCTTTGGTAAGAAAAACGTTCTGATGCTGTGAAACTGTTAAAGAAACACAAAGCCTTTTCAGTTCTGCTGAGTACATTTTTAGTCCGGAGGTTCACTTTAAGAGCAAAGGATTTCACAAAGTTGTACCATTTTGCTAGCTGAATATACCACAAAATGCCAGAAATCCTTTTCAGTGTAATCATGCCTTTAGCAGCTCCACTTGTAATATGAAGACAGAAGGGGACACTGCGAGCCCAATATAGTGCAGTATGTAGTAAAAATATTGGGGAACAAACATACATCAGAAATACAAGACAATGTTCAGTGATGACATTCAATAGTAGACATACAAATATATACATAGTTAATATGTAGTTTGAGATATCTCTAAAGGTGGTACATGTGCATATGTTAAATTACACTATATATAAGGTATGCACAATATCAAGATGCCAACTCATCAACTAGCCTGAACATGGATAAGACAAAATAATTAAACTCTAAGGAGGCATAATCGTGGGGGTAAAAATTGGTTCTAGTGTTTAAGAAACTGCTATCATCCTCAGCCTTTCTTTTGCAACCTTATCTTAGTTGTTTAGAGAATTTCAGTTGGACCCAAAAACCTCAAAAAAATAAGTGCAACTATTCACAGTAACGGCTTGTGGATCAAGGAGGTAAAAGGTGACTAACATGAATGGTCTGCAGCAATAAAAGACCTTGTCCTGTATTGGTTTAAAAAAGCAGGAGATAATCAAAGGTGCCATTACTATAACAGGAAAACACACCTGATGTGGGCCAGGGAACATTATCATTGAACCCCTGGTAAGTGGAAAAATGTTGTTTCATTTAATTAATCTGGGTCCCTTCTACACCATGCTGTTGTCAGGTCCAGAATATGACACAAGCAGCACAAATTCATGCTAGATGTGAACCTTACAAGCTGGTGGCAGAAGAATAAGGGTCTGGGTCTATTCTCATGGGATACACTTGGTCCACCACTCCACCTGGTACACTTATGGCTACAGTGTTCCCAGACACATGTGGCCATCTTCAACACGTTACCCTGTCACTGAACTTGATTGGTTTGGAGGAATACAGTGGCTGCCATCTTCATTCCCTTGTAAACAATGCCAGTTGCCTGGCTGTTATCATAAACTTTTGGCTTTAAAGCATCTAATCTGCATGGTCATTCTTGGTCAGTGACTTAAAGAAGATCCGTAAGTAAAAAAAAATCCCTCTGGGGATACTTACCTTGGGAGGGGGAAGCCTCTGGATCCTAATGAGGCTTCCCCTTTCTTCTCCATCTCCGTGATCTAGCGCTGGAAGCCCCCAAATGCCGGAGATCCAGCGCAGGCACAGTAGCGACGCTCCGGCAGAAATAGTCAAGCTGATCAGGTCCGCGAGTCACCTGCGCAATAGAGTGGACCCGGTTGGGCTCGACTATTTACGCCAGAGCCCAAGTGGAGAGCCGATACTGCTCCTGTACTGGAGCTGGAGAAGGTAAATTGCTACAGCACCTGTGCCACTTGTCGGCTGTGGCTTCCAGGGCTACAGGGATGGAGGAGGACAGGAGAAGCCTCATTAGAATCCAGAGGTTTCCCCCTCCCGAGCTAAGTATCCCCCAGAGGTTTTTTTTTTACTTTAAAGTGTTACAAACTCAACATCAGCACAGAAGTCAGGCAACTGGCCTCCTGGAGTGTCTGTCTGTGTGTGTTTGGTTGACTATGATGCCTGATGTGGCAGTTTGGTTCATAAGCATGTTTCAGAATTAGCAATGTTTGTAGTGTTCATTTGGATTCTGCATTGGGCTGTGGCAGGGCCGGTTTCTATTCTAGGGGTGATCTGGCATCGCCTGCTATTTTCTGGCATGCTTATCTGTACTGCAGTACAGATCCTGCTGTGTATGTATTTGTGTGTTTAGAAAAATCTTTTGATAAAGTCTTGTACACTCAGTCTTGTACACTCTAGACACTTCTCAGTTGAGGCAGTTAGTTGAGGCTGCCTCTACCTAGAATCTGTTATGTAGACAGGGGCCCCTGACCTACCTTCGTGCTCCAGCCAGTGAACAGACTGGTGGATTGACTTGGGCGAGCAACGGCATCTGTACAGTCTCACCCAAGAAAACAAGTCCTGTTCCTCCCTGGCAACAGTCCTCATATGTGTGTATGATACTAAAGTCTAACCAGTAGCTGTTCTTTGTTTGTAGAATCCACTGTTTTTTAGAAGTTAATGGTACATGTATGTGGATTCAACAGGTATTAAAAAAGGCTTTAAAACTATCAACAAACTGATTAACAATGTAAATACAGTATATTTGATAACTGACAATGAAACAGTAAAAATATGATAGAGGGTAGCAGAAGCATGCAGTTTACATGTAGCTGTGGCTGTCAGGCTCTGTTTCTCCTGCCAATGCTCATACCATTGTGCAGTATCTCCTACCTGGCATTCTTTCCCACTAGTACTGGAATAATGATTATGTGCCTGAATGCTTCATTAATCACTTAGCGGCAAGCTGAACATTAAAAGTCCTGCTAGAGCCTATTAATGGCTCCAGGGCATTTAAATGCTGCCGTGCACATCCACTTGCCCGCTGCTTGTACCCGCTGGGACACGGAGATCTTCAATTGGGGAAGGGGAAAAAACATGCCCCTAACCAAGAGCAATGCCTTGAATGGACATGAACCCAATCAGGGGCCATGTCCATTCATAATGACAAGAAGTGGAACAAACATGGAAATCAGGATAGTGTTTCTAGCACCATCACATGGCAAAAAGTTAAATTACACACACACACACACACACACACACACACACACACACACGCACGCACGCACGCACGCACGCACACACACTAAAAATTAAATTAAAAATAAATAAAATTAATCAATTCCAAAGGCCAATATTTTCCTTAGGGACTCAGCTTTTTTTTAATATGTGTTTTATGAGGGTATATTACTGTTATTTTACTACATAAAGGCTTGTAATTATGAACTGGACTCAAAAAAAGGAACTGAAAAATTACTCCTATATTTCCAAATAATATATTGTCGCCATACATTGTGATAGGGTCATAATTTAAATGGTTTAATAACTGGGGCAAATGGGTAAATAAAATGTGTGGGTTTTATCCACAGAAGGACGTTTTATTTTAAAACTATAATGGTTTTCTGATTTTTCCTGTTAAAATGCATTTACAATAAAGTCATTCTTAGCAAAACGTACTACCCACAGAAAGCCTAATTGGTGGCAAAAAAAAGAAAAAAGCTATAGATCATTTTGTTGTGTTGAGTAGTAATAAAGTTATTGGTGAGTAAAAGGGAGGAGTGCTAACAGGTGAAAATTGCTCTGGTCCACCAGGATAACAACCCCTTGGGGGTGAAGTGGTTAAAGTGAACCTGAGGTGAAAATAAACTTATGAGATCAAGTATTATATTTGTAGTATGGATTAAAGATAGAACATTAGTAGTATAGAAAAGAGCCTCATATTTTTATTTTCAGCTTCTTAACTTTATTTTTAAGATTGCGTCAGATTGCCGCTTTTTAGAATCCACACTCTGCTTTAGTTGAAAAGGATACAGAACTAATGACCGTTTGAACTTTTTGTCAACGCCTCTCACCTGATTTTGCTTCTATTCACTAGTCAGGAAACCAGACTGAATTCTGACAAACTGTCAAAAGCTCTTTTACATAGATAACAACTCAAGTTTTTTTTACTCTTGCTGTACTGGAAACTAGAGGGACTTTATTGTTTTCCTTACTAGGGCTAGGGCTTACTAGGGCTTACTTCAGAGTTTTCCTTACTAGGGCTAGTATTATATGTACCTATGTTTATCTCATCATTCCATGTGTCACTTCAGGTACGCTTTAACCAGGGGCGTAACTAGGCCCCACCGGGCCCCCCTGCAGAAATTCTAAGCAGCGCCCCCCCTCCCCCCAGGGCCCGCTCAGGGCCATTTGGGGGGGCTGGAGGGGTCACAGCATGAGGGGAAAGCCATGGCCACACTCGGCGGGGAGGGGGGACGTCCCCCCCCCTCACCTCTGGACTCTCCCCTCTGCGCTCTCCTCCAGCTTAAATTACTGTCTGGGCAGCGGCAGCTACATACCTTCCTTGCACTCCAGCGTGCGTTCCTCTCTCTAGTCTCTGACGTGACTTCCTGTATAAACAGGAAGTTGCGTCAGAGACTAGAGAGAGGTACGCACGCTGGAGCACACGGAAGGTATGTAGCTGCCGCTGCCCAGACACTGCCCGCCGCTGCCAAGACAGTACTTTAAAGAGAAACTCCGACCAAGAATTTAACTTTATCCCAATCAGTAGCTGATACCCCCTTTTACATGACAAATCTATTGAATTTCACAAACAGACCATCGGGGGCGCTGTATGACTGATATTGTGGTGAAACCCCTCCCACAAAAAGCTCTGGGACCGCGGTACTCTGGGCAAACTGCCACAATGTAACAATGTTCACAGACAGGAAATAGCTGCTTACAGCTGTCTGTAACTGCCAGAACAGCTAGAAGCAGCTACATAACCTGCCCACACTAACAATGTCACCATGTAATACATGTCAGAATGTGAATCTGGGAGAGGAAAGATTTTACAATGAGCAAACACTGACTAAATCATTTATACATAATTATTGTAAAAATGAAGCACTTTTTTTATTACATTATTTTCACTGGAGTTCCTCTTTAAGCTGGAGGGGAGCGCAGAGGGGAGAGCCCCGAGGTGAGGGATTGGGGGAACGTCCCAACTCCCTGCCAAGTGTGGCCATGGCTTTCCCCTCATGCTGCGACCCCTCCAGCCCCCCCAAAACGTCCCCGTGCGGGCCCCCCTGCGGGAGCAGGGGCTGCAGGCCCTATTGTTATGCCAGTGGCTTTAACAGAGAACTCCATGAAGTATTACTGGGAATGGGATGGATTAGGAATAACATTTCTTCCTTTATATTTAAAAAGCATTTTTAACTTTCATTATCAGCTGTGCAAGGTTAAATAATCTCTAGCTGTCCATGCCATGAATGAGTCTGGAGATAACCAGAGAGATGGATTATTTCAACTATAGTTGCAAGGACAATATTTTTATCTTTAAAAACAACAGAAGCTGACCTCTGCTTGTTTTTTATTGGTTAAGCGGCAAACAAGGTAAATAAACAAGTTCTATTTAAAGCAACTTCATGACATATAATGTTTCAGCAGAAATGCTATTTCTTATGTCTTTGGAAACATTCTATAATCAGCACTGATATAACTAGGAGGATATGTTTACTGTACATAAAATTTCCTGGAGTACTAATTTAATGCTATGTTTTCCTGCAGGAGTTATTTACAAGTGAACTTAAAGGAAACATCCATAGAGGTAAGATGGCAATACTGTTTGATCTCAGTGATGGCTAACGCAACAAGTACACTTTCAGTTACGGTTGCCTGCAGGGATCGGGATTCCAATCACTTCATTTTCATACTCTAATGCTTTCTCTTATGGCCCATACTCACGGGCTACAATTGTCGCCGCAACAAGCGGCGCGTGCGTGTTGCGGCGACAGGTCGCCCGTGAGTATGCGCCGTCGCACGGGCGCGCACCCCGAACTGTCGCCCGTCGCTGATGTCGCCAGGCGATTGGCGCGGTCAATCGCCTGGCGCCAGTCGCCGCCGCAACTCCGCTGCAACTGTCGCTAGTCCGCGTGAGTACGCGGACTAGCGACAGCAACCTCCATTGAGGTATGCGGAGCTTCCGGCGGGGGGAGGAGGAACGTCGGCGACAGCTTCCGTCGCGCCGCTGGTCCCTCTTCCGCGTGTGTACGCGGAGGGACCTGGAGAGAAGCTGTCGCCGGCCTGTCGCTAGCACGCTCACGTGTGCTGGCGACAGGCCACTTTTGCAGCCCGTGAATACAGGCCATTACAGGTTGTGCACACACTCCTATTCCATCATGAGTTGTGGCAAGAAATCCCTGTGTTTTGTCTTGTAGTGTGGATCTGAGATGGTGGCAGAAGGCAGAAAGCACTTGGTAGGGTTCTTCTTTTAACAATAAGAAAGGCTTTAGGGCAGAGGCAGGGGACTGTAGAAGAGATCTCCCTGAAAAAATAGAGCTTTAACTATTTGTTTTTCTTTCTTAATTTAGGCCTTCTGTCTCACTTTTATGCTTAAGGCCTCGTTCAGACTATACGCGCTGCCGTGCACATTTTGGCAGCGCGTATAGTGTGCGACACGCAAGAACGGTAGAAGGGCATAGACAGCCCTTCTACCGTTCCCATCATATGCGCTGCATGGCAGCGCGATTGCGCTATCGCGTGCTGCACGCATTTTTGGGAATCGCAGCGCAGATCCCATTCATTGTAATGAATGGGATCTGCAGCGCAGCGCTTAGGAGCGCAGATGGCGTGCGATCGGACGCGTTGCGTTCCAATCGCACAGCCATCTGCGCTAAATGATGTGAACGAGGCCTGACTATTTTTATTCATTTCTTTTTTAGACAGACCCCCTCCCAATGCCATCTTACAGCTAAAAAAGAAAATAACCATTTTGTCCATTGCCATTGCTGAAATGAGGACTTTTTGGGGAGCAAACCAATGCATGCCTAATATTGTTTATTATACTCACACCACACAAGGCCGATAATGCAAGAGAAATGTGTCTTTATTTGACAATGGCCTTAAAAAATGCTGTTTCTGCTATGCACAAAACCAAGGGTAAAAGAAATGTTGACATATAAAGTATGTGCTGCCAATATTTGGCTTCTGGGGGTCCAGTGTATGCTGTTTGGAGTCCCAGAAATGACCATTTAATGATTACATCATATAAAACAACACGCAGGGCCGGTTCTCTCATGAAGCCAGGTGAAATATTTACATGGGGCACAGTGGCGTAGCTAAGGAGCTGTGGGCCCCGATGCAAGTTTTACAATGCCCCCCCCCCCCAAGCACTCTATACATAACAATTGATATGGCGCACCAAAACCTGTCAATGGCAACTACAGTGTCTGAGGTGCAATTAGGGGATGGGGAACCGCTTGTTAATTACCACTGTTCAAAGTATCTATAGAAGTGATTATTATGAGCACAGGACCAATAAAGAGCTAATACTGTAGTTGAGGGAGGGCCCTTTGGGGCCCCTCTGGCCTAAGGGCCCCGATGCGGTCGCTACCTCTGCAACCCCTATTGCTACGCCCCTGATGGGGCAGCATGTTTATACTACATGTTTGACTGCATGCTGTTAGTGTAGTGTAGGAGCAGAAGCAAGAGGTGAGCGAGGTGAAGAGGTCATCATTGGGGAAAAGCAGCTTGTTGTGATGTGAGGAGTCTGGCAGTGAGTGAGGAGGGGGGAGGCAGGGGAGCAGCAGTGTTTCATTTGATTTGTATAGCAGAAGGGAGGAGGTGGCTCTGCTGTCCTGACAGAGGAGGAAGGGAGTGGCTGAGGGTGAGCAGTTTGTTTGTCACAGACTCACAGCCAGCCAGTGTGCTATTGTGTTGAGCTACAAAATGTCATGTAAGAACATTAAATGAAGCAGAGTGAATTGCCAGGTGCTGTGCGGTCATTCCAAATCCAAATTGATTATGTAAAAAACAAAACTTTGCATTATTATAGTGCAGAGAGTTAAGCATTAGTGTATTTTTTCTCTACCTAGTTGTGTTGAGTCCTCTGTCAACAGCCTTGATTGAATGACAGTGAATGGTAAAATGGTTCTGCCTACTTCCTGGATGAACTGTGTGGTTACAGATATATTCACACACTAAGCTACGTGCTTTAACTTTTTTTTTCAAGAACAGTAACACACATTTATATGGAAAACCTGGTACAATAACCCCTAAGAACAAAAGCAACAGTGAATAGGTAATGCTGAAATGTGCAGACAAGCAGCAGTCCTGTTCAGTGCCTGGTCTAATATTCTGCATCTGCAATTATAACTGTAGTAGTAAAAGACCCACAGCATGAAGCAATAAAGTAAAATGTATTTTCATCTATAATGTTAAAGTACTCAGTGGCTGGTCCAATATACAGCAGTTATAAATGTAGTACAATAAGCTGCACAATTAAAAAAAGAATAACAGTAAAAATGTACTCTGCACAGCACTAATTTAACGAATCAGAGCACCAAGTTTAGAATGTCTCTCACAAGAAAATGGCCCTGAGTGAGGTCATATACCTACTGATCACAGGTGTCCAACAGGACATCTGTCACCACAGACATGGTTTCTGGTATCTATTTCCAGAGACAGACTGACTGGCTGATACAGTGGCTCTGGGCATTATGGTATAGGTCACTGAATATTTCTGTGAGCATTATTATTCATCGGTTCTGGATTTATCAAACAGAAAACTCAGCATCCTGGCTGAATGTAGCTTTTACCCATATGCCGACAGCAATACTAGTATTCATGTGCCTGCCTGCAGAAAGACTTCTTTACTAAAATACAGGTCTTCCTGCATTTATAGAAAAATGACCATGGGTGCCTGCTTGCAGCTGTGATTGCACAATTCTTAATTCACTAGCCTATACTCCAACCTGACCCAGGCAAGCATTACAAACTTTTTAAAGTAGACCCAAACCAAACATTTTTTTTATTAAAAATATTTAGTTGCACCACTGTGACACATACAAAGATAAATAAACACTCCTTCAAGCCTATGAGCATTTCAATGCATGTTTTTCACCCTTCTCTTTTCATGACTAGGGTTATACAGGTGGCAGCCATTAGCAATTCCTCCTTTGCTGGACACCTCCTACTCCACCAGTCTGCCGGATTCTGTCCCAGCAATATGAAAGGAAGGGAGGGGTTTCTCCAATAAATGTAAACTATTTTATATGTGTCATCAAGCAGCTGAAAAAAGGCTGCTATTTATTATTAAAATTTAGAAAATAGATTTTATTTCTGAAATCTTGTCTTTTTAATTTGGGTCCACTTTAAAAAAATGAATTTGAAAAAAAAAAGGCAGATTAGTAGGATTACATACAGTATGTTCTCCAATTAACTCTAGTCTGGGAGAACCTTGGGAAATTGGGCCAAGTGGGTGTCATACCTCCCAACTTTTTGAGATGAGACAGAGGGACACTTAAGCCACATCCCTGACCATGCCCTCATCACACCCCTAGTCATGCATACCATAAAGATTTCATAAAAAGAATATGTTGTTTTATAATTCAGACCACACTGGTCCCTTCTACCCTGGTTCATTTTCCTTCATATTAACATTTTAAAATTAGTAATATATCAATTTAAAGAGACACTGAAGCGAGACTAAATCTCGCTTCAGGTCTTATATATAGCAGGGGCACGTGTGCCCCTGCTAAAACGCCGCTATCCCGCGGCTTAACGGGGGTCCCTTCACCCCCAACCCACCCCCCGCAAAAGTTGGTCGTAAAATGGTCGCTGGGAATCTTCTTCCTGGAGGCAGGGCTAACGGCTGCAGCCCTGCCTCCCAGCGCGTCTATCAGACGCGCATCGCCGCCTCTCCCCCGCCCCTCTCAGTGAAGAAAGACAGAGAGGGGTGGGGGAGAGGCGGAGATACGCGTCTGACAGACGCGCATGGGGCAGGGCTGCGGCGGTTAGCCCTGCCCCAACCAGGAAGCGCTCCCCCGCTGCATGGAGGGGGTTTGGGGGGACAGGGACCCCCGTTAAGCCGCGCTATAGCGGCGTTTTAGCAGGGGCACGCATGCCCCTGCTAGCTATGAGGTCTGAAGCGAGATCTATTCTCGCTTCAGACTCTCTTTAAAGGATGGGAATAAAGTTTAGAGTCAATCAAACAGGTTTTTAGTACAGAAATGTATATATTTACATAGAAAGAGGGACAAAATCCTGAAAGAGGGACAAATAAGAAGGAAAGAGGGACAGGGCTCCCAAAGAGGGACTGTCCCTCCAAAAGTGGGACTGTTGGAAGCTGTGCAGGTGTGACTGTAAGTATAAGCTTCAAATGTAAGGGTGATTCAAAGACAGGAGAGGGTGGTAAGTTGAGCAGATAAGAATGTAATATCATTCTAACGGTAGCTACAATTGTAAACATAGATGTCTCCCTCAGCTGGACACATTTCTTGCCAAAAATTGAATCATGTATTGCCAACCTTAATAACATTGTCTTAAAGGGACCTGAGCACCACATTGAATTAAACAGACCTCTGCCTAATGGAGGTTAGTCAACGGTGTGAGTTTTGTGGTGGGAAGCGAGCATCTACTTACCTATGGGAGATGATCTCTAGCCCCTCGTCTATACACGCACCTCCATCTTGCTTCTTGAGTGCAGCAGAACCTCACAGCAGCAGTGGTGATGTCGCTGACCCCCAACTGGGAGATGTAATCACATTAATTACATTAACGTATTACATCTCTCTGCATGCATTACAAATGTTGGGGACTTGCAACATCACAGCTGCTTTCAGTTGCTTCATCTGCGGCACATGAAGAAGCAAGATGGAGGTGCATGTATAGACAATGGGCTAGATAGCATCACCCCTACAGGTAAGTAAATGCTCCCCCCCCAATACACACCATCTATGAACTTTGCCAAGGAATACTACTATCGGTACATATACTGTATACTACCCCACCTCTTGACCCCCATTCCTTTTGGATGTAAGCTCACAAGGGCAGGGCTCTCTCACCCTTTTGTGTCTTGGAATTTGTTACACATTTTATCCATGAAGTTACTTTGAATTACCAATTCGGTATTTTGTATATTGATGTACACCATGGTCTGTACTATGTACCCCATATTTGTTTTTTACATTGTACAGCGCCATCGAATATGTTGGAGCTTTATAAATTAATAATAATAATAATAATAATAATAATAGTATTTAGTTTAGGAGCACCCAGGTGCTCAGTTAGCTTTAAAAGGTGACCCCCTCTTGGACCACTGCACAAAGCAGTTTGTTTTTGCTCACTCGGCCTTTTAAGAATATCTCTGAAAAAAATCGCAAGCAACCAATCATGTGGATTAACTCAAACAATTCACAAATGAAATTACCTATGTTATCCTTAAATCCTCAGACAATGAGAACTGATGTCACAGAAGGCAAAACAGATACAAAATGACACATTACATGCAGCCCAGCAGGTCTAAGTATCTAATAGCTATTGACAATTAGGACTAGGAACAAAGCCAGAAACTACAAGAACAATATATTAAATTGCACATTTTCGTTATGCTACTCCTATCTTAGAGAACATCTATAATAGTTCTGCTGGGTTTATGCTACACAACTGGCCTAGAGTCTTACTTGTGCCTGCACACTGTCATCCGCAAATTATGGAACAAATGGTCGGTGTAGCTTATCTAAAAGTCTGACAGTCACTGATATATGTGTTTGTCTCAAATAAAATTAATTCTGAAGATATTAGTTTAGTTTTTTTTATTAATTCCACTGAGCAAAAACCTAGATGAGTTTCTTAAAATTAAATTTTTACTCCAGATAACTTTTTTTCCCAGTTTCTTAAAAAGTAATTGAGAGTTAAAACCTCTGTAAGATTTTTTTTATTATTACCTGTGCTTCACGTGGGTGTGTTTTTTTAATGCTGTTCAATCAAGTGACAACTGTGATATGTCACGATTATTACTTGAACAACATTTAGGGATATGTTTTCAATATGGTCAAAGAAAAAACAAAGGATAAAAAAAACACAAAAAAACTGATTAAAAGGGAGGTAGTATGTCTCGATAAGTCTAATTTCAAAAACAACTTTTATGTTCACATTTCAAAAAAGATTCCAATTGTAACGCGTTTCACAGAAGAAATCCGCTTCCTCAGGCAAAATGATTGGAGTGTTAGACACACCAAATCATGGAATGACAGATACGCCAATGATTTTGACTGAGGAAGTGGGTTTCTCCCATGAAACATGTCGCAATTGGAGTATCAATGATTGGGAAAATAGTGGGAAGAAGTAAATAAAAAAAAAAAAAAAACCAAGACATTTGTGGTTTTTGAGAAAATCAAAGTTTTAAAAACTCAAAGAAAAAAATATTTTTTAACTTGGTAACATTTTTTTTTTCATTAACCACTTCGCATCCAGACTTTGTTTTCCCCTAATGGACCAGAGCAGTTTTGACTGGTGTCCCTTTTTAATCAGCAATAACTTCATCTGTACTCGTGCCACTTAAATGATCTATATATCGTTTTTTTCAAGACAAACTAACCTTTCATTGGGGGGTATTTGGTACCAAGTAACATTTTCCTCTCTATGCATTTTATTGGGAAAAAGTGGGAAAATTTTTTAAAAAATGCATTATTTCTCAATTTTGACCAATTTCTGTTTAAAAATAAAAAGTGCTATTGACATAAAAACTGTGCCACCAGTTAAAGTTGCCCCAGTATAGATATCCAGATGTGTCCCCAGTATCACCCCCCAGTATAGCCAGATGTGTCCCCAATATCAGCCCCCCCCAGCATAGCCAGATGTGTCCGCTGCATTTGCCACCCCCAGAATAGATTGACAGATGTACCCCCAGGAATAGTGCCCCTCTTTATAGCCAGATGTGTCCCCGGGATCAGGATTACCACATTATAGCCAGATGTACCCCCAGGATTAGCGCTGCCCCCCATTATAGCCAAATGTGCCCCTAGTATTTGGTTATGACCCCCAGTGCCCAAATGTGCCAAATTATTAAACCCCCCCTCCCCTTAGTTAACTAGATGCCCCCCAGTAAATATGTACTTCCCCCTTTACATATCCTACCCCCCGCTCCCCATTATTGATAGCCAGATGTTCACTCCCTCATCAGGCAGCCCCCTCCATACACAAATCATAAAAAAAAATTCCTCCAGCAAGCAGCCTCACTCACCTTACCTAGTTTCTGTGACTATCCTGAAGTCCAAGCCTCCGATCCCCGCTCTGCAGTCAACCACGTAATGCCGGTAACCCGGGTCCCGGCTTGATGACGTCATCAAGCCGGGACTCGGGTAGTCGGCAATACGCGACTGAATGCAGAGCGGGGAACGGAGGTTTTGGCTTCAGGATAGTCACAGGAACGAGGTAAGGTGCACGGAGGGGGACAGATGAAGGATCGCTGCAGTTGACTACTGCAGTGATCGTTCATGGGAGGAGGGTGGACTAATTGGCTAAAAGGGAACATGTTCCCTTTTACCAATTAGTAATGCAGCTGAAAGTGCCAGGGGGGGGGGGGGGGCCTCTCTGAAGCGCACCCAATCGTGCACAGTAGGGCTGCAAACGTAGTCAGTATATCTACGTCATGGTGGCTTGGAGGGTGACGTAGATATAGTGAGCTGTGGAGAAAGTGGTTAATTGTCTCCAAAATGACCCAAAAAAAGTTTTTCTTTTAAAAAAGCAAATTTCACATTTTCGTGAGAATATGAGTAATTGCTAAATGATGGAACATTCTGATTTTGGATCGTAATCGTGAATTTGATGCAAAATTGCGATTATGTGAAATTTGAGCTCAACAATACTGGCAAATACCGCTGCTACAGGAGGAGGAAACAGTTATTATTAAGCATTGATATCTCTGTATAAAAAGTATATGACAGCAAAATATGTGTCTCCTAAAACAATATGCAATTACAGTATCTGTCAGCTATGGTGGGCCTTAATAAGGAGTTTCCCCTGCCCAGAATGCTCCATGGAATCCTGTTTTGCCTCCCTCTGGACCAAAACTGCCGGAGGGTTTGGAAGCTTGATCTAGATGTACGCATGTGTTTCCATTTCAACCTAGTTAAAACTCAACTCCAATCCTTTTAATGTTTTCGGTATACATGTGAAAAGAAGATAATCTTATCAATGTGTGTTTCTTTCTTTTTTTTTTGTTTAGTTTAGTTTTTTTTTAAAGTCTTTCTATGTATGTGTTTTTTCTTTCTGTCTGTTTATTAGCAGGTCATCTTTGTAAGTTATATTTTATTTCAATGGACCTTCAAACAGATTGAACTGAGCTGTGAACTAAATGTATCCGAGTCCCAGACATTGCTTTACGGGTCAAATCAGAGAAAGAAAATCACTTCCATGCCGCTGCAGAGAATACGCATTCTCCAACAGGACACATCCTGGGCAGAGTGCAGCAATGGATAAACATCTAAACAAGATGGAAATGTTACAAATGCTATGGAGAACAGAGACAAGCCACATGAGAGGGAAGGAATAGGAAGTGGTTCTAAAAAAACCCAGTCATGTATCATACCCCTTACTCCAGCTGTTTTACATAAAACATCTCATTATGAGAGGAGATGGGCTGAATGCATTGTGAACCAGCTGCTGAGAGGTCAGACAAGCTCTCAGGACATGGGAGCAGATACTGGGCATCCAACCACAGGACCACAACCAGCAGTCAGCTGTACTTCTTAGACTACAACCTCAATCACATGATAAAACATTGATCAAGAGAAGTCAGATCAAGCAAGGGGGAGTGCCACAAGAACAACATTCCATAGCTATGTGTTGCAGTGGCCACTGGTAACTGAAAATGTTTATACCCAGATTTACTCAAACAAAATAAATAATTAGGCACACTGTGTTCTTTTGAAACAACCACCACAATGGTGGACGTTTCAAAAGAGATCAGAACGTAATCCTTTGGGTGACAGTTTTGGGATTGAATGCTGCACAGGCGCTCTGCTCTGTTTGTGTGTTTTTATTGGGGGGGGGGCTTAGGGGCTATTTCTATGAGGAGGAGGAAGGCACAGCCCACAATAAAGCTGCTTCCAGTGGGAGAGGTGTGAAGAGAAACAATGCACAAAATTATAACAGGCAGCAGCAGCTTTAGTTTTGGCAGGTGATCTGTATGGAATGTTCATTTACTGAGAGTTCTGTGCACAGAGGGATATATTGCTTGCTTGGCCATTGGAAAAAGCTGTTATTTCCCACAATGCAATGAGGTTAATAGACAGCAAACTGTCCTTGGTCATGACATCACACTGCGGGAGGGGTTTCACCGCAGTATCAGACATACAGACCCCTCTGATGATCTTTTTGAGAAAGGGTAGCTATTTCTCATGGGAAAGGGGTATCAGAAAGGGGTATTGGGATAAAGTTCAATCCTTGGTTAAAGTTCCTCTTTAAATCTCTTCTGATCTCTAATGCAAAAAAATTAGACTGGGTTCAGAAAGATCTACCATTCTTCTAGTCTGTGGCCAAATATAAATAGACTAGCGGACCCGCGGTGTAGCATACACCGCATAAGAGGGTAGCAGGCGGGAATTAATTCCATACTATGTAATATATCATAAACCTTAAAGTGTACCTGAGACAAAAGGGTTGAAAAGTTTTACACATACCTGGGGCTTCCTCCAGCCCCCTCCTTGCAGATCGCTCGCTTGCCGCCGTCCTCCGCCTTCCGGATGCTCCGGTAGAAGCCCTGTTATCTTCAGCCAGTCAGCACTTCCCTGACACGTTGCCGCAGTAGTACTGCAAAGGCGAAGAACGCTGCCAGCGTGGGAAGTGCAGCGTGGCATGCAAGTGGCCGGGCTGTGTATGCGCAGTACACCCATCTGGCTGAAGATAACAAGACATCTGCCAGAGCATCGTGGAGGACGACGGTAAGAGAGCAATTTGCGTGGAGAGGGCTGGAGGGAGCCTCATGTATGTATGATGCTTTTCAACCCTTTTGTCTCAGGTTTACTTTAAAGATGATATAACTGCCTATGTGTATTTTTTCCCCTAAGCGTTAGCTATTGGAGGATGATTGGGGATACATTAATCACCTGTCAGCTGTTAGCCTCAGATGTGTCACTAACCTCCGGGCCTAGCTACTCATCGTTACTAAGTAGAGGGACTGGGCAAAGAGGGTTGACAGAGTGTTACACAAGGAGCAAGGCATAGTGGGTGGGGTGAATGGTAAGAACAATGCACTTGGCCAGCACTCAGCTAAATTGATCTACTAGGCGGATAACCAACCAATGCGCCAAGGGGTATTAGGAGCCATTCTCAGCAGTGGTGGTTATTATGGCCCAACTTGGCTGAGTTTAATCCTGCCTGTATAGAAGGGCTTTGCTTGTAATCTTGAAAGACCAAAATTGTCTATCCAAGTGTTTTTAGTACTGCTGTATCACTGTGTATGTTAACATTGTATAAGATATTAACAAATATGTTTAGAATTTAGTATTACTGTTGTAGTAAAGAAGTTTCTTCAACATTATAATAAAAAGTCTCCTGACTTGTTAATATAGGGGTCTGGTGCATTAACTAGGGGTAACATTTCCGTATAGAGGCTACTGCAGCAGTGTACCGTGAGTTACACTATTAACATGACCCACCAGTGGCGCAGCAATATGAGATGCAGAGGTTGCAACCTCACCGTGGTCCCTGAGCCACCGGATCCCACGAGGGACCCTCCTTTATCCATCTCATAAGCTTTGCATTGGTGCTATGCTGGTAGTGAACACCTCTATATGTGCATTGCATAGTGGTAATACTTAACAAACTGTTTCCTTACTCTGATTACACCTCTCTGACACTAAAACTGTCTTTGGTAGGTTTAGGTGCTCCATATCAATAGAGTGCATGGGGCCCTATGTAAAACTCGCACTGGGGCTCCAAGCTCCTTAATTATGCCACTGTGACCCACGGTGCTCAAATATCATGACTGTTGCTACGGTAACTTGCTTGACTATATATATTGGTGTGTGCTATCTCTGTATGGCATTATTACTGCTAGTTCGTGCATCAGGTCCCAGGTCCTGTAGTTATCCTCACAACATTGCAGTAAAACAAGGCCCTTCTTGAATGTGCAATTCATAAGAAGAAGCTGTGTGCAAATATTAAATTAGATTTGTTTTTTTTTTGTTTTTTTAATATTATACTGATAATAACAATCTAATTTTAGTAGAAAGCACAACACTAATTATAATTGATAAAACAAACATTTATAATACTATAATAGCTCAAAATATTTTGGTGGTCTGTTTTAGCCTCTGGAAAGCAGCCAAATGCAACAAAATGTTATAGAAATGCCACGTTGGAAGGCCTAAAGCTAAATACCCACATGAAGATGGGTCAAGGGATCAGCGGCAACCAATGACCATTCCCCAATCCATCTTCCCGATCACGGTAATGACGGTGCAAATGATTGTTCAAATGAAAGTTCAAACAATCAGGGTAAAATGTCCACGGTGGTTGATGAAGATCTGAACGATCGGCGTTTCAATGATCCGACATGTCGGTCATGATCGCCACACGCTTAACTAACTTTAGTAAAATGATGTTACACAATATCATAAAAAAAAATCACTCATCACACAAAAAGGTCTTCTGGTGCAAAAAAGTCACTGCAAAAATCACATCGTAGGTATGGATCTGAAATTAAAAGCTGACATAGGAAATACACAAATCATTCAAGTCACAGATTTGTGAGGCCCCTAATACTGTACATAATACTGCTACAGAATCACTAAGGGACATTTATGGGACTCAAAACAAAAACAAAAAAAGTGTTATTTTGTAGTATGAAACTTAAACTTGTCAGTTTAGCAAACAATATAAGCTATGCATTGGTCTGCATCAGAGCCCCAACTAGCAATATTAGTTGTTTTACTCTCTGAGAAACAAAGGATGTCCGCACGATGTCCTAACGATCAGGTTCCTTTATTATGGACGTATCCAAGCAAGCTCACATCATATAGCTGACATGTTTCGGACCAAAGGGTCCTTACTCATAGCTATGAGTAAGGACCCTTTGGTCCGAAACATGATTCGGACCAAATAAACATAATAAAGGAACCTGATCATTAGGAAATCGTGCGGATTGGCCTACATTGGTCCTGGCACTGTCTTAGGGGAGTGTGAGCGGTTTCTCCAGTGGCTTTACCTAGTTGTTTTACTCTGCTGGTCCCTGGATTCCGTCCATTCTTGGCTATGAACCGCATCGTCATATAAGACTACAACCCCTCCTCACTTAAACTGAGTTCACAGTAAGCACCCTTTCTGCTTGACTGTGATCCCTATGATCCATGTCTATGGCATGGAAAATACAGGAGGAAGCTCATGCAGTAAAAGAGGAGTAGGCCAACGTCTCTATCTTCTGGGACCTGTGGGCACTCCACTAGGCTTTGTGGTGACAGCCATATTATTATTATTTAGTATTTATATAGTGCCGACATCTTCCGCAGTGCTGTACAGAGTATATATTGTTTTGTCACTGTCCCTCAGAGGGGCTCACAATCTAGTCCCTACCGTAGTTTTATGTCTATGTATGTATCATGTATGTATCATAGTCTAGGGCCAATTTTTAGGGGGAAGCAAATTAACTTATCTGTATGTTTTTGGGATGTGGAAGGAGTACTCGGAGGAAACCCACGCAGACACAGGGAAAACATACAAACTAGCTGGGATTCGAACTGGGGACCCAGCGTTGCAAGGTGAGAATGCTAACTACGCCACCGTGCTGCCATATGGTTACTCATGCACACGGTTAAAGATGCGAATAAACCATGGTCACCTGTCGCATACAAATATTGAAGGTGACCATGGTTTGGTCCAAAAATATGCTCTGCTGACATTGTGCAGTGGGTGGGAACAGTCATGGGAAAATTAAACTACACAATGTATTTCGAAAGGTAGCAAATAAAGATATAATTAAAAAAATTGAATACTTACCTCAGTAGTAGGAAGTCATTGGATAATCCAGAGGGTTCCCCATCCCTCTTGACCACACCAATCCAACATCAAGACGTTCTGAACATATTTGACAAATTGACAAGAGCTTTTTAAATATGTTCTTGTGGCAGTGCTCCTATATATGAGCATGGCTGTGCAAGTGCAAGCATGGCCCACTCTTGTGCAGTATTAGTAGCCAATTGTACATGAGCATCTCTGTGCAACTACTCAGATGTGGGCTCTGAATGCACCTACACAATGCGACCGTGCTCATACATGGATGGGAGTACAGCCGTAGATGGTAGATCCCAGTAGTCATTGGTAGGTGGATGAGGATCGAAGAAGCCTCTGAATCTGGTAAGTATCTAACTTTTTGTAACGATCGGTGTCAGCACGCAGAGAGGATCTGATTATTCGTGATCTGCAGTATCACCAAGAATGCAGATATATACCTGATTATGGATGATCTGCAGAATCACCAATAATACAGATATAGTTCTAACCTCTGGACACCTATGTATACTCGTGAGTGTTTGGTGTAACAGTATGACTTTGAGTAACGCACCTGATGAGCAGGTGATCTTAGACAGTATAGGCAATACTGCTCACTGAGAGCACAGAACCTTCCAGCAGCCTGAGACTCTCCAAGGGGTGGAGTCAGGCTGAAGGTAGGAAGGACCAGAGAGAGAACTCCTCCGTAGGGAAACTATGTGGATATACAAATTAGGCACACTCTCCCCCAATGGCCTCAATTCAGAAATAAATTTTTCTGTATATTTGGATCCTTATTAGTCTGTCCTATTGCACAACATTGCATTTCCCACGCCAATCCCTATATGATATCACATTACCTATTGCACTTTGTCCTGTCTCTGGCTAATATACAGCACTGTGTGTGCTGTGCAGGAGGTGAGACGCGTAATATTCATGCCCCACTTGTTGTGTAGCCAAATGGAGGTGAGGAGAGAAGGTAGCAATATATGTGAGGAACACATTGAGAGACATGTAAAAACTTAGATAGTGTTTGGGAAATGGTGTGGATGGAGCGCTGTGTATGAGTAGGAACTTGGATATGGATCATATCTATTGCAGCAATGCTTCCTCCTTTTGCAGTAAAATGAGTGGTCCTAAATATACCCAATGATACTTAAGGAAATATTACTGCTCTTGTGCTTTTTGAAAATATGTAAAAGATATATGAAAGTATGTTTCAAGAAATGGGCATCCCTGCCAACAACAAAGATGGCGTCCGTGGACGTACCAGCTGATCGCTGCCTGGATATAAAGAGGACTGACCATCCCCTTCCTTTATAAGCCACACCCTGATGAAGCCCATTGGGCGAAACATGTAGGTGGGAGGAGCTACAGGAGGCCGGCCTCGCCCACTGGTTTGAGCCCACGCCGCTCGGAGAGCGTTTTCTACTGCTCCTTGCCGCCATTGCCGCTGCTGCGGCGTGGATGCGCCGATCCAGTGCCACTGATGTTCATCACCAGCATTGATGAGATGACCAAGCCTGCATGCATATGGTCCTAACACCCGGCACAGATCCACTGGGACACGTAAGAGACAGGGGCACTCTCCCCTTGGACAGTATAGAGTGCATCACGCATTGCTCAAATTGGCTGATGAAACCAATACCATTGCTATAACAGCTTACTAACTTGCTTGCTTTCTATAACTGGCATTGATGAGAGATACCGGCTGAATAATAGACGCTGCTGTGCTATATAACTGGTTATTGCTGTTGTCTCAAGTGGTTGATTTGTGCAGCTTGCAAACCCACATATGCAATGGACTGTGCTTTTCTTCCCATGAAATCTGCACAAAAATGAGTCTTGAAGCTGGCTAGCTATTCATCTGTTTTTCTCTCAGTTTAGATCGGATTTAGCTTTGGACTGCTGTGTCGACATTAGTTCCTCACCCAGAGCTCTGAGGTTGTTCTCAAATGCATGCAATTGCTCCTCAATTGATGAATGTCATGTATGGATGGATATGATGCGTGCGTGGGATGCAGGGGATGTCAGGTCAATCCTTGAGTTCCAAGTGTTTTTAATGTGTTTTATTAGAAGTTCTCTGATTCAGTCTGTGACTGCTGTTTTTCTACAATAAAGTAACCCTTTACATGTGACTAAGCGAGGCCTCGCTTTAACTTTATTTGGCGGAAGAATTTTTAGGTATAACAGAATGATAACACAAGTTCCCAAGTCTTGAGTGTGAGGTCCGTGGTCTCTACACCCTGGAACTAGTCTAATGAATAACAGAATAATAACACAAGTAATCTGGCTCAGTGTGAATTCCCAGGTCCTCCTGGTTCAAGCACACTGTTGGATCTGACTAAGGTCTGAGTGCTTCCACGTAGTGTTCGCAACGGCAGACAATTTGAGAGTTGCCAGCAGTAACCATATATAGAGCAGTGCTCTCTGGCGCCACCCTAAAGTGATCAACCAATGGTTACCAGCTCTGAGGTCAGCTGACCGGCCAGGTCAGCTGATCCCCCCCTTGACCATCATAAAAGTTCTGCCTTTCAGCGCGTGCGCGCGTATTCCTAAACCAGCCGCCTTGCTGTCAGTACATGCGGCGGCTTTTCCGCGTTCTGCCATGTCACTAGATCCATGCTTCCGCGTGCAGACCGCCACGTTGGATGCGGAATCAGCCGCCTTGCTGTCAGTACACGCGGCGGCTTTTCTGCGTTTTCTCACACTTTTCTTTCCCCCCCCCCCCCCTCACAATAAAATAATCAATATTTAGTGTGGTGTACTGTACGTTGCTAAATGTTTTTTTTTTTTTTATAGATTTCAAACAATAATCCTGCTGTCATGGATGTGATATAACTTTTATGTTATGGTTGTGATAGGGCTACCTTGTCTTACGTTTCTGTCAGACACCCCTTGTTAGCATTGTATGCAACCCCGCTTTATAAATACAATAAATAATAATAATGATAGTGGCCCATTCGTGGTGTAAGAATGTGTCTGCACATCTGGGCTACATTCCTCGTGAGTTAGTTCCTCCATTAGAGAAGCAGAGGAAGCTGGAAGCAATTCTTCCTTTTAGTGACCTGCATTACTGCTTTACAAGGCTGGGTTCCGTAACAAGAGTATTAGAATTTATCCATAACTATTACATGCAGAATCACAGTCACTGATGAAATATCATTATTCATGTTACGCTTACTATAGACCTTTATTTATGAAATTGCAATCTAACAGGCAGTGCTGATAAGGTAAGGTATTACCTTAGGTTTGGGTAATAAATAGCAGACAGCTTAATTCTGAACTTGTATTATCTGAAACCTTTTATATTGCCATAAGTGTTTAGATTAAAGGAAATCTACAGTTTAAACAACATCAAAAAATGATCAGCAGAAAATAGGTCTTAAAGGACCACTGTAAGCTATAAAAAAAAAAAAAAGAGTTTAACTTACCTGAGGCTTCTGCAAGCCCCCCGCAGACATCCTGTGCCCGCGCTGGGACAAAACAAATCCGCGCAGGAGATTTGGGCACTCACTGAGTAACTTGGGCGCCATCAAAAGACAGAGCTTACTTTTAAAACACTGTTATTTGGCCACCAGCAATGGCTGGAAGCCAAATAACATCATTCCCCTCTATCCATGGCAGACTGGGGGGGGAATACTAATTAACGCCGCCGGGATTTGTGCAGGAGCAGGGTAAGACGTATATCGGCTTTATCTTGCGCCCAAATCTCCCGATGGCAGATTCATAGGTATGCCCTCTGGTCCCCCGCCGCAGTTCACTTCCATTTTCTGCGACTCTAATATTGCCGGCATTTGCGCATGTGTGAACCTGGCCATGCACGTCCTCACTCCCACTCACGTCGCTGGGAGCACCCTGTGCAAGCGCAGCATGAGGTTTTCTCGTACTGCGCCTACGATGTGAGAGGTAGCGGGGATGCGCGCGGCGACATTAGAGATGCAGAAAACAGAAGTGAGCCATGGCGGGCGACTGAGGATCATTTTGACCCGTAGCTGGCACAGGAAATCCGCAGGGGGGCAGTAGAAGATCCAGGTAAGTTAACACCTTTTTTTTATTAGCTTACAGTGGTCCTTTAAGAATATCAGTTCATGCTTACTTTTGTGTACTTCATTTTCGGATCCACTTTTTGAGAGAAAATGTGATGATTCACATCAGATTAAAGGCTGCTCCAACTCCAAAGCCTGCTTTTAATACAGGCACATCTGTGTATGCTCAGCACTGGCTGCTATGACTGAGGACTGGGCGATCTGAGCAGAAGAATGAACATTTAGTTAATGACATGACTCAACACAGCATATCACCATTACTACATTGTATTATTTTGAGTGAAAAAGTACATAATGTAAAAACATTGCTCCTTACTAGAGAATTGAGTGGCAAAATTCCAACAAGTATTTTCAAGTCGGAATTGCAGAAAATATGAATTTGCCCTCTCTAGGGTGCTGCATTTCTGTCATAATTACAAAGCTCCCAAACATACAATTGTCACCAGAATTGCTACTGTGATCAGAGGTACCAGTGGGAACATGCCCTAAGAAAAAAATAATACATTGTAATTTTGCTATACTTCAGAGAGAAGATTTTGTTGGAGAAAATGCATTTTTAAAACAGCAGGGTCAGCCATACTATGCCAGAAAAAACACATATACAGTATAAGTGTAATAATCAGTGTAAGCAACAACCAGATCTCTGATTATGTAGTGATCTGCAGAATCACCAATAATGCAAGTATAGTACACAGATAAGTGTGATACTTAATTGCACTGTGTTTTGGTGCAACAGTAATTACTGACAGATTTGGCAGGAGCTCACCAGAGGAGCTGGCGGGGACTGTCAGTACAGCAAACACCTCGCCAGTGACGAGGGCTCACTGGTGAGTAGAGAGGTCAGACAAATCGAGTTCGGCAACAGGCAGGCAGATAAAGTACAGAATCAGAAGGCAGAGAGTAAGCGGTAACCAGGCAGAGTCGGTAGTAAGATCAGATAGGCTAAAGTAAAGAATCACTAAGCAGGAGGGTAGTCAAACAGAGCTAGGAGTCATATACAGATAATCAAATACATTAAACTAACTATAGATAGATGTATATTGCAAACACTGCATATACATCTATCATGCGCAGGAACCTGACTAGGTCTGAGTGCTCACACGAGGCATTCGCAACAGCAGACACCCGAGGAATGAATCCTCTGGGCTTAAGAGCCCGAGGAGAGCCTGAGGCACGCCCTCCCTGTGCCTGGCCAATCAGGAGCTGCGGGTGCCTGGCGTGACGTCAGCTGACCCTCCGGTCAGCTGAGCCGCCTCTTCCTCGCACAAAGTAAGAAGAGAGGGTGCAGAGCGGCACACTTGTCCTAGTGATTTTCGGGTGCTTGACCTGGGACGCTAAGCATCATCCAGACTGATATCCAAGAAGTAGAAAGGTTGGTCAGCACACCAGCTTCTCAATTAGCAAAATTTAATGTGTCATATGTCAACACTACGGTTAACAATTGTTTCGGGGCCACAGAGGGTCCCCTTCTTCAGAACAGTGCAGACATTTTGCTTATTGAGAAGCTGGTGTGCTGATCAACCTTTCTACTTCATCCTCGCATAAAGGTTGTGACGGTGCACACGCGCACGCGTCAATGCGACCTTATGGGAGCCCGATATACCCGTCTTCGGCGTGCTAGACGCCCGGGGCACGGGTGGCGAGACGGACAGGGGCACAGAGGCAGCTGCGGTGGCGGTGCTGTTCGCCGCAGCTGCCTCACCAATTGTTACAATAAGTAGATAACTACTTGTTCTACTTATACAACAGATGTATTGCACTGTCCTCGTTTTGATTTAATTGATATAGTAAATAAAGAGAATTCTGTTCCTGGCATCTGCCATCTTTATTCCTTCTGACTGAAGCCAATCCTGATGTAATTTCCTCCCTGACCCCCCCCCCCCCCCCCACCGAATCTGTCATAGCTAGCTTTCTTTATAAACATGTGAGAACAACAAGATCAGATTTCACACTGGTTCACACTGAACTGCCCTCAGCCAATCAGTGAGGGGCAGGAATGTGGAGGGGTGATGACAAGCTACCCTCTTGTCCAGTCCTTGGCGATGGCGAAAATAGAGCCAGGCTGACTGAGATAAGATTTATTACAGCAGAAACATTTCTTAATAGATTGGAGTGCTTGCAATACAGGATAAGGTTGCAGGCCCTCTTTAAACAAGAGCGGGGTAGTATTATGACACTTTCAGCTCACGCAGATACACGTCATAATCCCCAATAGATTTTTTTTCAGCTGGTAAAATGTTTTTTTTTAAAAAAAGAAAGCGTTTGGGGTCTCCCCTCCCAAGCACTGTTAACCCTTTTCCCCTATGCAGGCTGCTATTCCCAGAGGAATTCTTGGTCTCCCGAGCATAGCAATACCAGTTTACATACTTCATAACACCAGTTTACATACTCCAAACATTACAAGGAGTTCTACAATTGGTAGATGGAATTCTCCCTCTCCCCCTCCCTCCCTAGTCGTGCACCCTTAATCCATGGTAAAGACAAAGGGCTCAACCCACCTGCAGTGGGAGACTTGTATTGGGGTCTAAAGGGACTTGAACACCTTGCACATATACTGAAAGGGACCTGAAAACCAAATATATAAAATAAACCTCCCCCTATGGGAGGTTCATAAATGGTGCCATGTGGAGAGTTGGCAGGCATTACATATCTTAAAGACAGGGGGCTGCTATATAGCCCTCTGTCTTTATGCTGGCATCCATCTTCTTCCAGGGAGACCCACAGCTGAAAGCTTGAAGCGTCCACAGAGGTGTTGCATGCTCTGGACTGCTGCAGTGCACCACGGGAGATACAGTCCTTCAGTAGGAGTAAATCTCACAATGGGCAATGAACTACTCATTTTGAAGGATTTTATCTCCCCATATGTATTGCAGGGGCCAGGAGTGCACACAACACCACCAGAATCTTCAATCTGCAGTACCTGTGGGTCTTCCTGGAAGGGGATGGATGCCAGCATAAAAAAGTGGGGCTAGAAAGCAGCCCCCCCCCCCCCCCAAGGGGAGTAATGCCTGCCAATCCCCCGTCCACTGGCACATGCAATTTAAGAACTTCCCTAAGGCGGAGGTTCATTATATATATATATATATATATATATATATATATATATATATATATATATATATATATATATATATATATATATATATATATATATAAAACAAGGAGCTCAGAAGGGGTCACCAGGTATCTACCACATTTAAAGGGATATTGTAGGGAGGTCGGGGGAAAATGAGTTGAACTTACCCGAGGCTTCTAATGGTCCCCCATAGACATCCTGTGCCCGCGCAGCCACTCACCGATGCTCCGGCTCCGCCTCCGGTTCACTTCTGGAATCTCAGACTTTAAAGTCTGAAAACCACTGCGCCTGTGTTGCCGTGTCCTCGATCCCGCTGATGTCACCAGGAGCATACTGCACACCCACAGACCTTACTGGGCTTGTGTTATATGCTCCTGGTGACATCAGCGGGATCGAGGACATAGCAACGCAGGCGCAGTGGTTTTCAGACTTTAAAGTCTGAGATTCCAGAAGTGAACCGGAGGCGGAGCCGGAGCATCGGTGAGTGGCTGCGCGGGCACAGGAAGTCTATGGGGGACCATTAGAAGCCTCGGGTAAGTTCAACTCATTTTCCCCCGACCCCCCTACAGTATACCCTTTAAAGGAATCAGTATAAGTGTACATTAGGATCCCCAATACAAAATTAAACTAGATTTAGAATTTTTGAAATAGTGCTTATGGTCATCAAGCTCTGAACCAACAATGCAGTCTATTTAAAGTAGTAAAACTAAATTGGAAACCATTGCCAATTTCTTCAAGTGACAATGGTTCTTAGGTCTCAAGAAGCAACAGATGACACTCTATTGTGTGCTCTCACTTTCAGGTAATTGGAGAAACCTAGACATTGTTTAAAAAAATTAACAAAAGCCCTTTAGCTATGTTATTTGCTCGAAGTGAAATTGAACTGAAATTGAAAAAAAAAATACATTTTAGTTCCATTTCAACTAAAATAGCAATTTTTCAGCAAAACATCAGCTCATTTTAATGATGATCTCAAAATAGCTATTGTGCACCATGGATCTATAAAAAAAGTATTTGCAAGATCTTTAAGTGCAAATACAAACTGTGTAATAAATCCTGGATCCAAACCAAGTATGCATAATCCATTTTGTTCATGAGAAAATGAACAAAACTATCACCCAAAACACGATCTTTGGCTTTGAGAGGGTGTCAGCTCTCTGTAGATTTGTTCTCATAATTCTCTGTATATGTTGTACATGGTGGGTTGGGGGAATCAAGAAGAATCGAAAACTATGTACCCATGTCGCAATTTGCCTGACCCTTTCCCAATGACCGGTGATTTTTTGAGTGACGAGCGGATGTTTACGCAACGTTGCGATGTTGGTACAGGTGCACGATAATGCGATTAGCGTCGCACAGCGATAAATGATCGACATGGCAGATCGGATCTTTAAGGTTCTGCAATCGTTTGACTTCCCATTTGTGCCCATCGTGTAACATCCTGACGTCGAGTATACCAGCCGGCAGGAAGATGAATCACTGGATGCTCGTCATGAGGGAGACGTCGCTGGATCCATCTGCTTGGGTTTTTGCAGTGAGTATAAAGCCCCATCTACACGATGGGACATTGCAGCGATCCGGCGGCTCGATTAGCCGCCGGTTTGCCTCTTCCGCGTGCCCGCCGCGTCCCCGCTCGCCGCGCGTGCGCCGGCATCAATACCCGCTCGATTCCCGCTCGTCCCCGCGCCACTTATCTTCCGCTCGATTCCCTGCCATTGTCCCCTAGCGGGGAGCGAGCAGGGAATCGGCGGAAGCAAGATCCGTCCTGTCGGATCTTATCAATCGAGCCGCTGATGCGGCTCGATTGATAAGGAGCATCGCGGCCGCATCTACCCGTGTAGATGCGGCTTTAGGCTTAGAGGGGAATACAATATTGATTAGCTAAATAAATCCGACATTGAAGAGAAGCAGTGGCAGCAGGCAGGGAAGCTTGGGACCCTTTCAGTCAGATTTTGGAAACTATGGATGTTCTGCTCTTATGATAGAAATACACGGGTCCACTTTTTCCAACAGATTCAATCACTGTGATCGAATCTACCATAATAATCTTAACACTGCCACCTGTCCAATCAATTCACTCTGCTCAATGTCATTAGGAATATTTTTTATTATACATTTATACAGTGCTGGCTATTTCCTATGACCTTTACAAAATATACTGAATAATTCATATCATTAACTGTCCCTCAGTGAAGCTCACAATCTAATGGTCCTACGACTGTTATAGTCTAAAACCTCATACTAGTACTGTCACCCGCAGAGATCAGGATTCCATCCTTTGGGAGACAGTTCGGGGATGGGTTTTGTAAAGCTGTGTCACTGTCCTAAAGGTTAGCATCATGCCGCCTCCCCAACTCCATAGCAACAACACACAATGCCTGTTGGTATATGGGTGGGGAGGAGGAGGGACAGTGCTTGACACATGATAGAGCAGCTTCCAGGGGGCGGGGAGAGGAGGAAAACAATTCTCTGGAGGGTCAGTTTGATAATCCGGATCTTTAGGCAACATTAGGGGACTCCAGTAAATATGCTAAATTTTAACTCCTGTAACGGCCACCTCAGATTAGTTGAATCTATGTGTACAAAGGCTTATCTACTTAATGTAGTCAAGTGGTAGTTAGGGAGAAGCCAGTTAGCCTCCTAATATTAGTTTGTGATGTAGGAGGAAACCAGAGGCAGAGGATCCTGGAGGAAACACACAGATGGCATCCTGGCCAGCATTCAAGCTCAGGCTGTAATGTTGCAAGGTTAGTATGACAGCCTGGGCCTATGTCTCCACATACATGCCGGATGGGGAATAGAGATGTCGCGAACCTCCGATTTTCGGTTCGCGAACCGGGTTCGCGAACTTCCGCAGAAGGTTCGGGGAAAAATTCGCGAACCGCAATAGACTTCAATGGGGAGGCGAACTTTGAAAAATAGAAAAAATTATGCTGGCCACAAAAGTGATGGAAAAGATGTTTCAAGGGGTCTAACACCTGGAGGGGGGCATGGCGGAGTGGGATACATGCCAAAAGTCCCGGTGAAAAATCTGGATGTGACGCAAAGCAGCGTTTTAAGGGCAGAAATCACATTGAATGCTAAATTGCAGGCCTAACGTGCTTTCAAACATCTTGCATGTGTATACATCAAACAGGGAGTGTAATTAGAGTACTGCTTCACACTGACACACCAAACTCACTGTGTAACGCACCGCAAACAGCTGTTTGTGTAGTGACGGCCATGCTGGACTAGTGCGCAACATGGCGTGATTGCTCTTCCTCACTCAGTGATGTCAGGTAATGTGTGACTTCCTTCTCAACTTTCCATGGCATTGTTAAAAAGCTTACATTTTGTTTTTAATTTACATTTTCTACTTGCTGTGTACTTGTTCAGTACCGCTACAATGAGAATCCTGTGGAGGCGGGCAAGTCTGCCATTGTGACCCCGGGTAATGGCCGGGGAATGAGAGGTTTGAATCCGGTGTGGAGCCTGAGCAACGGCTACCACTACACATCCAAGGAGGGCAGCGGGCAGGCATGCACGCCCGCCCGCCCCGAGGTAGTGACCAAAAATAATAATACAGGAGGAGGACTTTCGAGGCCCTGCTGTGTATTTGAAATGAATGTACTTTAAATCCTTTAACGAGAACCAGTTATGGCGGGCAAAGATGACACCACATTCCTTTCACGAGAATCAAATGGAGGCGGGCAAGTCTGTCATTTGTGACCCCGGGTAATGGCCGGGGAATGAGGGATGGAATCTGGTGTGGAGCCTGAGAAACGGCTACCACTACACATCCAAGGAGGGCAGCAGGTAGGCATGCACGCCCGCCCCGAGGTAGTGACCAAAAATAACAATACAGGAGGCGGACTTTCGAGGCCCTGCTGTGTATTTGAAATGAATTAACTTTAAATCCTTTAACGGGAATCCGTTATGGAGGGCAAGTCTGCCATTGTCACCGCGGGGAATGAAGGTTGGATTGCGGCCCGAAGTGGGAGCCTGCTGAGACCCATGCTGTAGCTGCCCTGACCGTGCTTTGCAGACCAGGCATCTGTGGTCAGATGGACCCTTGAGCCAGCGGAAGACAAACCAAGTCGAAAGCATTTGCCAAGAATGTTTTACGGAGGGCAAGTTTTTTTGCCCTTTTTTAATTTTTTTGAAAATGATAGATGGTTGTATTTTTAAATTGTTTGAAAGTTTAGATGGTTGTATTTTTAAATTGTTTGAAAGTTTAGATGGTTGTATTTTTAAATTGTTTAAAAGTGTATCCATTCTTCCTCCCCCCAGCCACGAACAATACCATGGGAACGTGGAGCAGCAGAAGCCCCCTGTGACGGCTGCCACGGTTGTTCTCCGCTGCTTGTCTTTTGAGGGGTGCTTCTTTTCCTCAGGTGTTCTTGCCATAGCTGTTTGTGCCTTCTCTCCAGGTGCCTTCGTAAAGCACTTGTCCCTACGTGACAGTTGGCCTTTCCACGGCTCAATTTTTGCTGGCAGAGACAACAGATGGCTTTGCTCCGATCTGAGACACACACGTGAAAAAATTTCCAAACCGCTGAGCCCCCCTGGGGTGATGGCGCTACGGTGGCATCAGCAGCAGCTGACGTTGAAGGGCATGTGTGCTCCCTGGCCATAGCTGGCGAAACATGGCACCGTGCACTGCCCCCAGCTGTTTCTGAGGACGAGCTCCCTCTGCTTCTATCATGGAGTCGTCTCCTCCTACTCCTCTCTGACTCCTCCTCTGAACTGTCCCCCTGGTCATCTCCTCTACCGGGAACATATGTGGTATCCGTATAATCGTCATCATAATCCTCCTGGCCAGCTGCGCTTTCCTCAGACACCTCCTCAAGTGCACCAACTTCAGGTGGTCCACCATCATCCCCATCCACACACGTTACGTCCATACTATCGCCACCTAACTCAGACGTATGAGGTGGTGTACCTGCGCCTTCTTGTTGTTGTTGCAGTAGTGGCTGGGAATCAGTGATTTCACCACCACCACCAAATAACTCCTGCGAAGTGTCAAATGCAGCGGATGTGGTGCTTGTTGTAGCGCTGGTGGCTGCGGGAGATGAGGTGTTCTGTGTTAAATACTCAATCACCTCCTCACGATTTTGGGAAGTGATGGCACGTGCCTTCTTCTGAGCACTGTATTTTGGGGCAGGTCCACATGAAATCACAGCAACACCACCTCGCACAGCCACAGACCTGCCGGTGCCTGGTGGCCTTCCTCTGGGTCTGCCTCTACCTCTTCCTCTACCTGGTTTGTCCATTTTGTCCATCTCGGGGGTATGCTAGCTATATGCAGTGAGGTGGGTTCTCACTCAACACAACAGGTAGTTAGATGCAGTGAGGTGGCCAGGTGGGTTCACACTCAACACAACAGGTAGTTAGATGCAGTGAGCTGGGTTCACTCAACAGTAAAGGTACTTAAGATGCAGTGAGGTGGGTTCTCACTCAACACAACAGGTAGTTAGATGCAGTGAGGTGGCCAGGTGGGTTCACACTCAACACAACAGGTAGTTAGATGCAGTGAGCTGGGTTCACTCAACAGTAAAGGTACTTAAGATGCAGTGAGGTGGGTTCTCACTCAACACAACAGGTAGTTAGATGTAGTGAGGTGGCCAGGTGGGTTCACACTCAACACAACAGGTAATTAGATGCAGTGAGCTGGGTTCACTCAACAGTAAAGGTACTTAAGATGCAGTGAGGTGGGTTCTCACTCAACACAACAGGTAGTTAGATGCAGTGAGGTGGCCAGGTGGGTTCACACTCAACACAACAGGTAATTAGATGCAGTGAGCTGGGTTCACTCAACACAAGGTTAGGTATATGCAGTGATGAGGTGGGTTAAGTAAACACAACAGGTACTGGGTAGTTAGATGCAGTGAGCTGGGTTCACTCAACAGTAAAGGTACTTAAGATGCAGTGAGGTGGGTTCTCACTCAACACAACAGGTAGTTAGATGCAGTGAGGTGGCCATATGGGTTCACACTCAACACAACAGGTAGTTAGATGCAGTGAGCTGGGTTCACTCAACAGTAAAGGTACTTAAGATGCAGTGAGGTGGGTTCTCACTCAACACAACAGGTAGTTAGATGCAGCGAGGTGGCCAGGTGGGTTCACACTCAACACAACAGGTAATTAGATGCAGTGAGCTGGGTTCACTCAACACAAGGCTAGGTATATGCAGTGATGAGGTGGGTTAAGTAAACACAACAGGTACTGAGTAGTTAGATGCAGTGAGCTGGGTTCACTCAACAGTAAAGGTACTTAAGATGCAGTGAGGTGGGTTCTCACTCAACACGTAGTTAGATGCAGTGAGGTGGCCAGGTGGGTTCACACTCAACACAACAGGTAATTAGATGCAGTGAGCTGGGTTCACTCAACAGTAAAGGTACTTAAGATGCAGTGAGGTGGGTTCTCACTCAACACAACAGGTAGTTAGATGCAGTGAGGTGGCCAGGTGGGTTCACACTCAACACAACAGGTAGTTAGATGCAGTGAGCTGGGTTCACTCAACAGTAAAGGTACTTAAGATGCAGTGAGGTGGGTTCTCACTCAACACAACAGGTAGTTAGATGCAGTGAGGTGGCCAGGTGGGTTCACACTCAACACAACAGGTAATTAGATGCAGTGAGCTGGGTTCACTCAACACAAGGCTAGGTATATGCAGTGATGAGGTGGGTTAAGTAAACACAACAGGTACTGGGTAGTTAGATGCAGTGAGCTGGGTTCACTCAACAGTAAAGGTACTTAAGATGCAGTGAGGTGGGTTCTCACTCAACACAACAGGTAGTTAGATGCAGTGAGGTGGCCAGGTGGGTTCACACTCAACACAACAGGTAGTTAGATGCAGTGAGCTGGGTTCACTCAACACAACGCTAGGTATATGCAGTGATGATGTGGGTTAAGTAAACACAACAGGTACTGGGTAGTTAGATGCAGTGGGCTGGGTTCACTGAACAGTATACAGTAAAGGTACTTAAGATGCAGTGAGGTGGGTTCTCACTCAACACAACAGGTAGTTAGACTTAGATGCAGTGAGCTGGGTTCACTCAACACAACGCTAGGTATATGCAGTGATGAGGTGGGTTAAGTAAACACAACAGGTACTGGGGTATATGCAGTACTGGGTAGTACAATGTGCAGCTCCCTGTCACACACACAGGCAGTCAGTCACTGAATGTGCTGGGCTGCTGGCAGTGGCACACACACTATCAATTAGCAAGGCTGTGCATGCAACAAAAGTGTCAGAAAAAAAAATGTACAGGTTGAGCTCTGAAAAGAGCTGTTGCTGGGTGCTTTAAAAGCAATATTAATCAGTCAGGAACAAGCAAAGCAGCCTAGAACCTAACTAATCTGTCCCTAAAAGAAAAAGTCGGCAGCAGCTGTCCCTTTCCTCTCACTAGCAGGCACACGAGTGACTGTAATGGCCGCCGGAGGCTGCCTTATATAAGGGGGGGTGGGGCTCCAGGGCTTACTGTAGCCTGAATGGCTACAATGTGCCTGCTGACTGTGATGCAGAGGGTCAAAGTTGACCCTCATAGTGCATTATGGGGCGAATCGAACTTCCGGAAAAGTTCGCCTGGCGCAGGCGAACGCGAACCCCCAATGTTCGCCTGGAACCGTTCGCCGGCGAACCGTTCGGTACACCTCTAATGGGGAAATGCTGTCTATTCAGGCAATAGGCTTGCCATCCAAATCACATTCGGACAGCATTCTGCAGTTAGCGGCTTCGCAACAGCACGGATGCTCACCCGGAAACGAACGTGGCACCCTGTGGAAACCGGCTCTCACTTAGCCACCACGCTGTTCATAGGTGGTTTATCCTTCTGAAGCATGATCTACATTTTCATTGTTAAAACAGCAGAATGATTTACAACTACATATTGTTATGCTGTACCGAGCAATACAAAACTAGCAGGACAATAATTTAGGACAACAATTTAATTGAGTTTCAGCAAAAGTCTAAAGGTGGCCATTAACGGTCCAATTTCTAGTGAAAAATTGTTTGAATGATTAGAAATTCTGATTGAATTGGTTGTAAATAATTGCAGTTGATGCGCACAATCGATTACAAACGATTATAAAAATAGTCCGAAATTTGGATTTTCTTGTTGGTTGTGATAGATAGGAAGCAAAGATTGGTTCATTGATGGTGTAGTGAATGATTTTTCATCCGATCAGAATTTCTGATCGCTCAAATAATTTTCCGCTAGAAATTGCACCGTTGGTGGCCACCTTAAAGGTGCCCATTAATGGTACAATTTTTTCACTAAATGCGATCTTTCAATGCGATTTGAATGATCGTAAGTAATCTGAAGGCAATTATTGATTGTTCACATTTACTGAATGATACTTTCTTAACCACTTTAAGACCGCCTCACGCTAATAGGCATGACCACGGTGACAGCCCCAGGACCGCCTAACAACAATTGGCGTCAAGTCCTGGGGCTGCAGTTTCCCAGGGAACGGCCGCGCGCATGCCCGCTCGTTCTCTGCCGCTTCACAGAACGGAATTCCATGATTAGCCTGCTAGCCGCCGATCGCGGCTAGCAGACTGCTTGTAAACGAAAGGGGAAAGAAATCCCCTTTGTTTACATGCGTACAGCCCTGCGGTCTCTAGCAGCGCTGTACGAGATCGGCGATCCCCGGCCTCTGATTGGCTGGGGATCGCCGTCCTCTCGTAGGCTGATGTGTATGAGAGGTGGAGAGCAGGACCGATTGCCGTCATGCTCAATTCTTCAGGCAGAGGGGAGGAGGGAAGGAGAGGGAGGGGGACGGCGGCAATGAGAGCCTCTATGAGGCTAAAGAAATAAAAAGTGACACCGGCGACAAAAATAGGAGGTGAGTCCGATCGCCATGCTTCTTAGCTGGGCTGTGCAGGAGGCTTTACGTTTGTAAAAATTGCATCGAAAGATCACATTTGGTGAAAAAATTGTACCGTTAATGGGCACCTTAATACAGATGAAATGCTGCAATGTAGTGAATGTGAATGGATCAGGGAGAATCCATTTTTGGTATATTGATGCCACACTCTACCTGTCCATGGCTGTGTTATTCAGCAGATGGCTTCTTAGAGCCCCCAGGACTCTTGGCTATATTTTCCTGTGACTGGAGCCAGCACAATGAGTGGATGAAATGTATAGGCACTACATGTGGTCATTTGGTGAAGGACAGACAGCTGCTTTAATACCCATGGCACCACTTTTGCCCAACATAAAATTCTCTAGCAGTGTCATTTTCATTTCTTATTTTTAGGAGATGCTGTAGAAGGGAGTTAATGTACACATATGCTCATCTTTCACCTTTTTTATGGTACAGTTCAATGGCTGCGCACAAAAGGTCACGTACATCCTAATTGGGTCAATGAAATCAATGTTTACTCCTTCCTGCCTGAGAGCTAATAAATGACATCCCCAACATGACTCTAACAGGTTCAATCTGAATGCCTTGAATTCTCTTTCCACAGCACAAGGGAAGTGACTGTGGCAGACTATGGTAATACCATCCCATGCCACATGACTGCAGGGGAAGAAGTGACACAATGTATCAGCTAAGGATGGGATTCTCTTGTATCATCAATATATCTTCTCACCAATATTTACGGTAATTAAAGCTGAAATACGCCAAATCAGTTTCTCAGACGTAGCTTTTCTTCATTTTTCTTTAAACAAGAGTAAATAGTAATATCTTTCCAAATGTAATAATAATCATGTTTCAATTATTTTAACAGGAAGAAATATACTTTGCTATATGATTCAATTATTATCTGAAAATGTTGCTTGAAAGGTTAACTTCAGACAGAGAGCCTGAATAGAAAGATGACATATTGTATATGTATTAAGTATTTCCCATAAAAGGATGTTTAATTCTGCCTAGACAGTCCTTTGGTGAAAATCAACTGAGCAACTACAATTTTTTTTAAGTGAACCTCCCCACAGCGGAGGTTTGCGATAGAGTGTGCTTGGGGGTTGGGGGTTGGGGTAAGCATCACTACTTATCTACGGGGTGCTGTTCCTCTGGCCCCCCATCCATAGGAGAGCTGCCATCTTCTCCAGCAACTTACAAATATGGCACAGCTGCAGTCTCTCCCTGGGTGACGGAGGATCCCAAACACAGTGGTGCCGCTAAGGTTTTTGTGGCCCCAAGCGGCACATAATTTGTGGTAGGTAGCCCTCCAGGATACGTTGGTAGCCAAAGGTGCACCCCTCACAGTATAGGTAGCTACCCCATGTATAGGTAGCCAAGATTAGTGTTGGGCGAACAGTGTTCGCCACTGTTCGGGTTCTGCAGAACATCACCCTGTTCGGGTGATGTTCGAGTTCGGCCGAACATCTGATGGTGTTCAGCCAAACTGTTCGGCCATATGGCCGAACTAAGAGCGCATGGCCGAACGTTCCCCGAACGTTCAGCTAGCGCTGTGATTGGCCGAACGGGTCACGTGTAGTGTTGGGCGAACATCTAGATGTTCGGGTTCGGGCCGAACATGGTCGCGATGTTCGGGTGTTCGAGCCGAACTCCGAACATAATGGAAGTCAATGGGGACCCGAACTTTCGTGCTTTGTAAAGCCTCCTTACATGCTACATACCCCAAATTTACAGGGTATGTGCACCTTGGGAGTGGGTACAAGAGGAAAAAAAATTTAGCAAAAAGAGCTTATAGTTTTTGAGAAAATCGATTTTAAAGTTTCAAAGGGAAAACTGTCTTTTAAATGCGGGAAATGTCTGTTTTCTTTGCACAGGTAACATGCTTTTTGTCGGCATGCAGTCATAAATGTAATACAGATAAGAGGTTCCAGGAAAAGGCACCGGTAACACTAACCCAGCAGCAGCACACGTGATGGAACAGGAGGAGGGCGGCGCAGGAGGAGAAGGCCACGCTTTGAGACACAACAACCCAGGCCTTGCATGAGGACAAGAAGCGTGCGGATAGCAATTTGCATTTTGTCGCCATGCAGTCATAAATGTAATACAGATGAGAGGTTCAATAAACAATAAACAGTAATTGGTGTTGTCCAGAATGCGCACAATGTCGCGTTCAATGCAGTCCTAGGCCGAAGAGGTCATAGCCTAGGGTCACAAAAACCTGTTTATTTGGGCAATTTCAATGGTAGTGATGCTGACGTACATAAATCTCAGCCATGGCCGTTAGCAACGTCTGAATTGCAGGTAGAAGACATATTGTTAGACTTGGATTCCAAAGATGGGGTCCCTACATCTCTGCAAACCAGAGTTACAGGGGTCCAAAATTGGTAAAATCCCCCATAGACTTTCATTGCCTCCCTATTTCACTTTCCAAAATCTCACATCTTTTCCAAGGGCAATTGCTCAGCAGTGGCAAATTTTCTAGCATTGTAGGGACCCTTAGGGGGAACATGACTGGTGAGTTTCGGGCCCCTAGGCCAAAGAGGTCATAGCCTAGGGTCACAAAAACCTGTTTATTTGGGCAATTTCAATGGTGGCGAGTCTGACGTACATAAATCGCAGCAATGGCCGTTATCAACGTCTGAATCTCACGAAATGTCTCATGCAGGTAGAAGACATATTGTTAGACTTGGATTCCAAAGATGGGGTCTCTACATCTCTGCAAACCAGAGTTACAGGGCTCCAAAATTGGTAAAATCCCCCATAGGCTTTCATTGGGCCTACTATTTACCGTTCCAAAATCTCACACCATTTCAAAGGGCAATGGCTCAGCAGTGGCAAAACTCACCAGTCATGATCCCCCTAAGAGTCCCTACAATGCTAGAAAATTTGGTACTGCTGAGCCATTGCCCTTTGAAAAGATGTGAGATTTTGGAAAGTGAAATAGGGAGGCAATGAAAGCCTATGGGGGATTTTACCAATTTTGCACCCCTGTAACTCTGGTTTGCAGAGATGTAGGGACCCCATCTTTGAAATCCAAGTCTAACAATATGTCTTCTACCTGCATGAGACATTTCGTGAAATTCAGACGTTGCTAATGGCCATGGCTGAGATTTATGTACGTCAGCATAACTACCATTGAAATTGCCCAAATAAACAGGTTTTTGTGACCCTAGGCTATGACCTCTTTGGCCTAGGGGCCCGAAACTCACCAGTCATGTTCCCCCTAAGGGTCCCTACAATGCTAGAAAATTTGCCACTGCTGAGCAATTGCCCTTTGAAAAGATGTAAGATTTTGGAACTGTAAATAGGAGGCCCAATGAAAGCCTATGGGGGATTTTACCAAATTTGGAGCCCTGTAACTCTGGTTTGCAGAAATGTAGGGAACCCATCTTTGGAGCCCAAGTCTAACAATATGTCTTCTACCTGCATGAGACATTTCGTGAGATTCAGACGTTGCTAACGGCCATTGCTGCGATTTATGTACGTCAGACTCGCCACCATTGAAATTGCCCAAATAAACAGGTTTTGTGACCCTAGGCTATGACCTCTTCGGCCTAGGACTGCATTGAATGCGACCCACGCATTGTGCGCATTCTGGACAACACCAATTACTGTTTATTGTTTATTGAACCTCTCATCTGTATTACATTTATGACTGCATGGCGACAAAATGCAAATTGCTATCCGCACGCTTCTTGTCCTCATGCAAGGCCTGGGTTGTTGTGTCTCAAAGCGTGGCCTTCTCCTCCTGCGCCGCCCTCCTCCTGTTCCATCACGTGTGCTGCTGCTGGGTTAGCGTTACCGGTCCCTTTTCCTGGAACCTCTTATCTGTATTACATTTATGACTGCATGCCGACAAAAAGCATGTTACCTGTGCAAAGAAAACAGACATTTCCCGCATTTAAAAGACAGTTTTCCCTTTGAAACTTTAAAATCGATTTTCTCAAAAACTATAAGCTCTTTTTGCTAAATTTTTTTTCCTCTTGTACCCACTCCCAAGGTGCACATACCCTGTAAATTTGGGGTATGTAGCATGTAAGGAGGCTTTACAAAGCATGAAAGTTTGGGTCCCCATTGACTTTCATTATGTTCGGAGTTCGGCTCGAACACCCGAACATCGCGGCCATGTTCGGCCTGTTCGGCCCGAACCCGAACATCTAGATGTTCGCCCAACACTAGCCAAGATGTCTAGTGTCTGAAACAATAGGAAACACAGCTCATTGCTAACCTGTTTGTAATGCAAGTGGTTAGGGTTTTCCTGCTTTCTTGATCACTGTAAGCTTGATATCATTCTCCTGAAGGTGTAGCTGTTGGGAAACTCAGGGATATGAGATCATTGCTCAACAGGACTGAAATGATTGGTTGACTGTCCTCTTATGTCTGTAGGCACCTGTGAAAATCAATTATCTAAATAGCTGCTCACAATTATTAGCCCCATCAGCTGAAGCTTCAAACGCAATGAGACTCCAGGTGTACATCTTAGTGTCAGGGCTGTGTACAAATCTATCATGGAAAAGAGGTGACTCCTCTCTGAAAAGTCCATGCATTCTTGATCTTTTATTAGATCTAGAACCTCAATCACAGGAAGAAATGCTCAGAAAGTCTGTGGGGTTGCTGCAGGTGACATGTTCAGTGAATATCCAGGATAAACAACATTTATTTACCAGTTCATCAAAAGTATATATACTATATATATATGTTACAGGCAAAGTACGAAATTCAGGCATTCTATAGAAAGCCTGACCATTTTAGGCAAAGTACAAAATGACTGTTTTTGTTACGTACTTTGCCTAGGCATTCTATAGAATGCCTAAGACAGGTTTGGCAAAGTGCGAAATTCTGTTTTTTTTGTTACGTACTTTGCCTATAGAATGCCTGAATTTCTCGTACTTTGCCTGTAACATCTATACAGTGAATGTACAACCGACCGCCTGTAGATGTGAGTGGTGTCTCATTTTCAATATTTTTTATTGGAATTTCCAAAAAATGTTTAACAATATGCCAAGACATATTAAAACAATATAAAAATAAACTTACTTTTTACATTACAGCAGTCCAATGAGAAATATACTGTTGATTTTTCAAATATACATTCAGTTTCAGTTATACATAAACAGTGTATAATAACTTTCCCTTACAAATCAATGGCTAGTATCTCTTAAGATGATTGCTGAGTTTAGTATACTTGTTGCTATTTAGTTCTTAAAAGGTTAAATATGTGCATCTCCACACTTTAATAGTCATTCAGTATCTTTACGCAAGAATACGCATAAAAATACGCATGAGTGCAACCCAATGAGGTTTTACGCATAATAACGCGTAAACGCGTAAAAAAAAACGCGTCAAACGCCACTGCTAAAACCGCTAAACGCGCAGAAAACGCCTAGTAAACGCGTAAAAAACGCGTAAATAGCGCGTAAATATGCAAATAGTTCAAATTTCAAGAAAAAATGTTTAAATCAATTTTAAACCATACATTTTTAAAGAAAGGATTGTTTATTTATCTTTGTAGGCCTAATAGCACCTATCTTTCCAAAATAACCTAAATGTCATTTTTGTTATTTTAAACAGTGATCCTGTTAGTTACATTCTAACGAATTCCTAAAATGTATTGTTAATTAAGGTTTAGTAGGAGCAGTACCTCTGGAGAATGGGGGCCTTAAATCCTCCCTACAGAGACTCCAGAGGACGCATCCTCTTTAAGTATTATTCCTATATACTTGCCGTCCCCACAGGATCACTGCTATCTCACTTAGCTGTTAAACATGAGTGGTGTCTCTCTCCTCTCCTCTCCTGTTATGTCTGCAGCTCTCTTTCTCTTCCTTACTTTAGTTTTTCAGTAGTGCTCTCTTGTCTGTGCCTCTGCTTTTGCTTTGTCAGTCTCACCAATGGCTGGTCTCTTCTTTAGTCTCTGCCTCCAATTTTCTCACAAAAAAATGCTTATTTCTTGCTGCAAGTAGAGCATTGTATCATGACACAAAACTTATTTTTTTCTGCATCGTGGCTTTTCAGGCTCCTCCCCCTCACTAGCCTTCAACTGCCAAAACCCAACTGCCAAAACCCAACTGCCATCACCCCCCCCCCCCCCCCCTGCACATGATGAACACAGCTTTTCTCTCTCTCCTCTTTCCTGCTCATGGGTTCCCTAACCCCCATTCCACCACCCCCCCTGTTACAGTCAAAGTGTGAAAAAAAGCAGGCATTCTATAGAGAACCGGGTATTCTACACTTTGCCTGAACGACTTCAGGCATTCTATAGAATGCCTAGGCAAAGTATGTAACGAGACTTACATTCCGTACTTTGCCTACCTAATCGCTGCAGGCATACTATAGAATGCCTGATTTCGTACTTTGCCTGTAACATATATATATATATATATATATATATATATATATATATATATATATATATATATATATATATATATACATACATACACAGCATATATATATATATGTACAGTATATATATATATATATATATATATATATATATATATATATATATACTTATATGTATGTATATATATATATATATATATATAACTATTTGATCTATAAATCCCTGTACAAATGCATGAGGATAGTCACCAGTGAAAGATCTTTACCTGACAGTACGGGTCTGACACTGTACAGACTTCAGGCTGGCGACGCACTCTGTTTCTATGCTGGCGGAGGGGAGGTGGAGGTATCACAGAGCAGTGTGAGTGACTTCATGCAGCAATGGGTTGAGTGGTGAGAACAATGCTTTCAGGTCAGCAATTGGCCAACTTGATCCACCCGTCGGATCGGTGACCGAGGCATCGGTGATGTGCTCAATTCTCGACAGAGGTGGTCATTAGCAACTTCTTTGGCTGAGTTTCATCTAGCGTGTGTACCGGGCTTTAGAGTGGTATGCTACCTGTTTCTTTTTTATTTATAGAATAGATACTTGAAATAGATTTGAATAAATATATAAATAGCTAAGGTTGTCTATTTCCTTGGCCACTCTGTTTTGCTTTTTTATTTGCAGCTGTTATTCTTTTTAACTGCTGTGGTGCTTACTCAAATACACCTTTAATATTTATAACATCCATCAATGAGTTAATAACAGTTAACAACATCCATGCAGGGAGTGGTACTCTAATAACTCTAAATTAATGATACTTGCCACCCACCCCAGTGCCAACTTAGCCAGTACCCAACAGAGAATCTTTCCAGCCCAATATCTCCTGCTTCCCTCAACATTTATACAGATCCATAAATATATAGATGGATAAGAACTGAATTGAAAAAAGCTTGAAATTAGAATGTTTTAAAAAGTTATTTTTGGGCAAAATATCTTCAAGTACAGTCTGCCTGACCTTACAGGCTTGTAATGCTGCAAATATATATTTAGGCAAATGAAGAGAAAGATCCGCACCACCTTCAGAAAAGCTTAGTCTGTTTTATTGGAAAAAAACATACAAATTTAAAAAGAACTTTAAGGCAGGACAGTCCACTGTTTCGGGCTCCTGCCCATCTTCATGCTGCCTAGTTCTGAAGTAACATACAAAAACACCAACATATATACAGAGAAACAACCAATCACTGAGTATATACTAATTAGAGGACCTGATGGGAAACAGCCTATTTACATATCTAGTCACACCTCCAACTCCCCCATTGGTGGATCTGAGCAAGATCCAAACATTCAAAAAATAACTGTCAATAATGGCTGAATAAAAAAATATCAAAATCAGGCATGCCTCTAAGATGTATTGGCAAGATATCAGCCAAAACGCCATGGTGGAATATGCTGAATAGCAGAAAAAAGAAAAAATCCAAAAAGTAACATTTTATTAAAGAAAACAAAACATCAAAATCCGCATGGAAATGACACATAAACGCATCAATACGACGCGACGCCATACCCGCATACGCGTATAGATGACGTAATAATGCATATCCTCTATCTAGACTACTGACGATCAAAAATACGCATCTATGCCGGACGTATATACACATGAGACAAGCGCTCAAAAAATGACGCATAAACGTATAAAAAATTACGTATCAATTAAACAATCGCCTAGAAAGTGCCACATGAACGCGTCCTAACTATACGCAATCTTTGCGACTAAAAATACGCGTAAAATTAACCAAACACCAAAAAATGCCGAAAAAATGCCGAAAAATGCCAAAAAAATGCCGAAAAAATGTCAAAAAAAGCAGAAAAAATGTCAAATAAATGCCAAAAAAATGCCAAGAAAATGCTGAAAAAATGCCAAAAAATGCCAAAAACATAAAAATGCCATATATGAAAAAGTCATGCCATATATGAAAAAAATCAATTCAGCACTTTCCACCAATGGTATATCAGATGATTGGTAGTATAATAAAAAATATCCAATAAAAGAAAGCTAATAAGGCCTATAAATATCTATGAGTCTATCAGTATCACCAATCTAGTCTCAAATCATACTCTTTATTTAACCCACTATTCACAGTGTCAAGTTCTCTGATCCATTTAGATTCTAACTTCAATAATCTAGACAATCTATCACCCCCTTTATTATCCTGTTTAACCCCATCGATGACACAAACCCTAAGCTGACTAACATTGTGTCCAAAGGTAGTAAAATGCTCTGAAACGGCCTGATCCATATTCTTTTTGCGAATGGTAGATTTGTGCGAGGCCAAACGATCTTTCAATCTCTGTGTCGTTTGGCCAACATAGCACTTACCACATGGGCATTTAAGCATATAAACCACCCAACGAGAATCACAAGTGTACCTATCTCGTATGGCATATCGTTTACCACTCATAGGGTGAAAAAAGGTATCACCCTTAATGAGGCTATTACAAATATGACATTGTAAACAGGGAAAAATGCCACATTGCTTTGGTTGTTTATTAATACTGATATCAGAATGAACCAATTTACTCCTAAGGGAGGGTGCTCTTTTGTAACAGAACATAGGGGGGCGATTAAATTCCTTAATATAAGGTAATGAATCCCTAAGAATATTCCAATGTCGTTTAATACAACGTTCCACTTGACTACTGACTACACTATAAGTGGAAACAAATGCAACCCTATCTTGTTTGTCTTGTCTACCAGAGCCTCCTCTTTTAAATTTGTATGTTTTTTTCCAATAAAACAGACTAAGCTTTTCTGAAGGTGGTGCGGATCTTTCTCTTCATTTGCCACAGTTTGAGTCCCATGGTGTCCGGGACTATTAGATCTGCACACCTGACCATCTGAAATTGATGGAAGCCAAGCAAGTGCGACTCCACACTCAAAATTACTGCAAATATATATTTACACATTCACAAGGGCTGACACTGCAATTTACCCCAAACTTAAAGTGGACCTGATCTTTTGTACAAGACATAAGGAAAATTTAGAGAAATGCACCCTGAGTGTATTTAGAGAGTTTTACCTGTTTAATTCCCTCTCATTTGTGTCTATTCACTAGTGTTGGGCGAACAGTGTTTGCCACTGTTCGGGTTCTGCAGAACATCACCCTGTTCGGGTGATGTTCGAGTTCGGCCGAACACCTGATGGTGTTCGGCCTTTTAGTTCGGGTTCGCCCGAACTGCTCAATGCCCGGCCGAACAGGACCCCTATGGGGTCGCAGGCATAAGGGGGGAGCATGCCCCGATCGTGGGGGGGGGTCGGAAATTCCCCCCACCCCCTCCGCTAGCGCTCCCCCCTCTGCCCGCTTCCCCATAAAAAAGTTTGCGTAAAGTTAAATAGTACCGGTGGTGGCTGCTGCAGTGGCTGGCTGGCAGTGGTGTGAGTGAGGAGGAGGAGTCCGAGTAGGACGCGTTGAGGCCGGGCAGCGGGCGGTTCAGCGGTAGTACCCTTGTGGTACTTCCGCCCTTTCTCTGACCTCACGTCCTCTACGTGATGACGCAAACGAGGGTACGCGTCACGTGTACCCTCGTATGCATTATCACGTAGAGGACGTGAGGTCAGAGAAAGGGCGGAAGTACCACAAGGGTACTACCGCTGAACCGCCCGCTGCCCGGCCTCAACGCGTCCTACTCGGACTCCTCCTCCTCACTCACACCACTGCCAGCCAGCCAGCCACTGCAGCAGCCACCACCGGTACTATTTAACTTTACGCAAACTTTTTTATGGGGAAGCGGGCAGAGGGGGGAGCGCTAGCGGAGGGGGTGGGGGGAATTTCCGACCCCCCCGCGATCGGGGCATGCTCCCCCCTTATGCCTGCGACCCCATAGGGGGGCCGTATTGCGGCATGTTCGGGTCCCCATTGACTTGTTTTGAGTTCGGGGTTCGGGCCGAACATGCCGAACATCTGGCCCATGTTCGGCCTGTTCGGCCCGAACCCGAACATCCAGGTGTTCACCCAACACTAGTATTCACAAGTTGTAATTTGATCTCCCCCCTGTGTTACATGACTGCCCATGGCAAAGATGACAGATAAGCCCATTTGAAAGCACAGGCTGTAAACAATATGTCTGCTTCCATGAATCCAGAAGCAGAAACTGTGCAAATGTATTTTAGGATTTGTATCAGCTGTAACAAATACATGTTTTCTTGTTTAAATGTTATTATGCTGTTGTGTATCTTTTAGAGCAGAGAGGTGTTCTGAGTTCAGGTGCACTTTAAAGGAAGGATGGGTACAGAGGAAGTGGTTGGTGCAGTAAGTGGAGAGAAAGAGACCTAGAACAATTTCCTATCAACTGAACAGAAATGCCAAATGAACATACAAATGCCTACAGGGTTTTTTGCCTAATCTTTTGTTCCTGGAAGGTTTTTTATGCCTCAAATTATATGGATCAGTCATTTGCATGTCCACATGGTGTCTTATTGTTCAATAACCAGTAAAACAATTGTTTATTGGTCATTTCTAATCAGCCAGAAAAAGAATCCTTTCTGATCAAGACAATTTGATTATCAGAATTGCACCGATAATCAATTAGAACTGGATATTTACATAGTTACATAATTTGGTTGATAAAAAGACAGCTGTCTATCAAGTTCAAGGCCTAACTAATAGACGTAACAGGAAGTTTTAATTGGTTGTGACTGTATATGGGTTGTGGGCAGGCATTTAGGACTTGAATCCTGTATAGTTATGAGAAGCTAGATGTACTGTACATGATTGTAGCTCTCAGTGCACAGGAAAACTAAAGTGAATTGTAGCCAAGGCCGCAAGGAAACATGGTTCATGTGTAGAAAAATCATAGCTGGCTACAGACCCAAGTGGAAACGTATAGTTCAAATTTTTATGTTTTATATATCAGTAATGCTTTTTATTTTAATTTTTGTTGTGGATGTGGAACTCCACATTGTTTGCTTAATGAAATGTAGATATGATTCAAGAAGAAAATATCCAGTACTTTATGAAACTACACCAATAACCTATGTTTCTCCCTTCACATTTTTTGTAGATACTTCAAAGCTTACACTTCCCGCACTTGAGTACCTCCATTCAGTGGATTTGTAAGTCCTTGCAAGAGTTTGCATTTGGAGGGCTCCAGAAACAAAACAGTGTTGGAGTTGGGGGGGATCAGGGTGGCTTTAAAATCCTATTAAACTTCGTAAGACCGAGCTTTTAACAACAACAAAAAGCCCAGCTTACACCACAGAAGATAAAAAGTAAATATGTGTAGGAAACTGTAGTTAGATCAATACAATTCTTAACAAAGCTTTGCACAGACTCAGAAGGCTGGAGCCCTTTGACATGCATTGCACATTAATTGGGCACTGTACAGAGCAGAGTGGGGGATTCAAGTTAATTAGTCTTGAAATGAATAAAAACCAAACATTATACCAATTGTCTGTGGTGACCGGTTTGTTAGTGGGGGATTTGGTCGATCAGCTTTTGTCCATGGTAAATTGGATTTGAGTGGGGCGGCACTGTGTCTCTCTGTGTTGGCTACAGGTTTGGTGCATGGGAAAAAAGGATAAAGCTGAAGCAAAGGAGCCTGTCCAGTCCTCATTATCTCATGTCTGATCCTATGCATGGAAGGAGGTGGTCACTTAATCAAGAGCCAACACTTTTGGATTCTCTGTGAATTTAACCCTATCACAGTTGGAGGTGACTGAATAGCAGTGAAAAGGTTAAAAGTGTGAACTTGTCAAGTATTCACAGTGTAGTTTGAGGACATCATCCCTGATTCCCCCCACTGCACACCCCCCCCCCCCCCCCCCACACACACACACACACAACACACACAACACACACACGGACACACACACACAACAGACACACAACAGACACAAAACACACACACACACAACAAACACACACACCAAACACACACACACACAAGCAACACACACACACACCACACACACACACACACACACGACTAGTTCACACTCTGCGAATCTTCAGCACTTTGCTGATCACTGGCGATCAGCAAAGCACTGCTAAAAATGTATCCCTATGGATACATTCACACTGCAGCAGTTGCGATTTTGATTCATCGCAAATCCGCTGCATGCAGTGTTTTGGGGGAGATTGTTCTGTTATTCTTATTCTATTGAATGGGTTATGGGAATCACAAGTGCAAATTGCGGCAGAATCACAAGATTTTAGTTAAAATTGCGAGCGCGGAGCCGACCACGATTGCGGGCTAGTGGCTCTCCAAGCGCCGAGTGTGAACTAGCCCACCCACTTTTTTTTTAATTCTAAGCACTGATGCTTTCACTTTTTGGCTTTTTTTATTGCTTACTAAAGGAAAATGTTATGATAATCTAGATGAAGTGTACAGAAAGTAATATGCACTGATTTTCAGAAGTGACTATTTTTCAAGTGAAGAGGCCAGAGTTGCTTTTTTGATTGTGTAAATAAATAGAGCTGACATTTTTTCAACAGCAACTTCACAGCAGCATTCATCAAACAGTACATATCACTAACTATTCCTCAGAGGAGCTCACAAGACAAGTTTAGGAAAACCAATAAATCTACCAGTATGTTCTGAGGATATGGGAACCTATGCAAGCACCGGAGGAACAAACAAACTCCATGCATTACAAGGCGAGGCTTGGCCAGTGTTGCTTTTCATGCGGTCAGGCTGCTATTCTATACTTGGAGCAAGATGCAGGAGTGTATTTTATGATTAAAGGAGAAGTAAAGCAAGTTATTTAAACTACTTGCAGTGTTGTTGCACATTCCAGGCCACTCAATTCATGCCAGGAGATGTAAGAACATCTCCTGGCTTCTGCTATGGCAGCTAGGGACACACGCTACTGCTGGGAGCTTCACTTTGTGGCACCTGCTGGTCTTCATGGAGAAGATGTATGTCAGCGTACAGAAGTGGAGCTAGTGAACAGCCTTCTAAAGGTAAGTAATGCCTGCAATCCCCCTCCTGCGGTACACCCCATTTACGAACTTCACATATTCTAATAAATAAAGTAGGTGCTAAGTTACCAAATGTTGTTATTGTTTAAGAAACTGTCTTTACTTCTCATCACCAATGTCTGAATAAGTTTTGAATATGTCTATGCTTATTCTGTTTTACTAGAAACTATTTTTAAGCGTGTCCACATTTTTGGGCAATGTCGCCCATAGCGATCGTTATTCAAATGGTAGGGTGATATTGCATGGAACAAGCGTTGTGCAGACATAGAATGCATTTCTGAGTACAATGGCCTCATTGCTCATGTCATAGCAGTTCACTAAACAATGCTGTTGGGCAGCTGCACACTGATTCTCGGCCAAATGGGGGTCATCCAGCATGTGTACAAGGTTTTAAAGGGTACACAAACAGTTCTCCAGCTAAAACTACCTTCAGGCCCGTATCCACTATTGTTTCAATGACTGGCGACTTTTTGAGTGATGAGCAAGCGAAGTTCAAAGTTCTGTGGATCGGATCTACAAGATCTCCAACAACTTGATGCAAAGTATTGCTTGACTTCCCATTCCCAAAGATTGCTTGACTTCCCATTCATGCCCGTCATGTAACGTCGCACATAACGTTGTACATACCCACCGGCCGGAAGATGGATCACGGAGCGCTTATCAGGGGGACGTCGCTGGATCCATCTTCCTCCATCGAGTGGTGAGTATTTAGCTTTAGTGTATTTTATTTTGGATATACAGGACCCAGATCAGAGCCCGATTTACCATAAGGCACTGTAGGCCATAAGGCAATGTATATATCACTAATGTTTTATAATTAGTGATAACGTTTTTGCTGATTAGGGGCTGACTCACACAGACGCTTGGCGGCATTTACCGCCAAGCGTTCGGGACTTGTTGGCTAAACACTCCCATTCAAGTGAATGGGAGCGTTTAGCATTGCGCGGAGTTCCGATCCCGTTTTAACGCGTTGTTTCAGCTGGCCCTAGAAGCCGCATCTGACGTCCAGGGCCGGCTAGTCGCCGACGTGACAGGAAGCCGACGATCGCCATACCACTGCCCCCGAACGAGACGTCACAGGACAACGCTGCTTGCCGGCCGCCCGCCATCCGTGTGAACCAGCCCTTAATAGGGATGGACATAGCTAAAATGTCAAAACTGTTCTAGTCCATAAGAGGGGAACACATGTAGGTGCACAAGAGAAAAGCAATGAAGAGAACTCATAACAAAGGCTAGCAGTTCAAGGATTTACAAGTATTAAGTTTTCTTTATAGTTTTTCATTTTCTGAAAAATATATATTCTATAAGCATACAATATTTTAATAGATACTGTATGTGTTTTGCAACATTATTTGGTGGAAGGACTTCAGACTAACGTCACTGGTTATATTCAATTCATTTGATTAGCCCTGTTACTAATTCCCGCTCCTTATTTGTGGGCTGATTTTCCACATTTACTTTAATGAATTTATTGAGGTCATGGATCCTTGCTATTTATGCACTTTCATCTGAGACATAGACCATTTCCAAGATATTATGGTTTAGTATTAGAAAGAATTATTACTCTTTTATATGTGGGGTAACTACATATCTGTTTCATGTATGTGGAAATGACTTCCTCTAGGAGACTGCTGCCGGGCCAGAATACTGCATTCTTCTTAATTAACAGGTAATTGAACACTCGGCAATGTCCTGCACATGGCTTGGGTAACACAGACTACTCTGTTAAGCATATTTCTAACCTTTCCTAAAACAAAGTTACAAGCGGGCTGGTGATCATCTGTTTTCTGTACAGTATAATACACAGGAAGTAGGAATAATTGAACCACACTGTCAGAATGGCTATGTGTAGTTTTTTCCCTGTGCTACATAAAATCCAAAGTGCAGACGCATTCACAAGAGACAGACGTATACTTCTCAACATAAACCATTTCACCTAATGCTGAATCTGTTCTTCTTTTCCTGCTTATAAGAAACGTGCACTGACCTGTTTTGCATCACATTATTATTGTAAACCGTGTTTTCTCTTTTGCATTCATTATTTTAAAAATTACCTATTCTTTGAGGTTTTCAAAAAGGAAAAAAAAATGCAAAAAATAAATGTGTCTTTTTGCCAAGCAAATGTTACTGTAGTGACATTTTTTTTAATTAAAGTGTGAGGAGAGTTTCCTAGATTTTACTGCTTGTTATTCTACTTTCTGCATGGAGTAAACATATGAGATACAAACAGATGTAAATACTGTTTTATGGAGGTCACAATATCCATGATCTCACCAAAACTTAGCATAAGCCAGCTAAACTGAAAGTGTAAAGCTGGCCATACACTAGGCCGATTTCCCGCCGATCTACAGCAGATTCGATTACTGGGATCGAATCTGCTGTCAAATCGTTAACGCTAAATTTCGATCTATTTCGACCCGAAATAGATCGGTCCCGTCGATCGCTCTGTGCTGGAAAATTACCGTTGATCGCCCGCGGGTAGGGAGCGTGTCGCTAGCGGCGTTCGAGTGCCCGACGACCGACGCAATACAGCTGCAATACATTACCTGCTCCGACGGTGCAACTCCCCCGGTCTCTGCTGTCTTCTTCTCCACTCTGGTCTGGTCTCCGGCTGGCTTCACTCAACTACCTGTCCCGGTAGGAAGTTTAAACAGTAGAGGGCGCTCTACTGTTTAAACTTCCCCCAGACAGGAAGAAGTGAAGCCTGCCGGACCCGGAGACCAGACCAGAGCGGAGAAGAAGACAGCGGAGACCTGGGGAGTCACGCCGGCGGAGCAGGTAATGTATGGGGGGCAGGGGTGCGGCGGCAGCAGCACCACCACCACCACATCCACAGATTGTGAACGGTTTCAGGCTGAAATCGGTTCACAATCTGTTTGCAGTAAAGGCAGCCATACGATCCCTCTCTGATCAGATTCGATCAGAGAGGGATCTATCTGTTTGTCGAATCTAATGGCAAATCGACCAGTGTATGGCTACCTTTAGCGTTTTGAACTCTACAATTCTTACCGTTTACAAAGTTCTGTTTACACTTTAAAGGACACATCTGAGCACCATCAAAATAAAAAATTCCACTTACCTGGGGCTTTCCCTCCAGCTCCTGCCGCAGCTCTGCTCCCAGCCAGTGACCCGGGGTCTCCTCTGGTGCAAGATGCCCACTACGCCTGCGCTTGTGGCTCTCAGAGTCGCGCTGACGTCATCCGGACTATACTGCGCAGTACGGTCCGGATGGCGTCAGTGCAACTCAATGAGCCGCATGGTGAAGTGCAAGCAGATGCCGACCTGGCGAGGAGGGGACCTGGAGGGGACCGGGAGCTAACGGAGCTGTGGCGAGGGCACAGGACAGCTGCAACGGCTGGGGGAAGCCCGAGGTAAGTGCATTTTTAATTTTTTATTGTGCTCGGACAATCCCTTTAAAGTGACCCGAGCACCATATCTTTTTTTAGGTTCAAAATAATGTGTGCCATTGGGGGCGGCTTTAGAGAGCATCATTACTTACCTACAGTGTGCTGCTCCTCTGGCCCCCCAGCTTGTATGGGAGTCACCATCTTCTCCACCCGACTGACACAATCTGGAGGATTTTGAAACTCCCAGCAGTGTCTATTTTGCAATGCATGCTGGGAGATTTAGTCCGTGGATGTTTACACTATACAAAGGTTTAACCACTTGGTCCAGAGCAGTGTGCCTGGTATAGGTTCACCCACTTTAGATAGCCAGGCAGAGGTATCCCCAGTATAGATAGCCAGGAATGGTGTCCGCAGTGTAGATAGCCAGGCAGAGGTATCCCCAGTATAAAGATAGCCATGCATGGGTATCCGCAGTGTAGAAAGGTGTCCCCAGTATAGGTAGAAGCCATTACTCACCTCACCTGGATCCAGCAAGGAGCAGCTCTCCCCACCTTCTCTCTCCATAACATTGAGGATCGCACTGGTGCTAAATTACAGGTCCCGGCTAGATGACATCATAAATTCGGGACCTGACACTAGAGGCAGAACTAGACTGGATGTGGGACATGTCGGGCAGATCGGAGGGCAAGCAACGCTCACTGGAGAAATGTCAAGAGATTTGAGTCTTGTCCTCTTCTTCTTCATCAGCCGCCGCTGCACTTCAGTGATCACTATGATCGACTGGCGATCATAGTGATCACGTAATCAGGAGCCAATCGCCATGGCTCTTGGTCAGTTAGAGGAGATGTCAGCTGTCATATGGCAGCTGAATCTCCCCTCTCAGGTGCATGCAATCACGTTTGGAGTGGCTCGACTTCAAGGTCGTTAGTTTCGTCCTATCAGCCACAGACAGCCACACAGAGGACATAACTGTAATGTCCTTGGTCCCCGAAAAGTAAAATCAATTAGATAGTAGATTTGATATAAACATCAGATTTTTAATAATAATAATTATCTAGTGGAATTTTATCAAAACTTTGGGCATTCCCGATCAGTATCTGAAAAAAAATGATGGATTGGGCAATGATTGGGAAGGGCCATTATTTGTACCAGTGCAAGCAATGATTTCATAGCTTTGTACTGAATTGGGCAGTCGATATTATATCAGATTTCTGCAGAAGTTTTTTTTATAATATCTATCTGTAAAAGTAGGTCAATGTAGCAAACAGTCAGTATCTGAAAGATAGCAGTCATGTATGTAGTCTACCACCAGATGTATAGTGTATTCCTAGTTTTACTGAGAATGTATCAGTCACATGTGATAAGGAGAGAAAAGAATTGTTTAGACAGGATATAGCAGTCTGGGTTGCATATAGAGAAGCATTCCTGTGACTTGCTTGAGAATTAGATTACAGTGAAGAAGAATCAAGATCATGTAGGAGGAGAGACACTCCTATAGAAATGTGTTCATACTTTTAGTTACATATACAATTTCTAAAAATAATAGACTTCTAGATTTCAGCCTGAGAACACGTAAAGCATTACTGTCCTTTTTCTATTACTGGAGACATAGTACACTTACTTACTACAACATACCTAGCATCATATTTTTCCTAACAGGTTATATTCACATAATTACACAGTTTGGTTGAAGAAAATAAATCCATCCATCAGTTCAACGATGGAAAAATAAATAAATAAACTACATTTCTGTTCTGCACCCTCACAGATCCGTTGATCCAAAGGAAGGCAAAAAACTTGAGCCAAATAACCTTCAAAGGGAAAAAAATTCCTTCCCAATTCTTCTCAGGGATCACCTAGTAATAACCATGGGTGTCCTTCAGTGCAAGAAAAGCATCCAAACCTCCTTTAAATGCAGATATAGACTAGAGTTTGCCAACCATAACTACTTCCTGTTTTAAATTATTCCACAGTTTAACCACTTATACTGCGTAGATCTGCTTCCTAAATAGATGGCACATTCTTTTTTCCTCCCTATGCAGAACATATCCCCTTGTTCATCAGGTCAGGTCACCTCTTGACTGTTTTTTTTTTCCAAGCTAAGTACACCCAGCTTGTCCAGTTTTTTTAGGTAAATGAGAACTTCTCTCCCTCTGATTAATTTAATTTCCAGTCTTTGTACCTGTTCTAATATGCAATGCCAAAAACTGTATCCCATACTCCAGATTTATATAAAAAGGGTGTAGTATACTATTATCTTGTGATTTTATTTCTTGGTTTTGCATCTTAGAATATTATTTGCTTTAGCTGCTGCTGCTTGGCATTGAAAACGTTTGCTTAATTTATTATCAACTAGTATTCCCGAGTCCTTCTCCGAGTCTGATGTTTCCAGCTACATGCCACTTATCTAATATACATTAGCACGCCCAAGCTGCTATGAAATTGTGTATAAGACCAGCACTCTTTCACAGCAAAAATATGAAAAATACAATTTATTCAGACATTTTTATTTGCTCAGTTCATAGTGACAAACCATTGCACGTATGGCCACAAACCATCATTCATTGACCTGAAATGGTTTAAGTCTTTTTATATGGTCCTTGCACAAATGGTAAAGACATATGGTAAATGCATTTATCTGCATTAAATTGAATTTGCTATCTTTTTGCCCATATGGCCATTGTGTGTAAATACTGTTGTAAAATGTCACCATTTTACTTATTGTTTAAAATTCTACACAATACTGTATCATCTGGAAAGATGGCAACATTACTCTGTATTCCAACTACTAGATCATTAATACATTGCTACACAGAGAATTGAATGTGTGCATTAAACACCAAGTGAACACCTGACACAACTGGCTAAGCAAATTTGGCCTGATTGGCTATTCATGAGGCAATGCTCATGCAAATATGCATTTGCTTTCGCATGCCAACTAATGCAGGGTCCATTAAACCAATGCCGCAAAACGGTTGCCCTGCGGGAATTAGTTAATGCTTCAATAGCACTATCCAGGAGCGCCACCAGGAGGCTTCCCTAAATTGAAAAGGATTGAACCTAGTACTTACCCTTGTGAGACCCCACTGTTATAATTACCCATTTTGAATATGATCTGTTTACCAACACTCTTTGCCTTCTGTCCTTTAACCAGTTCTCTATCTACATACATACATTTTCTCCTTGTCCCTGTATCCTCAGCTTCTGCACCAGGCTATTGTGTGGAACAGTGTCAAAAATCTTTGCAAAGTCCAAGTACATTGCATCCATGGCTTTCTTAAGATCTAAATTTGCATTCCTATAAATGCTGAGAATCCCCACTTTAAATTGCCACATCCACAGCTCAAGCATGGACTATGAGTGACAGAAATCAGGTGAGCTATTCATGCATGCATCAATAATTGGCTACAAGTGGATACTTTAGATTTCATAAGTCAATAACATGCTTAATTATTTGTGATCGCTTCCTATAGCATCTGTGAACAATGCCTACCTACATTTTTCAACTCCATGTTTAACCACCTTGCATCCAGACCTTGGGCCTGATTCACAAAGCGGTGCTAACAGTTAGCACCCTGGTGAAAAGCCCTTTATCATGCCTAAACTCAGTTTAGGCATGATAAGTTTAGGTGTGATAAGTTTAGGTGTGATAAGTTAAGGCATGATAAGTTTAGGTGTGATAAGTTTTGGCATGATAAGTTTAAGCACCAACTGCGTTAGCACCGCAATGCACAGCTGATCAAAAGTTTTGCGCTAGCAAAGTCTGGTGCACTTCGCATAGAGTTTAATGGCGCTGCTTTGCGTGCGGGGCTTTGCACGCTATCTACACTTATCTAAACTTAGCATGCCTAAACTTATCACACCTAAACTTATCACACCTAAACTTATCACGCCTAAACTGGCTTTTCACCAGCATGGTGCAATGGTTATCACGCCTAAAGTCTCTAACTGGGTTAGCACCGCTTTGTGAATCGAGCCCCTTGTTTCTCCCTAATGGACCAGAGCAGTTTTGACAGTTTAGCTATGTCTATTTAATATGTTATGTTACTAATATGTCTATTTAGCTATATATATTTAATCAGCAATACATTTATCCCTACTTAAAGAGACACTGAAGTGAGACTAAATCTCGCTTCAGGTCTTATATATAGCAGGGGCACGTGTGCCCCTGCTAAAACGCCGCTATCCCGCGGCTTAACGGGGGTCCCTTCAACCCCAACCCACCCCCCGCAAAAGTTGGTCGTAAAATGGTCGTAGGGAAAACTCTTCCTGGAGGCAGGGCTAACGGCTGCAGCCCTGCCTCCCAGCGCGTCTATCAGACGCGCATCGCCGCCTCTCCCCCGCCCCTCTCAGTGAAGGAAGACTGAGAGGGGCGGGGGAGAGGCGGAGATACGCGTCTGACAGACGCGCATGGGGCAGGGCTGCGGCGGTTAGCCCTGCCCCAACCAGGAAGCGCTCCCCCGCTGCACGGAGGGGGTTTGGGGGGACAGGGACCCCCGTTAAGCCGCGCTATAGCGGCGTTTTAGCAGGGGCACGCATGCCCCTGCTAGCTATGAGGTCTGAAGCGAGATCTATTCTCGCTTCAGACTCTCTTTAAGACACCTACATAAAATATATATCGTTTTTTTTTCAAGACAAACTAGACTTTCATTGTATGGCATTTCTCCCTCAAACAATTTTGTTTTCTAAGCATGTTAATGGGAAAAAGAGGGAAACAATAGAAAAAACACACTATTTCTCAGTTTTGCCAATTACAGTTTAAAAATAAAAAGTGCTACTGTAGATAAAAAACACAGATTTTGTTTGGCTATTTCTACCATTCATCATAAAACTTCGATTACCGGTATGTTCCTGTCACAATTTATAGTGAGGATATTTGATTCTGAAATAATGCTACAGTGTTTATTTTTTCACTATGAACTGAGAAAATAAAAGCATTTTTGGTAAATGGTAAAAAGCAATCTTATTGGCTCAGGGAACATAGATTCCCTTTCACCAATTAGTGCTGCATCAGATAATGCTAGAGGTGTGTACAAGAGCAATGCCCAATAGTGCACAGCTGTGCTTCTGCTACAAGACGTAAATCCATGTCACTTGTGGCTTAAATTAAGTCACATAGGACGTAGATATAAAGTAGTGGTGGATAATTAAAGAATTCCACAAAATATATGAAATAAAAGTATATAGTTATGTCAATTACTGCAATTATATATATATTTTCTCTCACCAACATTGCATCTTAAAATATTAAAACATAAAAAAAACAATTAATAAGCACCAACTGAAAATCAAATTAAGATATAGCTACTGAGACAAGACACGTCCACAAATGTCCAAATGAGCATCAAACAGAAAGAAATCATACCAGATCGCTCTTGATATTTTCTCAAAAGACACTTCAGTGCTAAACATAATGGTTGACCAACAATATATATGAAAAGGTGACTAAAAGATACCTTATAGCATAAACAAGGGTGATATCCTGATGAAGAGAAGTAAGTATATTTGAAAGCTTGCACTAAGAATATTTGCTCTTAGCGAACATCATTGCATTCCAGCGGTTCTGGAGGTGTGTTTAGCTTACAGGGACAACAAAGAATGATTTGCTTATTCAGCAGTGGTGCATTGTGGGAAACATCATATGCTCACTCCAACCTGAATAATAGTAAATACCTTCTGTTTTAAGAAGGCAAACTTTTGTTTCTCTTAGCAAATTAACATTATCACTTGTGGGTTCACTTTTCTAAAACAGTGATGGCACGTTACGAATGGGAACTGAAAGCACAAGTTTGTAGTTAGCAGGGGGTTGGATTAATTCTGTTTTCTTTTTGTTGTGCCTAGTGTTAAGATTTAATAAAAGGAAATAACAGTGTAATGACAGTTGTGTTTGACAACAGCCCAGGTATAAATTATATGGAGTAATAGAGCACAGGGGTGGTCCAAGTTATTTTCAGCCCGAGGCATGAAATAAAATGGCATTCTGTCTCACAACTAAAACAAACAAAAACAATAATGGAACTATTAATGGGAGCAGTCCACAAGAAACAAGTATAGGTAGGACTTTTTCCTCTTGATAATAAAGTTCTTAATTATTAACAAGCAGATAAATCTGTCACCTGCCCAGAATCAGTTGGGCTCTTGCATAAAAGAAAGGACTTAATGAGCTGTTACAAATTTATAGATTCATCCTGAAGCATTTGACAGATAAGCCTACCATAGACATTGAAAAGTGGTTGAAAATCCATTGAATGATCTTTATACATGCAAGACACATAAACATAAATGCTTGGCCAAGGGTATTTCTGCTTAGGTTTATGAGGGCCCATTTACAGTATGCATTCTGCGCAAAGCATTGGTTGGCGACACCCCTAAATCAGTCTTGGAGGGTTCATTATAACTTAATTGGGCCACACAACCAGCACAGCCAAATGCTGCTGGATGGATTTTAGCATAATGTCTCACTGGGTTGTAAAAAAGTACATAAAAGTCCAGCCAGCAGCAGTTGAGGTGCACTGTTCAACAATGTGCCCCCCTTAGAAGTATTGATTGTGTAAACATGTCCTAAATTCATGCATACCCACCAAAACTATATATATATATATATATATATATATATATATATATATATATATATATATATATATATATATATATATATATAATATATATATATATATAATACATTTATTAGTGTTTGCACTTGATAACAGAAACATTGAAATTCAGGGATTTTATAGTAGTAGTCCCTATGTAGATGATTTACGAAGATAGGTGCAAGGAAACCCTTATCAGTGGGGGAGCCACTGGCCCAGAGCAACCAATCATTTCAAAGCTACTAAATTAAGCCGAGAGTCTGACTGGCTGCTGTGACCAGCTCTGCTCCCCTTTTCCTACAGGTCACTTTACACCTGCCTTGAAAATCCAACCCTAGTATAAGTGCACTGTAGCTACAAGTTACGTATTTTGTGGCTACTTGTGGTGGGACAAGGTATTCAAGAACCCAAACCAGAGATTGTACAGTGTGCCCTCATTACCCCATCCCCACCTACACACATATTCTTTTCTAGTACTAGGGATGCTCATTCGGATTTCGCGGAAATGCAATTTCCGAAATTCCGATCGGAAATTGCATTTCCGCATCGGAATGTGGAAATCGGTAATGCAAGTGCCGTAGGCGGATTTCCGCCGGAAATCGCGGAAATTTCCGCTGGAAATCGCGGAAATTCCACCCGAATTTAACATCGATTTTCTCAAAAACTATAAGGTCTTTTTGAAAACTTTTTTTGCATCTTGTTCACAAGATTCAGTTTAATAAACCCTGAAAATTTGGTGTTTCTAGGACTTAAGGGGGCTTTGCTATTAACCGCTAAAGTCGGCGGATTTTTACTGTAATGTAAAATGCAGAAAGTTTGCATCTGCCAGTTTTCTGCATTTTACATTACAATAAAAATCCGCCGAATTTAGCGGTTAATAGCAAAGCCCCCGTAAGTCCTAGAAACACCAAATTTTCAGGGTTTATTAAACAGAATCTTCTGAACAAGACGCAACATTTTTTTT